>NC_143397.1:46875437-47247937 GCF_052110815.1 Crocodylus siamensis
CTGTTAGCAGAATGAAAAGCTCATCCTTTAAATGTTATTTGTTCAGCTGGATTTTGTTATATTACAGCATATTATAGTTTGCAGACTAATACACAGACCGTTTACTCTGTTATCACCCATAGCCTTTCATAAGTTTATTCATTAGGAGGAATTCCACTTCATTGTAAAAAGGGTCCTCAATAAATTGCTAAGTTAGACAATGTTTCTTATTTAGTCACTTGCAAGTATGTGTGTTTGAAAATAACACCCACTGTGTGCTCAGAAAAAGAGAAGAAACCACAATTTACGAAGTAGTATTGCAGCCCTTATTCAGCAAAGCACTTACAGAATGAGTTTGTGTCCCAGTGACTACTGTGGGATGTAAACACATACTTAAAGTTAAGCAAGTATTGCAAATAGAATTGTTTGCATAGATCAGAGATAAATGACACTCTCTGTGGGTCATCCACATACAATAAGGTGAAAGAATGAGTATCATGTCATTGAAAGAGATATAGAAAAAACCACAGAGAAATCAAAGTTCTAAAGTGTTGACATCCACATGGGAATTTGACATGTCTACATTATTCTGAGCTATCTGTAAATATAAAATATTACATGTGGTTCAGATCGGTTTCACCAGATCAGAATCTGACTCATTATTATGCCAAACTATTCATAGAGGGCTTTTTTATAGATTTGTTCAGAAGTTCTTACTTTCTCAAAGAAATCTTCCTGCAAGTAAACTGTTGTTTAGCCTCCAAAATCTCAGATTCAGTTGAATGCAACAAAATACAGTGAAAGAAATTGGTATGCAGTACTTGGTAAATCTGTTGCTAGTCTAGCGATAGTGTACTTGTACTTGAGCCCATTACTGTAAGCCTCATTGTGCCTTTGTTGGGAAAAATGGCATATACATAGAATAAATAAAAAAGAATAATTTTGGGTTGATTACACATGGAAGCCCCTTAAAATGCAAGTAATGGGTTCTATCCAGGAATTCAGGAGGCACAACATAGTTTATAATAAGTAGACCCTTTCCCACAAAATAAAAGAAAATTAATTAGACAATGTTTCTCTTAAAGATAGTAAAAAAGTAATCATGGTATCCAGCAAATATGTCAGCTACTGAGTGACGAGGAACACTGTTGCTAAGTTCATCAACATTCTTACCAAGAAAACGAAACAAGGCATACACACAAACACACACATACAAATGTGTGAGTATATATATATATTTGTAAAGACAGACATACATATGTCTACATGTACAGAGTCTATTTTATAAAGGCAGACATATGTATGAGTATATATATATATGTACATGTACGTGTGTGTGTTAATGTTTTGTTTTAAGCTGCCTTGGGTTGAAAAACATAGTTAATTGATTTTTATTCTTTGTATAGAAAATAGAAATCACCTATTAGCTCCAGGTAGTAGTACAGTGCTGAATGAACAGCTCCTCTTTACCTGGAGATTTTCGTCTCTGTTTAATCTTTCATCAGGAGCCTAGTGAATAACTTTAAGCAGTTCTGAATCTATTCCAGCAGGAACCAAACTACAGATCATGTATATATATTGAATGATGGTAATTACAGTGAAGGGTCTAGGGTATTATTTATTTCTCACTAACAGACAGCACCTGACAGTCTTTGTATATCAAGTTGTTATTAAAATCCTGTGTCTGGTTGCTAAGCTGACTTATTTTATAACTAATCTTCTTTTACAACTAATCATGAACTATGCATAAAGTTTGGTAAGTAAATTCATCTAATTTGACAAGGGACATATTAAAATGAAAGAATTTGTGTCATAAAATATACTGTAGTAGCTTGTTTTTGTGATTGCCAAATGTAATTTCATAAATACATAGTGTAAACATCTTTTGAGTAATTTCAATCTTGTATTAAGTCTGGATTTGCATGATAACACATCATTTTATTACTTAGAAAATTCATTTTGCAAGAATTTTCCTTTTAAATCTTCTCTGAGTTATCATGCCATGTTAAGAGCAAGGGCATACAGAAATCATCACAGATGACTGTCATTCAAAGAGGATGTCACCCCTTTACCCTCAGTAGTAATTTCTATGCTGCCTCCTGAAGAGTACTACAGCCCAGCTTGGGTTAGAAAGGTGACCTGTATGAGACAATGTATGGTTTCCTCCAAGGAACAGTTCTTCATGAAGCAGTTTATTACTTCCCTATTTGTATTTTTAACAAATTTAAAACAGGAAGTTGATTTTCTTAAGTACAGCACTTGACACAGCACAGCTGATGATACAGCCTTAACTTTGTGAGATCTGAATTTCATTATTGCAAAAATTAGGCATTTTGGTTCACTCCTGGGACTGTGTTTTATTATTTGGAAATATGATCCAGACAGACTTCCCCAAGTTTAGAAATAGATCACATAGTTTCATTCATACCAATTACTATGTGCTCCTAAATCCCATTGGTAACAATGAGAGTTGAAGACGTTTAGTACATCCAGGAATTTTCAGTGCCTTCCAAGATTGTGTTCTATGTGAGGAAAGAGGAAAGTTTTGAGCTATCACTGGATGTGTTTGGGATGTATAGACAATGTCCTTTTACTATAGACACACTTGTCTTAATTCTGAAAACCTTTTCATTCTAAAGTCTTTGCACTTTTTATGTGTTTATATAAGTGTAAACTTGTTCTCTTCCCATGCTCTGGTATCAACCATTGAAATTATATGGGCCAGTCCTCCATTCCTTGATCATACAAATTGTTTTTACACACAAGACAAACCTCAGAGTTCAACAGAAGCACTTCCCTATGGTCTGTTTGTATGACTGAGTATTGTGCGATCTGGAAAAATAGTTCCTCTCTCTGTCACCTATCTATGCATCAGTTTGTTTACAGATGATTTGTTCTCTTTTCTTCACATCCCCTCAAGACTACTGGAAGGCTAACTACACCCAGAATCGTGAGGAAAAAAGTACAAGAAGATTTCACTGAACTGGGTGAGTTAGAATACCTTGCATTCATATGAATGATGAGCTCTGGAGGTCCCTTCCAACCCTACTTCTCTATGATGCTATGTTCACCTTAAATTATATCCTGAGACCATAAAAACAATATTATGCCAAAAAAATTATTTTGCCCTTTGTTCTTTTTCTAACTTCTAGAACCAGGTATAAAATTAGACACTACAGCCATGTCCAGATATGCAAGGGCATGCGCTTGCAGCGGCACAAATTGTCACAGTGCACACCCCTGCACATGCACTTCGTTACAGACAAACTGGCAACAGGCAAACTGGCAACAGGCAAACTGCCCTTGCCCAGCTTCTCCCAGCCATTCAGGCAAGGAGAGCTGGTGGCTGGGGCCAGCACTGGTGCTCGCCCCAGCAGTCTTACCTGGGGGCCTGGAGCAGCAGGGACACAGATCAGGCAGCATGGAGCCAGTATTGCTCTAGATGGCCTGGCCTCCATGTGTACTGGTTCATTCATGTTGTGCATGAGTTGCCCTGCTTCTGTTGCCAGATTTTTTTTTGCTACAGGAAATCCTGGGAGCAAGTTTTGGCCCTGTGCTGAAAATTTGCAGAGCAGGACATGCATGCAATTTGTGGAGCCAAAAGAGGTTTTCAGTGCCAAAAACTGTCCCCCCTTCCCTCCACTGCCCCTGCATGTCTGGGTGTGGCCTACATGTTCACACAGCTCTTGAAAAGCTACCCAAAGTGTCTGCCTTTCCTTTTTCAAAAAGGCAACAAAAATGAGCGATTCTTAAACGTGAAGAGAGTAAACAGGCCTTGGGGGTTGGAAAAAATTTGGGTTCCTCATCTTATGCTGCCTTAATTTAGTGCATGAAATGAAACATTCCAAGTAACTGGAGAAAAATGGCTGCTTATAAAATATGCCCCCATATTTAAAAATATGTGTTTTAAAATACTGTAAACAATTTGAGTTTCATCCTGCGTGAGAGTGCTGGCTGGTAAAGCAAAATCACAAGAGGTATATGACGTATGTACCCTACAGTAGTATTTCACTATAAAAGCATGGACCCCTGCTGGCATAGGTAATTTAATGTGCAGCATGCCTCTCCTAATTCAATCAGGTCTCTACATCCCTTCTTTTATATTCCAATTGGATTCCATGTGCTAAAGCCATCAAGATTTTCAGGATGAATTGAATGCTTGTATTAATCCAGTAATTTCCATTTAAAACACAGCATCGATTTGATTAATAAGGTTTGATGCTGAATAATTATATGGCAAATACATAGGATATAGGAAAACCACAGATGTGACCACCAGCAAAAGCCTTGTGGGAGAAGGGGGTCAAAGGGAAGCAATGGCCATGACTGAGGTGATGAATTCTTTGGCTTTTCTCTTATGCAATTAACAAGCAGGGCTTCTATTAATTTGCCACCCCTAGAGTCTTCACTGGTCAGATATGTCAGGGTCAAGGGTCACAGGGGCAGAGCAGGGGTCAGCATCACAGCGGCACTGAAACAAAATAGGAAAATGAAAGAAATCCAAATTAAATGGTAGAATATACATTCAGCAATACATGGGGGAAAGCATCTCTTTAATGTTAAGAATGCTGTTTTAGAATAATAAAAATGTTCTGTGCACATTTAATTCAAAGTAATCAATCTGAGGTGCAGTGCCTGAGCATCCAATAAAAGAAAATCAATGTGGTCTCTACACGAGAAGACAAACAATGCTAGCTTTTACTAAAGGGATTATAGGTTAACATTTATTCAGTGTATTGTAATCTGATGTCAAGTGGTATAAAATCAAGCCAACAATCCATTACCACCCGTTATAGGCGAGGTGCTGATCTCATGCAAATTGACTTTTATAGAACTTATTAAATCATTTCTGTGTTCTAGCTATGGAACATTTTTCTACAGCTGCTGAACTTCAATAAATTCCATTTCATACTTGTACTAAGGAATATCAAAAAGACAAATATTTGTCATTTCAAAGCACAGTTTAACTTTTCTCATGGTTTTCCTGTGCTCCCCATCTTTAATTAATCAAATGGAATGTGTGCTCTTTTAGTAACAAGCAAAAAAAACCCCCAACATTAATTCAAGAACCTACATAAAGAAATACTTCTCTGATTCCTCAGTTTTGTCCTCCCTAACTTCCACGGATGTTATGAATTTCTGAAGTGTTAAGTATAATAAACTAACAACATATTTAAATTTTAACATTCATCAAACTAAGAACCTAACATTAAATTTTAACATTCAGCTTTTTTGAAGATAATCATTCTAATTTGCAATAAAATGCAAGAAAAATAGAAGAAAGTCAATGCAAACATCAGATTTAAAATGGAGCCCCTGACAATGAAAGCCCTGATCCCATTCCCAAGTGAAATCAATGGGAATTTTGTCACTGACATTTGAGGGAGTAAAAGTGGCCCTTAAGTCTGGATTTAATAAACTACAGTGGAAAGGAGTTAAGCCTTTTAAATTATATATCATAAAAAGGATTTGTACAAGCACAGAATTTTTTCTAGTGTTAATTCACAGGAACATAAGTATTTCCAACATGTGGTACAAGACCACAGGGATCAGTATGTTTGTCTTGTTGACTACTTGCTTTAGTAGTCGCCATTTTTCAGATCAGCTAGAAGAGGAAAAGATATGGTATACTTTTGAAGTATCAGGAAAAGTTAGTGATCTCAAGCTTAACATAATATAAAAGAGCTAGAGGAGTTGTCAATGTTAACATTATTTTTGAAACAGCCTGGTTTTTTTGCTAGGGCTGGGTCACTTTTATGTGTGAGGAAAAACATTACCACATGTTTGAAAATATTGCTGATATTTTGCAGATTGTACTACACCACAGCCCTCTGCCACTTCAAAACATTTCAGAGTTACACAGTGGTAGGAAGGGAAATTGAACTTGACACTATTTTTATTATAAAGACTAAGTTTAGTTTTACCACCCTCCATACAACAGAACATTTTAGCTGTGAAGGTCATTTCTTTTTCCTTTTCTTTTCTTTTCGACAGCAGTTTTGTACCTTTAGGACTTAATGTGAAATTTAAACATTGAAATTATCTGTGTTCCCCCTATTCTAGTGAAACTCTATTTCTGGGTCCAACTCCCCGTGCACACAAAACACAGAAGTCAATGAGATTGCGTAAGGGATGCAAGAAGGAAGGATCCTAGTCTGGTGGATAGGCTTGGGACTGGGGTCAAGAGATCTGCACTCTGTTCCTTGCTCTGCTAATTACCAGGCCACCTTATATGGCAAGAGACACATTTCTGCCTCCATTTGTCTCTGTAAAATGGGAAAAATTCATTTTTCCTTTTAGGATTCTTTCTGGCCTCTGACTGAAAAGGTCTGTAGTAAAGTTAATGTTCTGAGACTACTTTGCCCTTTATTCTAAGTATCTGTTATAGGCATGTCTATGCTTTAAAAAATCAGTTACTAGTTAAGGAGGATCCAGATTTTGATTTGGCCCACAATAGAAATTGGAACTGAACACATTATTAGAATCCAGATCCAAATTCTGGACATGATCTGATCTGAGGTTTCTATTCATGCCATCCCCATTTAAACATTTTTCTTCTTCAGTTTCTTATGGAATACATTGGCTTTTACACCAAAGGCTTTTTTAAGTGCAGGACATTTTTCTGCACATTCTCTAGCAGCCAAATCACCACTGGCAGAGTGAACAGTGCCCTATGAAATTGATAATCTCCTGAATTCAACTTGAGTTATTGTGATGCCAGTTGCATTCTGAAGCTATCCTACACTTAAAAGGTTAACAATTATAATTTAAAATGAAAATGTCAAATTCGTTTTTAAAATCCCTACAATGTATAGTTTATATTTTTGTATCCTCCAAAGAGAATTTCAGGCTTTAGGTTGCTTTACATTTTTATTTGCAACAGATTATATTGCTACATAAGATCCAAAATACATGAGATAAGCTTAAATCTGGAAAGACTGTAATACAAAAATGACTGGTAATGATAAAAAAAACCTCAAGCTGAAAAAAGCCACTTCATTTTTCTACAGAATTTCTGTGTGCTTCGTTCTAGGTTTCAAATAAATATATGAGAAACATTTTAGCATATAGAATGGGGAAATCATGGAGTATATGGCACTGAAAGACATTTTGATGTTTTTGCATTTTTGTGCAGAGAGGGCCATAAAAGGTTGCCAATGGGGTATTGTAAAACTACAGTTAACAGTGGATTTTAGATGGATATAACCAGTTAAAGGTGATTGAATATCAAGGGTTGAGTAGTGCTTATTATACCTGCTGTTGTGAGACTTCAATTCATTATTGTAACAAAATGAAACAACATTGCTACTATACAGGACATGGTTGTAGTATTGATTGAGTTTCTCAAAAGTCTTCTCTTAGGATGCAGAGTGCAGTCAAACATACACAAACATCATTCAGTTCCCCTGATTCTGTCATGTGTTCCATGTACCTCAAACTAAAGCAGCCTTAAGATACGGGAAAATGCCTCTTTAGTTGAAGGCAGATAGGGCTCTAAGCCTGACTCAAGGGGGTTATGCAGATGTGGTGACCTTTCTTCCAGAGACCAGATTTTACACTCAAATTGCCATTAAAGCTTTATTTTCCCTAGAGGTCTGCAGTCAACTTGTGTGTTTTCTCCATTAGGGTTAAAAGTCAGTGTGGCACCATGCCCACGCTGCATACTAAAAGGAATGGAATATAAATAAACTGCAGAATGGCCTTCCATCCAAGAGAAATTGCATCTTAAAGGGGAAAAAAAGCCATTTACTATTGTGATAGATGCAGTGTCTAACTAGGATAGCATGGGACTCTTTACTGCACAAGCACAGCAATATGCAAGGGATTCTACACTTTCCTCTTTCTAAATTAACTATAAAATTCTATTTTAACAATTGCGGTCACTTCTTGCACCCAGTACCAATAGCTTCTCTCTTAAAAAGCTGAACTAAAAACAAAATGTATTCTCCTCCTTTTTCAAGCTCCCCATCAAATATTTGTGCATGGAATTCATGGAGCCAGATACCCTCCTGCTCCCCACCCTTTGATCAAAGTACAAAGCAGGTCTGCATCCTTTTCACAGCCCTTTAGTCCAGGCCATAGACTGAAATAAGGATTTTTATATTTGCTCCCACTGTAAGCTGCAGTCTGCAGATTACATTCACAGATCTATTTTTTCCCCTTCCAAATCAGTGGGAGCTTTGCCATTAACCTCAACGGATCCTGGATTTCATCTGGGATCTTTTCTATCATGGACCCACCAGTCAAATTTCTGTGCAAAAAGAGGGTTTCAATATTTTATCCACCACACTTTCTCATGTGTAGCTAATGCCAAGATCAGATCATCTGCAGGGGCTAATGAATTACCAAACCATCATGTAATAAAGCAACAGTTATACTCAGAGCCTTCCATAATCCAGCACAGTTAAGTCGAGCTCATGTGTTCAGCAGATATAGCACTGTAAAAACTTGTTACGTAATCCATGAACATATGCAAGAGGTCTATATCTTGCTTTACAAGAAGATATATCAGGTGAGTCAAGCCACTATTACTACAACTGCACACAGAAATAAATAAAGCATATTTCAAACACAGTGTTTTAAAAGCGAGAGTAGCATGACTGAGCAGATGGGTTTTCTGTAGGATTTAACTCCATCATTATGTATCCATAGGTAACCTTATATTCCTAAAGATTTGATAAAACAAGAGTGATAAAACAATATTACAAAGTCTTCTTAAAGAGGAAATAATGGATCATTAATTATAAAAGCATAGCTTATTTCTAAAGCATGTCAATAGAAAACTGCACCCATGCAGCTTAGTGGGGGTCTCTGAAAGCTCATATTGTGAGACATGTTTCTTGACAGGGTTTTGGATGTAATATTTAATCAAGATGTTTAAACAAAGCATACCTCTCTATCCAGTTATTAAACACATATCTAAACAGTGCAGACATTGACAGGCAGTCTTTTAGTGAACTCCCAATAACGGGCAATGTAGAAGACAGAAAGTGTTTTTTCTAAATGTACTTCAAAAATACAGGAGATTTAAAAAGCTGTTTTTAAAATAGAGAGAAGTATAGGTATTTTGAAGATAGATAGATAGATAGATAGATGATGTGACCACCCAGGTTTCAACTCATAAGAGACATTTCTTACCATGAGAACCTTTATTGATGTATTAAACTCAATCTGACTGTTTTATCTTACCAAAACTGTTGTACTTTTTCTATCTGAATAAATCAAAATACCATCTTTTTTAAAAAGCAAAATGGGAGTTATCCTAAATCATAAGAGAGATTTCTTACCATGAGACTAAGGCTTCAAGTAAACTGGATTCAGCTTTCTTTTTAAAGGCATCTGCCATACAACAAACAAATAGTGTCCTATGATTTCTATCGTGTTAGTTGCACACTACATTGAACACAAGATAAAACACAAACCTCATACAAGTACACAGTGTTTTATCATTATAGAGGGCAATAGTTGCTGGTTAATGGGACTAAGAAAGTGTACACTTCAACTGGAATTCATAACTGTAAAGGAAAGGTCACATATGTACTCACAGTTGGAATATGAGTTAATGAAAGTATGAATGATAACTACGGCAACCTCTTTCTAAGCCTATATAACAAACTGCCATTATATAATAAGGCTGCTTGATCTCTTCTCAAAGCTAAATTAAACCCCATTCTAATTTCTCTATAGCACATGAACTATTTGAATCTCAGGGAAGGTGTTACATGGAAAAAAAAGTTTCAGTGTCAAATATTGCATCCCCAAAATAAGTCTGTGATGCAGTACAGAAGACCATAGCAAATACCATTCAACTATACTTTAATCCAAGTTATTCCTGGACTAACCCATCAATTTATTGAAATGAGAAAATATGTTTTAACAAAGAATTTAGTATATGATTATAAATTAATCCTGTTAAACCTATGCTGCATGTACTATATTTTCTCACTGTGAAGCAGAGAAATATTTTACTAACTATCCTTAGATCATTTCATACCAACAATTCCTAACCTATGGATCAATTTGCCAGCCTTGGGCAAAGCCTGACTAAATCTACTTTGCTTTGAGTTTTTCCAAAGAATAGCCTCATTAACAGTGTCACTTTTGAAATCCCCAGCCAGCATTATCCTCCAAACATACTGAACTGCTTCTATAAAAAATTCTTAGCCCATGGTCCCAGAACAGGTCTTGGGCTTTGCCCACAACTCCACCATATTCATGGCACCTTGTTCCTTCTGTCCCACTCTTTCATCTACAGTAGGATGGATGTAGGCTTTAATTTTCTTCTTTTTCCCCTCCCACAAAAGGATGAGAAAGGAGTGGTACCAATCAAACCCATGGCCCTAGATCTGCAGTGTAGGATGGACAGAACTCAGAAGGATACCCATAGGCCAGTACTAGCTCTCAGACACAGAACTCCCTTCCATATAAGCCACAGAAGCACAGGTTCCTCCAGATCCATATTGCTGCTCTCCAAGCCACACTCCCCTTTTCTCCCCATACAGCGTTTTCCATGTGTAAATACAGATGATGCTGAAAAAGTCAAATTAAAAAATGTTTAAAAGTTGAAATAGAATGTCAGTCTTAATGCTGACTTTATTTGCACTTGTTTTATTTCAAAATCTTTAGGTACTCAGCAATAGATGTGTTTTTTAAATATATTTATATAAGTAAGGGTGTTCCCATGTTTAAAAGGAAACTCCTTCAGGGAAGATTTTTAAGTTGGTATTTATTTAATAAATGCTGCAGAAAGGGCCTCAACAGACAGTGTTTCTAAAAAATAAGTTATTTACCAGCGAAAGTAGTACAGCTCTCATTAAATGTATTATTTATTTGATAGATGGTAGAATAACTCCAAAGAACATATTCTGGCCTACCAGTTAGGTATTGTAAATATTTATTTGCACATTCTTTTATGATGCATTGAATTTGCGCAGTAGACCAGTACTGAAGAGGTCGTTCTGGTCTATTGGATTAATATAGTGCCATGAACCAAAAATTGTTCCAGTCCCATGAAGCTATTCAAGTTTCAAAGGCCCTGTCCCATGAGTTCCCTTGATGTGGTCCTTAGAGTAATTAGCAAAACTGAATGTATCACCCTGTAGTTCTGGCAGCGGATGCCAGGTGGTGCTATAAAAAAAGTAAATTTTCTTACAGTTCTCTGAATGCCAACTGGTATCAACCAGCTGGCATTTATAAGATAAATGGCAGACTGTCTCCTCAAATACTGTGACTCTAGAACCAAATGGCAGACAACCCTGCATATACTGTAGAGTGCACAGTTTTACCTGTGAGTATTCACTAAAGAGAACAAAACCAAAGTTAGACTTTTATAAAACTATCACTAGTGAACACTAGGAATATTCATCCATTTTTCCATGGTAGAAAACTGAATCATTTAATTACTATTCAAAGTACTCAACACGTCATAATTGCTTGGCTTCAGTGGCTCTATCTTGTAAATTCCTTTTTAGTCTTATAATAGTTTCACAGTTTCATAGTTGGTCGGCTCGGAAGGAACCTGAGCAGATCATCAAGTCCGACCCCCTGCCATGGCAAGAAAGGATGCTGGGGTCAGACAACCCCGGCAAGGTGTTCATCCAGCCTCCTTTTGAAGACCCCCAGGGCAGGAGTCAGCACCACTTCTCTTGGAAGTTGGTTCCAGATCCTAGCCTCCCTGACCATGAAGTAGTGCCTCCTGATGTCTAATCTGAATCTACTCTCAGTCAGCTTGTGGCCGTTATTCCTTGTTACTCCTGGTAGTGCTCGGGTGAACAGGGACTCTCCCATTGCCTGCTGGTCCCTCTTGGCCAGTTTATAGATGGCCACCAGATCCCCTCTCAGCCTTCTCTTGTGGAGGCTGAAGAGGTTCAGGTCCCATAGCCTCCCTTCGTAAGGCCTGCCCTGCTGCCCCCTGACCATGCAGATGCACCTCCTCTGGACCCTTTCCATGCTGTCCACATCTCTTTTGAAGTGCGGTGCCCAGAACTGTATAATGTATGATATTATCTGTTATTACATCCATATAAATACCTACATTTAAAATGACTATATGTGCTTTTATTTCATGTAAAGCAAGACTTAGGATAAGTCCCATTTTGCTTTTTTAAAAAGATGGCATTTTGATTTATTCAGATACAAAAAGTACAAAAGTTTTGGTAAGATAAAAACAGTCAGATCAAGTTTAATACATAAATATTGTTAAATAAAACAGAAGACCTTCTTCCTGGAGCGCCTGACCCTCCATGCCAAGTATGCAGAATGCATTTTTATAACTGATTTATAAGCCTATGTGGAACAGGGGCTTATGTTTAACGGACGTACTAGTACATCCTGAGTATGCCATTACAGTTGATATAGGTAGCATCAAAGAAAAACGACAGCTGTTTAAGAGACTCCTGCAGACATGCTAACTTTTTAACCCTTGCCAGAAGATATCAAGGGATGAAGAGACTGAGTTGAACAACACTTCTTGGCAATATTATAATTAAGGGATTGTAAGCAGTAATATGTGTCCTGTAGATGAAACAACAACCTTTAACCCACCTGAGAACAGCTCAGAAAATAGAATGACATCACATGTACCCAGAGCACATTATATCTGTTACTGCTTTGTAGCTTTTTAGGACTAGTGGGTTGATTTTAGCAACCTTAAATCCATAAGAAATACCAGTTTTATTATACCTTTTACAAACATTAGACTTCAGCTATCAGAGCTTTGAAAGCTTATTTATAACAGCCCCACCTACAGCCACTAACCCTCATTCCTTACCTAGGACATAATTAAACTTCTCCAGATCCCCATTAACCTGTTCCTTTGATCTCTGCTGTGATGATATGCAAAGCCATCCTATAAGGCCTCATCTCTTGCTATTGGTTAGGATTTTTGATAACTGTATGCAGAGTTCTGAAGAAGCAAAACCTATTGAAGATTTTCTCAAGCTATGGACAAATCCAGCTCAAAAGACCAATTTAAAAAAATCCACGTATCAACTGAAGTGTCTTCATTAGGGTCTAAGGCCTAAAAGAAAATACCAGACCAGGGAAATTCTGAAGGTCTGTGGCTGACCTTTCTTTGGTTTTAATCACTGAAACTCCCGACAGCTTAATAAGTTGAAGGTGCTGGATCACAGTCGAACTTAATAAGGCCCACAGCAGAGCCTTGGCCACCTTTGATTGCTCCCATAAGTCTTAGCACATCTGGTACTCTGTCCTTGGGTGAGAAATGTTTTCCATAACTTTCCTCATGTTCACTACCCTGCATATAAATTGTTTTTATTAAACCACGAATGATACAGCACTGTATATATATGTGAGCTTTTGCAGTTTTCAGCCTTCATCCTACCGAGAGAGATGATTGTTTTCTCCAAAATAGAATTAAACGTGGTTTATCACAAGAATCTGCTTGCTTTTTTCCCCCCCACTACTTGCCTTAGTATGAATCACATGGGTCAGCCTAACCTTCAGCTATGACACAAGATTAAAGAACTAAAGACTGCAAAAAAGTCAGGTAGGGGTGATCTGCAATGTAGCATACTTGTTCACATAAAAATAAATAAATAACTAAAGGGCCTAGGCAGAGCTAGATAGAATGATAATTTCATTTAAGAAAACATCAAGCCAAGATGTAAGGGTCACCAAAACAAAAACAGTACCTCTTTTTGGTGTGTATATTGTATATGCAATATACAGGTACTGAACACATGAATACAATTAGCAGCACAATGTTTCCTAATGCTTATACCCACATTTAAAAATGCTGCAGTTTCTGAGATGCTGCAGTTTTTCTTACTCTAAGTAAAGGAAAACCTGAAACATTCTCACAAACTCCATTGTGTGGTAAATACGGACATTTTAATGGTAGCCATTTGGTGTGCATTTATGTATGTGTATGCTGGTAATATGCATGTGCTATATCTGTAGGGTGACCGTAAGTCCCAGTATAGCCAAGACAGTCCCAGATTTCATAGGCTGTCCTGGCATCCTGGCCAGTTAGTGGAATTTCAAACAAGAGTTGTGAATTAGCACTATCACCCCCCCCACCCCACACACACACATACACACACACGTACCCATCTGGCTCTTTCTGAGCAGCAGCTGGGGGTAAGCTGATAGGGGTGAGGGGTGCAATGGGGCATCAAGAACACTGCTGTGTTCACAACCCAATGCTTCCCTGGGGAGGTGGGAGTCTCAAAACCCTGTCCTGAGGGGAGTGGGGTCCCTCCCTCCCCCTCCTGCCCACCCTACTGCTGGGGACCCATCTTTGGGTCAGGGGGTGGCTCCAAGTTCTTCTGTGAAACTGCATCCCTGGCTGGCTCTGTCCTGCCTTGGACTGGATGCTGGAGGCTAGAGCCTGGAGCTCGGTTTAGCACTCTCCCCACTACCACCAAGTGCGTGTGCATGTGTGTTGGGAGGGGACGGGGATGGGACAAGCTGGAGAGGGAGAGAGAGGGGGGAGGAGCAAGAAAGAAAGGACTGAGCAAAGTGTCACGTGGGGGGAAGTCTGGGGAGCAAGGCAGTTTTGAGGGGGAATTATGGGAAGGGAGAGGCAGAGGGAGAAGGAGTGAATGGGGGTGTGAGGACAGGGAAGGGATCCAAAGTGGGAAGAAGCTGGGGAGGAGTCTATAGAGGGGGCCTGATGGAGGCAAGAGAAGGCTGCTCAGCTTCAAACGCTTGCTGACATGATGGCCAAGCAGCTGCACAAGGCATGGCACACGCACATGCCCATATAGCAGCCTATATCCGGAGCAGCTGCGCACGCGCGCGCACACACACACACACACACACACACACAGTTGGTGAAAATTATGTGTATGTGTTAGTGTGTAGAGTCCCGGAATCGTAGGGGCATGGGGCACAAATCAGCAGGGAGACCAAGTGGCATGTTGCTGGGAGGAAACTGGGGGCAGCATTCCCGAATTCCTTAAAAATAATATGGTCAGGCTGTATATCTGTAACAGTTGTCCATTTGCACACAAGGATAGCAAACACTTCGGAAGAGGGGAAAAAAGCTATCTCCAGCAGTTCAGAAAAATCTTATCAGCCATAGATTTCCAGGCTGGGTGTATTTGTTTTTGTTTTCCATTTGATTTTATTCAGATTCATATTCTGCACTCATTATTGTGGTATGTGAGCACCTTCCAATAATGCAATAAGCAACATGACTAGGATCTGTCACAAGTAATTCATTCTTTCTCTCATCCTCTGCCAGAGGGAGAATTGTGTGCAGCCTAGTTTTTTGTTTAGGGCCTGGGTTTTGAAGGCTTTTTTTTAATGTATGTGCTATTGTGTGTTTTTCTTGGAAAAGGAAAGGTTGAAGTATGTAAGTATGTACCTTTTGCTCATAGCAAAAGATAGTGGGGTCTGTGATGGTCCTTCCTCTGGGAGGTCATTCCACCATCTTGTTCCCTTCCCTACAATATGAACATTCAAACACTGGTTGGTATATGTTCATGGATGAGTATGGTTCTAATTAAGAGTAGTTGAGTAGTTTAGAACGTTCCAAAATTCAGTTTTGCTTTGAAGTTCATTGGTTTTTTGGAGAGAGAATTGGTTAAATAATGGCAAAGGTCATTCACAACAGATTTAAGAATTGACAGAAAAAAAAATGTTTAATGGATTAAAAGGAACAGCTTTTTTGGTAATTGCTGTTACTTATTGTTTGTGCTACTATACTATGACCCAGAATCTTTGAGTACTAAGTGATATTCACACACTGATTATGATTATGATTATGACAGTCCTTGCCCCAAAAAGTGTGATTAGTCAAGCAAAGGTTGGTGCTTGAGACCTTTAGCTGCAGATCAACAAAGACTCTCAGTTTTTAAAATTAGGCACTGGCATAAATGGGCTTGAGTACTGGGTTTAATCTTGAATCCCCTCTGGCCAATATAAAAAAAAAAATTGGCTTCAACGGGGTCAGCAATTTGCTAGGGGCATAATGTTAAATGTGTGCATAAATCTTTGCAGCTGTAAACCTGCAGGTCAGGTTCTGGGTTTCAGCTCTTTGAGGTGTGGTACTGAATTTGCAGCTCATGAAAAGAAGCAGAGACGGGAATTAGACTACCTGAATTCTGGACTGTTACATATCAGAGAGAGCCTTCCGATCTACATTATGGCAAGGTTCTGGGGCAGTCATATGGGTCAGTTGCAGCCACGTAGGCAGATGCAGTTTCAAGCACCATAAACTCCATGCCTGGCATGTTAAAATGTGCCCCTGGCATGTTAAAATTGGCTACCTAGAAATCCCGGTAGCGAAAAAAACAAATGCCCCCCCCCTCCTCAAAATATGGCATGGGACACATGACAGGAGTGTGTGTTGGCAGACATCAAGGCTTGGTCCTCCAGGGAGATGCTCTGGCTGCTGCACACACCCTTGCATGTGGGGATGTGCCCAGTTCTGTGCTATCATTTCCAGTGCATCCCTTGCCCCCTTAGCCCAGATCCCATTATGCCGACTATGCCAGGGTTGATGAAGAGACCTTTTGTAGATAGCTTTATACTTGCAGTGACTTAGCCAATGGAATTTTTCCACCATGCCTTTACGATTCCTCCCTCTTTTATGTGGCACAAAGAGTACAGAACCAAGATAAGGAACTCACCTGGGAACTTTGCTCTTCTGAGAAGTAGTTTTTGAACCCCTCCTGATTTGTTATTAACTTAGCTATCACCCTTATTGAAGTGGTAAGATGACCAGCCTAAGGTCAACCACCACTACTCCGTAGTTGTTTTGAAAGAGGATCTTTTTTCTTTCATGTACATTGCAATATTTCCTTTTTATAACATGCTGCATTTAGAAGTAAGGTAATAGGCAGTTTTCATCAGTCTTCAAGAAAGTATTCCAGTAGTTTCAAGGTTTCAAAGATTTTTTTTTGCTAGGTCCAGGCATCACACAATTACAGGTATGCCCTGCTTCAGCTGACACAGCAGTTCTTACAAGAAAAAAATCCCAGACTTCTGTGATATTGGACATTATGCTGCAAGATATAAACCTCTATGAGATTTTCTTCTTGCCAGCTCAGTATTACTAATAACTTGAATGTGGTGGTTTTCAGTACCATTTTTATATTCCTTTGCTACAGGAAATGAACTAGATGACACCCCCATAAACTACAATTCCTAACGATTTATTTTATAATGAAGTTATCTTACAAATAATTATTTTTGTAATTGCTTGACTGAATTTCTTTCCATTATTTTTATTGATGCCTGCCAGTGGCAGAAAATTAAAATCTCCTCCAGAATAAAGTCTGTATCACCAGTGAGAGTATTTGAAATTTTAAAAATGCAAAAAAAAAAAAAAAAATTACTAGGGCTGATTTAACAAACCATTTTCCTTGACAGGAGCATGAATGGCCATACCAAAGTTCTGTGCTTTTCTTTATCCTTCAACACCAAATTCATTGGGCTTAAGGATGGTCTTGCTCTGCTTTGCATCATACTTCTTGTGTATGACATTAGTCAAATCAAGTAATCTCTTTGTTAGGTCTCCTTCTGTGAATCAGTCAAACTTTCTTTCTTCCATGTTTTCCTGTTTAGCTGGTTGTAACCACACCCCTCCCCACCCCAGTGCATGGGTTGTTTCTTGTTAAATGTATATGTAGCCCCTAGCACATTTGGGGGGGCTTCCAGGCATTCCTGTAATACAAACAGTAATAGGAATATTAATCAAGAGTAATAAATTGGCAAGCTAAAATAAAAACCACTTTGAATCTTTACCTCAAATTGAGTCATTAATAAAATATCAAAACGTTTAAACTACTATTATTTTACTTTCCTTTTCACTTTTTCCCATGTCTTCTTGGGTCTTTCCAGTATAGGAAGGTAATACCCACAGATACCACTGAATATTTCCCACCCACAGGGAAGTATAAAAAAATGTCATAGGTATTCATCCCCACATGATTTCCAGCTTAATATAATTGATTCCTGAGGTCTGTCTTGGGGGGCACCTATACACTAGCCTTGAGGCTGCCCCAACACACTGGAATTCCAATGCATTGGAGCAGACTCAATTAATCAAGTCTGCTGGAGCAGCCTCCCGTGTCTCGTGTATCAGCATCCCCACACTTAAAGATGACAGTGGGGGCACTTGAACTAAAGCTCATTGAATGCGTTTAGTGCAAGCACCCCTGCTGTCATTTTCAAATGTGGGGATCCTGATACACAAAACACAGCAGCCCTTTAATTAGAGCATCTCTCAAACATGCTCTAATTAAAACCCTGCTCCCCTCAGCCCCAGAGCATACGTAAAAGTGCCCTGGGTGCTCACCCACTGCAAAGTTGTTGAAATTTGCCTCTGACTGTAAGTTGGGCAAATCATGGAAGCTTTTTTTATATACAAATATTTTATTCTGCTTATGACACTTGTTTATGCAGCACTAAACCAGTTAATCATGCCTTAAGTTGTGACCTAGATCCACATTCAATTAATGGTGTGATAAAACAACCTACAAAGTTATTCCACATATTTGTGGAATAACTTTGTAGCTTTTCTTAATGATGCTGTTAATTGAACATGTGTCCAAGTCTTCCCCTGTGGCTGGGAGCCCCATCAACTGAGGCACCACCCATTGCCAGCCCCAGAGCTAACAAGGCTCCTAGTGGTGGCAGTGTTCCCAGCCTCATCAGCCAAGGGGCTTGCAGCAGGGAGAATGCTGCCCCGCAGTGTGAGCCTGATAAGGTGCAGGGCCCACTACAGGGGCAGTGCCACGAATGCTGCCACCACTGTGAGCCTTGTCAGCTACAGAGCTCGCAGAGAGGGCAGCATCATTGGCTGTGGGGCTTGCAGTGGGAGCAGTGGGAGAACACTGCCACCGACCGCTATGAACCTTGGCAGGTGTGGGCTTGCAATGGTGACAGTGTTCTTCCCGCTGCCCCCAGTGGCAGCTGTGGAGCCCATGAGGCTTGCAGCAGTGGAAGCACTCCTGGTGCTGCCCCTGCTGTGAGCCGTGCACCTGATGAGGCTTGCAGCAGTGGCAGAGTTCTCCCCACTGCCCTTGCTGTGAGCCCCACAGCTGCCAACACTGCCCCCGCTGTGAGGCCTACAGTTGACTAGGCTCACAGCAGTGGCACCATTCCTGGTGCTGTCCCCAGTGCAAGCCCCACAGCCAACATCAGCCGCACAGCTCACAGAAGGCACAGTGCCAGAAACACTAACCCCACTGTGAGCCCCATCATAGAATCATAGAATCCATGAGTCAGAAGGGACCTAGACAGATCATCTAGTCTGACCCCCTGCCATGGGCAGGAAGGAGCACTGGGGGTGGCAGGGGTCATAAGACCCCAGCCAGGTGCCTGTCCAGTCTCCTGTTGAAGATTTCCAGGGAAGGTGAGAGCACCACCTCTCTGGGAAGCCTATTCCAGGCTCTGGCCACCCTTACAGTGAAGTAGTTCTTCCTAATATCTAACCTAAACCTATCCTCCCTCAGCTTGTGGCCATTGTTCCTGGTGACTCCAAGGGGGATCCTGGTGAACAGACTTTCCCCGAGTCCCTGCTGCTGGCCCCTGGTAAGGTTGTAGGCAGCCACAAGATCCCCCCTCAGTCTCTTCTTGCAGAGACTGAAGAGATTCAGGTCCCTCAGCCTCTTCTCATAGAACTGGCCACGGAGTCTCCCAAACATATGAGCGGCCCTCCTCTAAACCCTCTCCAGGTTCCCCACATCCCTCCTGAAGTACGGTGCCCAGAACTGGACACAGTACTCCAGCTGTGGCCTGACCAGCGCCACACAGAGGGGGAGCAAGACCTGTCTGGACCTGTTAGTGATGCCCCTGTTGATGCATGACAGGGTGCGGTTGGCTCTGCCTATTGCCTCATTGCATTGGCGACTCATATTCATCCTGGAGTCAATCATGACTCCAAGATCCCTCTCTGCCTCTGTGCTGCTGAGAGGGTCAGCCCCTAACCTATAACCATAATGCTGGTTCCCTCTCCCCAGGTGCAGCACCCTGCACTTCTCCTTGTTGAACCGCATCCTGTTCAGATCTGCCCACTTCTCTAACCTATCCAGGTCTGCCTGGATGCGGTCCCTGCCTGCCGGTGTGGGGGCCAGTGCAGGGGGAGCTGGAGATCACGATCTTAGGCTTTTCCTGCACTAGTGACAAGGTGTGATAGAATCTAATGCATGACCTAACACAGCTACACCTCCTGCTGTACATGTGTGGTATGGCAGGAGGTGCAACTGTGTGGATCACTCATTAGGTCCCATTGCACCTTTACCTGTACATGCAGAGTACATGCCCTTAGGAGCAGCAGAACTCATGCAAATTGCCTCTCTACAGTCTGTATTCTGCACTATTAAATAAATCAAACCTTATAACTCATATCCTTCCCCTCCTCTTGCCCCCTATTACCAGCTACTCGCTGCTTTTTTTTTCTTTTAGGCAAGAGTTAGTGAAGGATCTCCCATGTACAGCTGCAAATATAAGACAGGTTTTAGCAACTGGAGTGGAAACGAGGGGGAAAAGTTGTTTTAAAAATATCACCTGGCTTCTTGCCATGGGAGAACTTTCCTTCTTTTGTTGGAGTGTTCAAGGCTCTCCTCGTTTTGTTTTTTTGGGTTTAATAAAACCCTTTGTACCCATTCCACTCCCTTTCCCCTAGGTGGTCTACATGATTGCTGATTGAGGTCAGCTGCAAGAGACGTAATGCCTTGAGTACAGTATAGCAGCCTTGAATCTGATATTAGAGTTACAGCACTCTGGAGGCTAGAGACATTATTGTTTTCCTGGCTGACTGACCTCAGCCAGCAGTTGTTCTGGTCACCCAGTGAGAGCCCACCTAGTGAAGGCATTAGAAGAATTCTTTGCATGTGCTTTATGAGCAGAAGCAGTTCTGCTCTGGAGTGAGAGGAGACACATAGGTAGCCAAGATGTTGGTGTTAGACATGGAAAATCTAGCTGGACTTCAGTACTTGTAAGGGTATTTAAATTTTGGCTTCACAAACTAGTAGAGGCTCTAGGGTCCCAGGGAGTTTCTGTGAGCAATCAGCTATGCTTTGGAATGATTATTGTATGAGGCTCTTAGGTGAGTTAAAGGGACTAAGTGGGATATAACAGCTCTCGAGTCGCAGATCTTTTTCCAAAGAAATCAGTTTGGTTTTGAATAGAGTTATTGTCTTCTAGCCTGTGGCAGATACTGGTTTCTTATTCCCATTTGTTTAGTTCAAAACATGAGAAAGGGCCAATTTGTTAGCAAATGTAATCAACCATTTACAAACTTGTCTTACTCTAACATAGATTAGAGTCCATATTTGCCTTAATCCATCCTTCTTTGTATCGCCTTGTTGGGCTTTGGGGCCAGTGGTACACAGGCAGGCATTGTACAGAACTTAGCTTTGCCCATGGCACTTCAGCTTTGAATCCAAATCAATTGTTTTTGGTAATAACTGGACATAGACTTATATGTCATCTGAAAAGCAATTATATCTTTTCTTATAAACATTGTAAAAAAAGTGTGATAAATAGATCCTTAGGGCACCACGCCATACATACGTCTACACAAGTATAAAAGCTGATTATTTTTTAATGCGAACATCAAGGATTTACTGAGCTGGCAATTACCTGGAGCATTTTGGCTGGATGGGATTCCATGGATATTGTGCACTTTCTTTGCCTGTCCTACAGCTGAAGCATAAGATTTAGGGCAGCAGTATTCAACCTTATACTTCTGGACATCATCAAACACATGCAAGAAGAACCATCATGGCTTCAAATTGTGATTTTTTTCCTGCATGCTGGCCCACTGTTAAAATGCACGTTTGCATGTTATTTTGGCAACTCTATGTATTGAATCCGCTATATTTTTTTCCATATCTCCACATCTCCTCCTATGTACCTGAGCATTGATGTGAGAGTGCAAGACATTTTCCTTCCTTGCCACATTCCAACACTCAAAAAGAGCAGTTTTCTCTTTTCTCTCTGCTTCCAGAGTGGGAGGGGAGTAAGCCCTTTGATTTCCAAGTAACCATTCTGATTTCTTGTAAGCCAAGAAATCTCTCAGTATGTTATCATCACATCCTGTGTTTTGAGAAACTTACATATGATCAGTGCAATAGCAAATAATAGATAAAACTAGAGGTGCCTTACTTGAATCCTAAGCACCAGCATGTTGTCCTCCAAGGAGTTGTGTGTGTCAATATTCCCAATTTACCACATCGCACTTCAACCAGCAAATCATCAGAAGTCTTTTTCTATATAATGCATATCCTGGTTAACAGGGTGTATAATGTGATTGCACATGAGAGGAAAAACTAGCAGTGCTAGAATTGTTAACTCATGCATCTCACAAGCCTCGTTGCTCAGTGCTAATGATTTCTCTCTCAGGTTTCTTGTATGCAGCAGCTGCTTCCTTTGTGCCTGTAAATGTAAGAAGATGTATAGTGCCCAAACAGAAGCTTCCACACTGTTGGAAAACACCTTCCAGTTTAAATGTAATTTGAAGGCTAGTTAGGCTCTTCATGAACATTCTTCACTTTTAGGACAGAAAAGTTTTTAAATGGTTTCCAACTTTGAATTACAGATTTAAATGTTTTGTAAAGCACATGATTTAATCAAAGTATGAAAGTTGGTGTTGGACCGGTTCAGTGGTTTTCCCTCCTGACTTCAATGTGCCAGAAAATCCAGCCTGTGATAAATATACATAACTCTGAGGTCATTGTTACTCAGATTCTGATGGGACTGCTGCTCAGCTGTTGATTCTCCATATATCAAATCCTGATATTTAATCAGCAATGTAGCTGATTTTAAAGAGATCTTTTAACATAGTTTCTGAAGTTTAATAAGCACATAAGAGCAGCATAAGAAGTGCCATACTGGGTCAGACCAATGGTCCATCTAGCCCTGTATTCTGTCTCTGACAATGGCAAAAATAGATGCTATACATTAGGGCTGTGTGAAGCTTCAGTTCCTGATTCAATTTGGTGGAGATTCAGTGGCCAAATCTCTGAATCTGAATCGAATCAGAGGACCATCTGAATTGGTTCAGAGAGATTCAGAAACATTCAGAGATTTGGACATAGACACAGCTTTAAATGTTTTTTCTACATACCTTTAGGTAGCAGGCGGCTCGTGAACACTGCGATGCTGGGGCACATGGGGCATCCCACAGAAGAGCAGGGGGCTCCCCAGCACAATTGGCAGCAGATCCAGAAGGTCCACTTCTGGGTCTGTCAGGGAGCACAGTGGGGGGCCCCTGTAACTGCCCAGCTCAGTGACTGGTGCCTCCTGGGTCTGCGGGGGCACCTGGGGTCCCCCTGTGGCCAAGCTCTCTCAAGAGCTGCCCTAATTAAAACACCCTCAGTGTCTCGTATATTCAGTGTCCTGTGCTTCAAATGGCAGCAGGGGCACTTTGAATGAGCTTTAGTTAAAGCACCTCCACCACCTCTTTGAAATGCAAGGACACTGAATACATATGACGCTAAGGCTGCTGGAGCATGTTAATTAAAGTGTTTACAATAACTGGGGATGCGTGAAAAGGGAATGAGGCATACAGGGAGGAAACCCAGCTTGACGGGATGTGTAAATCCCCACCCCCACCCAAGCTGTTCTTACCTAAAAGATAAAATATGATTGCTCTCCCCAGCAGAGTCAGCAAGACTATGGAGAGACTTTTGGAGTAGGACTAATATAGGAAAAGATAACCAGAATGATGTCTATGTTTATCAGTTGTAAAAAACAGATGCATTTCTTGTGTGAAGTGATCTCTTGCTTCTGTTTCAGGATACAGATGCAATACAGGCCCAGGACTGAGAGCCACAAATTTCTGAATTCTAATTCCAGTTCTAAAAGTGACTCCTAGCCTTGGGCATATCACCTAACCTTATTACTCAGTTCCATCATTTTTAAATAGAGGCCTCAATTAGTTAAAGCTGTAAAATGCTCTGAAGATAAAAAAAAAAAGTCTTAAACAAGTGCCATGTGCAGTCTACTTATTCTTCTATTATTGTACCTGTCTCTGCTAGTCAGATTATTTCATCAAGTGAGCAAACAGAGAGTGCTGAGAAACACCATGTAGTTCAATGGGAAATACCAAGAACTCAGATCTGTTCTGTACCATGCTGAAGAAAACACTGCCAGCAGGGTAGAGGCAAAAATGCATATTTATGCATATCTATTAATTAGCGATATTTAACATAATTAATTTGTGTTGTTTAGTATCCAATATCAAATTAAAAATTTCACAAAGGGGGTGCAGTGACAGCAATCCGCACTTCAGGGGTGGCTGCACCCCCTGTTCTCAGCTTTTCCTCCTGTCCCCAACTGGTGCGGGCAGCCTGGGAGCCACTGAGAACTTTTTTAAGTCCCTATAGCAGAAAATCCCCGATCCCTTCCCCTTCTGCCCTCTCCCACCTACTGCTGCTGCTTTCCCCTCTATCCCAGGGAGGGAAAGTGAAGCCCCAGAGCCATTTCTGCCTGCTCCAGCTAGGCTGCACAGGGGCTGGGCTCAGTTGGGAAGAGTAGCAGTGGGAATGGGCGAGGTGGTCCCCCTTTCCCATACTTGCTTCTATGGGACTAGGCAGAGAGGGGGAAACTACTCTCCCACCACACTGTTGCATACTGCCTCCATCCCCAATTGAGCTCAGCCCCTGCAAAGCCTGGCTGGAGCAGGAAGGAGCAGTTCTGGAGCTTCTCTCACTCCTGGGACAGCAGGAAAAGCAGAAGGGACAGGCAGGAGAGTGGGGGGAGCGGGGAGGGAGGTGCAATCCTTCCAGTGCATCCCCTCTCAGTCTACTCCTCTCTCCAATCAAATGTCAGGGCTCAGTTGTGTGAGGCAATGTACATATAACACCCCCAGGCTCCTTGCCCCTAACAGCTTGCAATCTACATTTTTTTTAAAACTCTTATTGCCTGCCCTGCAATTGCGCAATCCATGAGACTGCACTTTTGTGAGATCCAGAACCATCACAATGTTCAGTCACTCAGCCTACGTGGTTCACCTGTGTGTGAGGTGTTTCATAATAACAGCTCAAGGGATCCCCTGCAAGGCTACAAGTGTTATGCAGCCAGGCCCCACCAGAACTGTGTGTCATTTGTTCCAAACTTAGCATTTTGTCATTAGAATCATCAAAAGAGACATTAGAACTAATTTGAGCTTGTGCTCAATTATGTACAGAATAATTAGAAATTCCACAAGAACTCCAGATACAATTTTCTGAAGAACCTAAATTGCCTTTGAAAATCCCCAGAAGATCATTTGGGGCTCTTTTGTGCAGGGAGCTCCAAAGAAGAGCAATACTGAGCTATGTGTAGAGTGAGATGAGAAAATGAAAGTAGGATAGGAAAGAGGATGAGTGACAATGAAGAGTCTCAGTATTTCCTTTTGGGAGTATATTCTTAGCCAAACTGATGAAATTATTGTCCCTTTTCCACTTGTCAAGTAAGCGGCCTTCCTCTTTCTTCTGTCATGGGCTACTCTTCTTTCACCAGAGCTAACCTAAATGAATGTCTTTGTTTTTTGGTGATCTTCATCTCCTCTTTCTTTACCACAAAACCAAAGAGCTTTGTTCTGTACATTTTTCATTCTTAAAAACTAATTCCAGTTTGCAGTACCTTTCATATTCTATAGATCTTAAACCTACCTCTTTTCCTTTCCACAACCAGAGGTCTTTCATTCAACAATTAAGATGAGGATTCAATTTAAGATCCATATCCTTCTCTGTTATACCCACATAAGTGGCATAATAATTTATGGGCAATCTGTTAATCCCAGAATGAAGAGAATGTCTGCCAGGGAGCTTCAGAGTACAAATTTCCCATTCTGGGGCTTATCAATGGAAAGAAATAGTATACTCAGTGACCAAACTTGCCAACAGTTTTGCAATAAGGCACCAACTAGAGTCAATTAAAAAGGTGCCAGACCTGCTGGATATCCCATCATAAAACAAAAGGGAAGTCCTTTGAGAATGGCAACACATTTTTTTTTCTGAATTGGATAAAAAAGGTAGTAGAAGTTAGAATATGTATTTGTGCTTTTATGCAGAATCCAAATATGCTTTACAATTCAATTGTAGCATTTAAAGGAGGTTAGACAATGAATTCTCTAGGCCTCATATATGGACACTAGACACTAATGAAGGAAGCTGAGGCTGGGCAGAAGACATCTGTAGTGAGACACCAACCACTTTGTTTAACTGGATTTTCCAGAGAGCACTACGAGCAGAAAAGAAAACAGATTCTACCATTAAATTGTGAGCAAAGCAAGAGCTTAGAATCTAGAATAACCTAAATTCTTCTAAATGGAATTGATTCTGGTCTGATTGATTTTTCTTTTGTTGTGGAACCCAAGGAGGAAACAAGAGATGAACTATTGGAAAGACTGGAAAGAGTGAATCTTTACTACAAATACCTAGGAAATTGGGATCATATTTGCGATTAGCTGCATAGGCACTCACTTGGGTAGACAATCCTAAATCTGTGTGGTAGGATTTATCAGACATGGAGCCTTCACTGGCTGTTCTTTTTTCCAAATGGAGTACACACTGCAATCCAACTGATGCAATCAGTTGAGGGATTTTTTTTTTAGGTTTTTATGTACGTTAATGTTAAAATTACCTTTTGGCTCACTGAACATATGCCCTGCCTGTTTGTTTATTAGTGTAACTAACCTACTGCTTTTCTTATTTAACTCCTGGCCACCAGAAAAGGAAATTATCTCATTTTAATCTACATTCTTAGATTAAAAATCATAGTCAAAGAAAGATCATAGTCAAAATTGTATAGAGGATCAGAGAGACTAAGATAGATGTATAGTATCATCATAACGATAAGATTCTAATAATATCTTGCTATAAGAATTAAATATTCACCTGTCAAACACAAGGAAATTTAATCACTTTTATTAGAATTGTCACTTGTTTGTCATACTTCATGAGTCTGACATGCAGTTGGTAAATTACAAGGTTTTTCAGATCACAGAGCCAATGTCAATCTATTGACTTCCAGGGTTGTTCTAGTTTAAGCAGGAGAAGAATCAAATATTTTAAGCAAGATGTCATATTGAAAAGAGCACAATGAACAAATGGAGACCAACTAGGGGAAAGGAAGGAAAGATGGAGAAGGAAGAGCAGAAAAAGAATTGAACATGAGGGTATGAAACTGTAAACAAAAATATCCTTGCAGTAGGAAATGAAAAAGTAGGCAACTTAAAATTAAGGCTATAATAGCATTTTGTGTTTCTGGTGAAATGGCAATCCATTCATACCTTTTTTGTGATTTATGATGTCACCTTTAAACCCTTCAGTGGCATTATATCTATGTCATTCACAGTTGTATGACATTTTTTCTATGTATTGTATAATAACTCATTGTGTAGCTACTTCTCTCTCTCTCTCTGTTTCACACACAGAGGTACACACAAATGTGAATATAAATATGTGCAGTGAGTTTATAATCTACGAAAACCATGTCAATTTAGATATACATATGTGAGGGGGAAAAAAAATCCACGTTTTGAAGGTACAGCCAAGAGCAGAGTATCAGACTATCCTATATTATTCTTCAGGTGCTGGCTCAAGAGTCATTGTCTAGTAGCAAGATGCACAATTTAGAAAACATACTGTCCATAACTATTTTAATGGATTTATTTTTTTTAAGTATTGAAGGACGAATACATGTAGGGTCAGCCAGGAGTCATCATTGACGGGAAATATGTGAGATCACACAGAGATTAAGGAGGAAATATATTCAATTCATCCAAACATTACAATAATAGGATTAGAAAATAATAGGATTATAAACACTAAACCTTTGAGGATAAATTCTACTGTTGAAGAGATCTGTGGCTGGATCATTTGATTGTCTGCCGATCTTTGCACATGACCAGAGGAGCAGGAATCATTTGGAATCTTTCCTGATTTGCAACATAGACCTTGTGGTGTGAACATTAAGCTGGGGGAGATTTTTGGAATGACATATCTCAAGCATGTGATTAATGTTTGGCCAGCAGGCTACTACCATGTCTGAGTGTCCTTGATTCAAGGCATTTTTGTTCATGCCACTGCATTCATAGCAAATGAGTTACTCTCTAGCTTGACATTAAAGAGAATATGTACAGGTTACTAATATCTCTTTTATCTCATCTATCTCTATATATCAATAAACGTTATAAAAATGTTTCTATGGATTATCTCAGTCAATAGGTCTGGTTCTCAAATTCCTGACATCTTGTGTAGCCATTGACATCTTTTGAATGTGGTAATGTTTAACATTCATTTTGGACAGGTACAAATAACTGCAATAGTTTCAATGTTCTTCAGACCTAATGGCCTAATGTCAATAAAGGAAGTGATAGGTTGTTATCTAATTCTCTGTGCTGGCAGATTTCTAGGTGACTGGCTAGCCCAAAAGGAGCATAATAGTGACAAGTAGTAATTTTGATCGCCCACAAAAGGACACATTGGAGCAAGTTTCATGTCTTAGCCATTTATACACATTTCAAGCAGATGTGTGTGGCTGCATCTCTCCTGTACATGGCTCACAGATTCAACTATGAGCCATAGTTCATTCATTCAAGAATGAATTTCATGCCATACTGTTCAGAACTAGCACTTCTTCTACAACACTTACATTAAATTAAATGTGTGAAGCCACCAGTCCACCTCTTTAGTAGAGCACAGCTAGCAAAACTATATTGATATATTGTATATCAGTAACTATATTGCATATCAGTGATTCTGCCTAAAAGATAAATATATATATATATGTGTATATATATCAGACACTCATTTAAACTACCATCAGGATAAAAGAATCTAAGTTACTGACACATCATACCAAAAATACCCCTTGGGGAAACCTCTAAGCCATGAGACAGAAAAGTAGGTTTCCATTTGGAGTGCAAAAGAATTCTATGGCTGTTAGCACACATTTCATCCCCTAAAATACTCCAGCTAAGCTGCTTATCCTAAAACTGCCCCATGGATTTAAAGGTTTAATTTGGTTTCTAATTATGATCTGTTCCTCTTGCATGTAAAATGTTTATTGACTTCAATAATGTTGAGTGAGGACTGGAGGTGTTAGTTGGGAGATGCTACTTCTCTCCAATAAGAGGACTTCAGTTTTTCTCAATGTTTACAAGGACATTTTGTAATTGTAGTGCTCCACTTCAGTTAACATATATGTTGTTTATTCTCTTGTCATTTATCTGGGGAAGTTATCCTATAATACATCTTTGCAGATGGGTTTTCCATTAAAAATGCATGTTCTTTTTTTATTAACTAGTGTCTCATGGTCTGTTCTGGCGTGTACCCTGAAAAACAGTTATTTGGAATATTACATTGTAAGTCAAATGCAAGACACCTAGGTCACATCTCCACATGCAGGCAGTGTGGTTTGTGGCACCACAAAACTCTTTGTGGCATCACAAACAGCATGCGTGGAATGTTAAAACATGTCCCGCACAGCAAATTTGCAGCAAAAGGGCAAAATTTGCACCCCTATCAGTAAAAAATTTTTGAGCACACACCCCCAATATATGTATATTTATATAAATAGAAATAGAAATAGAAGTTCTAATATTTTTTTCCCTCACCCCAATGGATCATCTTGCGTACCCCCTGGGGTGCACGCACTCCACTTTGGAGACCACTGTGGGAGACCACACCCCCTGTGTCCCTTGCCCTTCAGGTGAGTGTTCGTAGCACCAGACTACAGCATTATTCTCTCTCTTTTGCTGGCCCAGTGAAAGCTTAATTCTTTATAAAAGGAAAAGAGCTTCAGTAGGAGACAGTAAGATCCACCCTTGAATAACCAGTGTTTTGGGCACCCTTTTGAGAGATGGGAGGTCTGGTTTCAAGTTCCTGTTTCAAATCGGTTAGAAAGGGGACATGATAGAAGGCCACCTTACATTCTAGCTGTTTTCTAACCACCAGATAGAAGGTAGAAAACACTTTCTGTTCCTGAATGATACTAAAATCATCTTGAGAAACTAGACCTGTGTTCTCAATTTTTTTTTGCTTTAACTGAATTGTAATAAAAATAAATGCAATAATTTATTGCATTTTATCATCTAAGAATAGTCTTTGTTTTATTGAATTTTAAGCTTAAAATTGATTTAAAAACAAAGTTTTTATCAAAGTAAAAAAAATCTTTTTTTTCAGCTTGATCCACAAGGAAATATTATTTCATATTTTTGTTTTACCGCCAAACTGAAAAATCAGTTATCCTTGCATCTCCGTTTACTCCACTATAAGGTGAAGACCTTTTAAGTCATTAACTGTTTAAAGTACAAAAGCTGAAAAATGAATCTAAAGTAATGCTCTAAATATTTTCCAATGCCATTCCCACTGCTAAAAATATGGCCTGGGCACAAAAAAAAAGTGTGCATGTCAATTCATGTGCTTTTTTCCACCTTTTGATCAGCTGTCAGTTGTTGGGCTTTTTTTTATCCACAAGAGATGCTGAAAATTAGTATCCCCCATTTGTGTAGTACACTACATCACATCTTGCTCCCTAGACACCCCCTGCTGCCTAACTGAATAGACATTAGTAATATCAGAGGAGTGAAGGACTGGCTGTCTGAGGATGAGGTGCCAACTGCACTTTGCTTCAGCACCCCTAATAGCAGATTGCTGATGCAGCATTAACAATGGCAGAAGAGCTTCCCTGCCTTCCTTTACAGCTAGAGTGACAGACAGTAGCAGGAAGAATTGAAGAAAGTGGCCAATGCTCAAATGTGTTGGGGTGGCTACTTAATGGGGAAATGAAAGAGACACTTATCTCTTCGTTATCTTCAGAAGCCTTTTCATCTTTTCTTCTTCAGATAAGTTAGGGATACTTATCTGAAGAAGAAAAGATGAAAAGTCTTGTGTAAGTTCTCGTCTAGGTTTCAAGGGGAGATTATTTTGTCATCATAAATATCCTGTACTTTAAGTGGTAAATGTAGTGGTTAGAACTCCCCAATTAAGGCTATGCTGACTACTAGGTTTATAAGTAGGGACCTACCAAATTCATCATTTCACAGATTTTGTGGATTCCGTAAAATCCGGGCTATGTTCGTGAAATCCACAAAATCTACGCACAAAAAAACCCCAGCAACAAAACTTATGTAAAATAAAATGCTAGCTCTCCAGAGGGAGGCAACAGTCCTCAACACACTGCAGCAGCCTGCTGGGACAGGGAAGCAGTGAGGAGGGGTAGCCTGCTCAAATGGCTGCAGATAAGATGACTGCTGCTCCTGCCTCTTCCTGCTGAATGCCTGTGAGGGCTGTTTGTCATGTGGACCCACCCCTCTCCTGTGAGGGGCAGGGACACATGATAGACACCCCCACAGCCAATCAGCAGTGAGGAGCAGGCCCACTTATGCCCCTTAGCCAATCAGAAACATGGGGGGCCTGCCACACTCCAACAGAGAAGTTGCTGCCTGGGCCTGTGTTCTACCCACAAAATCAGGGATAGCCCCTGCAAATTAGGTAGATCCCTATATACAGATATCTATGTTATTTTAAGGCTGTAGCATGGACTGCAGCATTTAGCCAATAACTATATGCTTAGAGTCCTGGCTACAAGAAGTCACTCACAGAGCTCATGGGGAAGAGCCAATACCAGAACTTGCTTAAGGTGAATTATTTTTAGGTTGAAAAGGTCCAGGAGGTTCAAGGAAATTACACTTTCCTACACCAATTTAACTCAGTATGATCCACTATGATGTCTGGTATCTACTTCTACGTATGCACGTCCCACTCCCTCACCATTCTGGGAATTATTGACCTCCGAGTATGACATCATTAGTTGTTATTTCTGGAAGAGTGAAATCAGAGCAGTAATAAATCTGACATTTCTGACAATATTATATCCCAGAATATTTTCCAAAAGAGGCAATTGTGTGAGCGAGCGAGCTAATACGATACAATAACTCTTACATTTCAGTAACACTTAAAATAATGTTATACTCTGGTAGGTATATAGAAGCATTATACGCTTTGATTCTTATCCATGGGTCACTGGGTACATCCATGATGCAATGCTCTCCTTTCCTTATAGGAATAGAGGCCATCCCTCCCTGTTGCAAATTGGTTATGAGGGGTTTTAGTAAGGGAGGAAGGAAGATGTGCAGGATGGAAGTTATGTGAGGATGATCCTCTATTTCTTACTCATTTTTTATTTAAAAAGGGACGTGAGAAATGTTTTTGGAATTGTATTCTTCTAATTGATTACAAAGCCTGTTCCCCACCTAGCTTATGAAGCTGGGTGGGGCTCGGGCTGGAAGATAAGGATCTCCCAGTGCTGGCCCCATGACTGAAGAAGTGGCACAGGGAAATAAGGCTCTCCCAGCTCCCACTCCCCAATCACAATATTAGAACAAAGTGCTTGGAGGTCCCTGCTGCCAGGGCAGAGGGACACAGACCCTACCCAAGCTTCAGTGGCAGAGCCCACCCTGGCAGCAGGCAGATCCTAGGGGCAGGGAGCAATCTGCCAGCCCCTGGTAGCCAGCTGACCAGGAATAGTTTTGCTCCACACATGCGTTACTATGCAGTATCTATTTACGAGTAAATTTGCTAATTGCATTTACAGGTAGCAAATTTAATTGTGATTAGCAAGGTTTACTATGCGGTAACCATGTGCATGTGTAGACCCACATGCTTACTGTGCAGTAAACTACATTACTTTGCAGTAAAGCATCTTGTGTAGGCACACCCACTTTGATGATAATTAGGCAACTGCAGTAAGCATCTCATGTAGATGTACCCAGGATATTTCATGTTCTATGTCATTTCTTTTTTTGAATTACAGGATCCAGGTAGATTTAAAACAATACAAATTTTAAAAGGGGAAGGAGGTAACTATCTCAACCAGTACAAGAATTGTCATCCATTGAGCTTAGCTTGCACAAAGTGTATTTTTTGGAAAATATCCATTTGTAATCACATGGAATTTGTCTCTGAGAGCTGGGAATAATTACTTTTTGGTTGACATCACGCTGTTCTGACATAGATACACGTAAACTTTTTTGGTCTGGATACTCCCCAGGAAGTTAGCCAGGGTGAGGAAAACCAAAACAAGTAGACAAGAGGTTTAGGAAGTAGGAATTTTTAGAATATATAAGATTTATTCTCCTAGTGTAAATTCAAGGATTTTTACGTTCAAACGGTATAGAAAATATTTATGAAATGGGCCGTAAGCTCTTCTAGAAAAAATGGCAACACTGATTGAAAGTGAACTATAAAATACTTCCAAAGCAAATGGGACTGTCCCAGTACTTTAAGGGACAGCATTTTTTAAACGGGGTAAAATAAATCTTTGAAATGTTTTCAGAAACATCTCTCCCTCCAAAGCTTTTTTTAAAGCCTAAAGCTGATGAGAAGCAGAAGAAAATTGAGAAATGCTAGGTAGGTGAGTCAATATAAACAGTCAGCTGACCTCTTTCAGAAATTTACAGAGCTCAAATAAATGGACAGAATGTTTAAAATTGGGCTGCACTTAATGAAAGTGCCCTGTTAGAAGTATTAGACACCCAAAGACAACACAAGGCTCTTCAGACAAGTGATGAAGTCTGAATAGCAGCTATGTATTGAAAAGCTGGGATTTTAAACCAGAAGGAAATTTGAGCAGCATTTCATTGGATTTACTCAGTATCCCAGCCATGATGTTTTTTGTGAGTGTGAACTGACGATAAATTGAAAAGAAGGGTTTTGTACGTAAATACCCATTTAACCTGTTGTCATTTTGTATTCAATTTCTATCTTTTGCTATTAATTTTTCCCAGTTGTGGACAAAAATGTAGATTTGTTTTATACATATATGTATAGATAAATCTAGGCATTTCTGTATGTTTGTGAAGCTGTCATTCTGAAGGAGGTAAACTTGAAGTGCCATAATTTATCAGAAAGCAAACACGCTGTGAAGCAGTACATTGCCATGCCTGTTTACACAGAAGTATCAAGTAAAACCTAAGGATTTTTCTCTGTCATTTCAACAGATCCTATCTATCTTTATTTAATCTTTGACATGGAATCTAAGATAGAAAAAGGCTTTTTAAAAGCAATAAATAGTTCATGGAATATTGGGTCAGTTCTATAGAAATATTTCTCATTATCTGTAAAGAATTAGAGCCATTCATTTCTACTTAAAAGTAGGGAGGGAAGGGCTTGACGTGTCACTAGTGTGTCACAGAGAGACACTGAAAGGAAACTGCCTTTTTCTCATCAAACAAAATGGTTCTGGTTTTATATAGCCTCCTCCAGGGGCAGAAAATTTCATGGGCGATATCGCACCCTAAGAAATCATCTATTCATTTCTGCCCTTCTTTGGATGCCGTCTTTAAAAAAAAGGACAATCCTCTGTATGCTCTTCATCAGGCAGATCCTTGAAAGACAATTGTTTTATATGCTCTTTCAGGTTTTTTATTTTAACAAAGCACACCACAGGTTTTAGAATAGATGAGAGCCAAGATACATAAACTTTATTGTTATTATTGTCCATTTGATGAGCCAGTGTCCCAAATGACTGCCTATTGGCTATTCAAATGGAAAACAAAAGCCTGTTTATCAGCTGGATAATTATACTGAAATATGAAATAAGTCTCCCAAGAGGGAAACTCCCTCCCATATTTTTTTCTCACCCAAAATGTAAGCTACTTGTGAACTGAACACTTTCCAGTGTTCAAGTATTTATCGCAGAGAACCATATCTGACTGTCGACCTTTCTTCTATCAATGGCTCAGTTGTTGTCAGATGCATAATCATAGTATTGAAGGAAACAAGTTTCCTGACATTTTCAAACTTCCTTTTATCTTTATTCCTCACCTCAGGAATGAGATAGTCACCAAAAGAGAGTGCTCTTGAAATATTTCTGAAAATGAATCTGATGGAAGCAAAATTGCAGGACTAGATGGTTCAGGGGGTTGATAATAGAATATAGGACCTTTCATGTCTAGGCTGCTATTTCAAATCCAGTCTATAACAGACTGACTGAAAGCTGACACCATCTCAGAATGACTTAGTAGCATATATGGAATGAGCTTGTTGGTGTCTGTCTTCTCCCAGTGCGCAGTTATAAACATAAAAAGTTCATTGCTGATGAGAGTATTAGTCATTTCATCACTGAAGCCAAAAAAATCTGTTTCGTAACTAAAAAGAAGACATAGCTCACCAAAGATAACTTCCTAGAAACTTTCACAAGCACCAGATTTTCACTCAACTTGAAAAGGCACGTTTTAAAAAGTGCAAATATTCACTTATTTTTTTACGTCATTGTGTGAATTTTCCAAATTTAGCAGAATCATTCTTTGTTCACAGCAAGATAGGAAACCTGAAGCTGAACAGATTCAACAGTACTACCAACTCATCTGAAATTCACAGGTTACTCTCACTCTTGCTGGCTTACAGAGCTGTATCCTGTGGCCTGCTGTGCCCTGGTTAGATTGATTGAGAAGGAATATTTTGTAGACCCTGTATATCTCATCTCAAAATCTGGTCTGGATAAAAACTCTTCAGGCTTGACTTGGAAGCTAACTAGAGATATTTGGGAGGCTAGGGGAAGGTTTAATAACATTAAAATGGCCACCAAGTATAAGATAAGAGGGGATAGTTGGGAGGGGGCTAGCAGAAGGGGTTGGGGGAATGAGGGGTCAAACAGGCTGGTGGGGTATTGGGTGATTGGGGGTACAAGCAGTGGGGGTGGGAGAAGCAGACAGCATCTACAGGAGGGATCAGGGGAATCAGGGGTGCAGGCAGTGCCCACAGGAGGGATCAGGAGATTCGGGGACAGGCAGGATCCACTGGAGGGATCAGGGGGATGGGGAGGGAGGTGGCAGCCACAAGAGGGATCAGGGCATTGGGGAGCAGGTGGGATCTGCAAAAGCAATCAGGAGGCAGGTGTGATCTGTGGGAGATTGGTGAGATCTGGGGGAGGATGGTGGAATCAGAGGGTCTTACAGGGTCTGTGGAGAGGTTTGGGGGGACTGGGGATTATTTTCAGACCCCCAACACTTCCCCCCGGTGAACCTAACACCACATCCCTCCTGCCCCTCCCCACATTGATATTTACTTCCTTGGCTCCCGGGAGCAGTGAACACTGATAAAACCAGCACCCAGAGTGGTTTGTGGGATGGGAAAGTTGTTGGGGAGCAGGTGGCTGACTGGTCTGCAAGCTGGGTGTGAGGAGCCAGGAGGCTAAAAACAGCTCAGTGTCAGGGAGGCAGGTAGGAAAAGTGCAGCACCAAGGCTGGGGCGAGTGGCTGGGCTTTCCCAGCCCTTGGGATGCACAGGTAACTGTACAGAAGTTCCATTCACTAGTCTAACTGAGATCAATTGAGTGTACATCAATCCAGGTCTATCTTGGACCAGGATCCACACCATTTTAGATTGGTCTATGTGCATGGAACTTCTGTTCTGTTACAGGTTTATATTGACTTCCAAACACTGAGACAGGTCTAAGTGTAAGGTCCGCACATGGGCCAACTGAGATCAGGTGGCCATTTTTAACCCAACCTAACCTCCCCTTTAATCCCCTCCCCAGCCTAAAACATCTGCACTTAGCCAGAGGGGAAAAGATTGTGATCTGCCATTCTGTTTTTCATTTGTGCCCTTTATACATTTTCCCATCACAGACACTTCTTTGGCCATATGGAAAGCTATTTGTTCACTTATATGTTTTATTCTAGTGGTGTGATTCATTTTATGGAAGATGTATAATTTTAGGCCCTCCTCTGCTAGGTAGGCCAGAGCCATTTTTCTCCAGTCTTGATCCTAGTATAATTGTTCCTTGAATTTCTCTTTCGTGCTAGCCTGCTTATTGAATAATGTATCTCCGGTTCCATCCAGCCTTCTCAACAATAAACACAAATAAAATATATATATAGAATTATTGTTAAATACAAGACAAAAGCTGTACAATAGACAACCCTTAGCAGGCAATTTCCTCTCTTCAGGAGACCATTTCAGAGCATTTCCTTCTTATTTCCTAGCACGTTACCGCTGTTTAGTGGGAATGGAACACAAGCCTCCTGAGTCCTAGCACAATGATTTAATTACAAAACCACCTTTTCTCATTCATAGAAACTTATATTTTTATGTGTTTCCTGAACTCCTAAAGAAACAGCATAATTATATGTTGATTGCTCCTTTATACAAGTGCCTTCTAAACTTGTATTTTTTCTACAGTTATGTTATATACATTTTCCACCACTGAGGTAGATAGTAGATTTTATTATTTGTCCACAATATTTTTTATTTCTTAGACCATCATCATCTAATCTATTAAATAGTGGAAAGCAAAGGTTCTCAAACATTTATTTTGCATATGTCAACCATGGTGAAGCAACATGGACAAGTTACCTTTCTTCTCAAATTAGGGTAATATCTCCCCAAGTATAGCCTGAATTTTTGCTATCTTTGCATGCATAGAACAAGTCCTCAGAGAACTTCAGTTTTTATCAGCACTGCACCTCAGATGTTAGACTTAATCCTGCTTAGTATCAAGGGGTGTATCTACACGTGCAATTAAGGTGGAACAATAAACTTTAGTGTAGTTCATGCCAGAGTCAGCTGCTCCCAGGTGCAGTGTCTACACATGCATCCAGGACTGCAGCACTTTGAACCAGAGTGAAGCAACCCAAGGCTGGCAGGGAGTCTGAGGGGTCACCTCCAGACTCTGGTTGGCAGCATCTAGTGCTGGAGGGGCTTGCTAGGGCATGAGAGTGTTAAAGTGCAGGGCTAGGTAGCAGGCATCCCCTGCACTTTAGCACTGTCATGCCCCAGCCAGCCTCCGTCACTGTTTACATGTGAGCTTCAGTGCACATAAGTACTCTGCTGTAAGATCTTACGGCAGAGTTAATTAATTTAATGCACCCTAATAACAGCACACATATAGATAGTGACACTTTACTGCAGATCTAATTAGTCTACTCTGCAGTAAAGTACATGTGTAGAATCACCCAAGATGCTTTTGTATGATATAGAATTGAGAGTAAGCCTTCTCACGTTAGAGAACAGCCTAGTCTTATATTTGTATGCTCTGTAAATCCTTGAAAATAATGCTTGAAAAATAGACTCAGTATTCTTTTATCCTCCAAAGAATAATCAATCCATATAAGTTGTAAAATGATCTGCTCGGTATAAATTAAATCTGCTTGCAGTTTGGAGAGCTCTAGTCTGTGTATTTCTCTAGGTGTCCATGATCAGGTGCTGTAAAACAACAATTAGAAAATCTTTCTCTGAAGAAAAGTGTGTGAACCAGTACAGAATGGAAGATGGATCTTGAAGCTATGTTAGAAGAGGAAACACATCCTGATTGCCAAGCATATTCCCAGGATGGAGGCAAGTGTGTTTATATCCTGAGACTTTCCTCAAGCTTTCTCACTAGAATGAATCTCAAGAGATGGATCTGTTTTCCAGCTCTCAGAATCATCATATTCTCAAATTTCTCATTTATGCCTCATGTTGAATTACAGTGTAGAAGGATGCATTTTCAGTCTCTTGGTGAATCCCTAGTTCCTATAGCTATAAATAGCTTTCCCAAGGCTCCAGGAAGTACAGGAATAAGTTACAAAGCACAAAAAGGGAAAATACTTGCTGATGTGTCCTCATTCCTTCTCCAGATCATGATTTCTCACTTCAGTTTTACAGTTCCTGAAACACAGAAATTCAACACATACATTGGGATTAGGACCCTTCTGTCCCAAACCGCTGAACTCTCCAGTGAGTGCTAGTTTACTGGCAAGCAATTCTTGCGAAATGTGTAAGATTTTAGGAACAAACTATTAGACTTCTTCTTGCAGGCTGGAAAAAGCCTAATAGCAAATTACATGGCTAAATTTATGGTGGGTTTTCTTGAAGAGAGCCAGGAATGACAAGTTTTTGTTCAAGGTCCCTTGTTATCTTGTTACGTAGTAGCAGATAGTAAATTCATGGCCACCATTAGGACATATGCTTTGATTTTGACCTCCCTTTTCCCAGTGATAATAAAAGCTCAGAAATTTGGCATGATAGTCAGGGCCATGGAGCCAAAGTATGATTCATTCTGGGACATAGGCTACATACTACCCCATTCCCAAGCCAGTCTTTCTGCTTCAATATGGTTGGGTTAATTGCCCTAACTCCAATCGCTTCCCAGGCTATTGTTATACTCATTAACAGGCCACATTGTGCAGGTACTAAGGAAGGAATAGAGACATATCATTGCCTTCTTTGGCTATTCTTCAGTATGAGGATGATGTCTGCAGGGGTGGGAGTGGTTGCTGGCATTGGTGCAGTGGTCTTCTCATCTAATGCAAAGAGAGAAGAGGACTTGCTTCAGGAGGTGAGTGCCAGCCATCTGCACACAGTGACCAGCCCAGTAGAACTGATGTTTCATGATTCATGGATTCATAGATTTTTAGGGGCTGGAAGGGACCTTGCAGATCATTGGGTCCAGCCCCCCCACCCCCCGCTCTAGGCAGGAAGACAACTGGGGTTAGGTGACCCCAATGAGGTGACTGTCTAGTCTCCTCTTGAAAACCTCCAGGGTAGATGAATGCACCACCTCTGGAGGGTGTTTATTCCACAGTCTGAACACCTTGACTGTGAAGGAGTTTTTCCTGGTATTAAGCCTGAAGTGGCCTTTCAGGAGTTTGTATCCAGTCTTTGCCTCAATTCTGGTTATGTTAGTTGCAGAGAGGTTGCTGGCATTGGTGCAGTGGTCTTCCCAGCTAATGCAAAGTATCTTCCTGAGGCAGTGCTAATGGAACCATTCCAGGTGCTTAAGATGGCTTCAATATGTCACCCACATCTCACACCTGTAGAAGAGCATGGGGATAATCACTGCATTGTAGATCAGGATCTTCGATTCCATCTTCAGATCTCAGTCAGTAAAGACATGATAAAGCAGCTTTCTGAAGGATATGCTGGCACAGCAAGTCCTATGCTTGATTTCTACATCAAGACTGACTGACTGGAAGAGGTGGATCCCAAGGTATGGGAAATTCTCAACGTTTCCCAGGGATTCTCCACCAATGGTAATTTGGAGGGGAGGGGGCAGCTTGTGCTGGGGCAGACTGATGCAGCACCTTGGTCTTCCTAATATTAAGAGAGAATCCCAGGCTATGATAGGCACCTAAAAAAATGTCAAGGGTAGACTGCAGATTGGTCTCAGTGTACACGAGTATAACACAGTCATCAGCATACTGAAGGCTGGTGATGCCGCCTTGGTAATTTGCCTTTTGTTGTGGAGGTGCTGTGGGTTGAAAAGCTGACCATCCATTCAATACTCAACTCCAATTCTGGGAGGAAGGCAGTCATGGATGAGAATCAAAATCACAGCAAGGTAGATGGAGAAAAAGGCTAGGGCAAAAACACAGCCCTGCTTGACACCAGTACAGATAGTAAATAGGTCTGTCTCTGGTCGATTGCAAAGGACTATGGAGGTCATCTCATCATGGAGTAGCCTGAGGCTGCTGATCACAGAATCATAGAATCATAGAAGCAGGGTCGGAAGGGACCTTGTAGATCTTCAAGTCTGACCCCCTGCCTGGGCAGGAGAAAAAACTGGGCTCAAATGATCCTGGCTAGGTAGGCATCAAGCCTTCTCTTAAAGACCCCCAGGGTAGGAGCCAGCACCACTTCCCTTGGAAGTTGGTTCCAAATCCTAGCCGCCCTAACTGTGAAGTAGTTCTTACCGATGTCTAATCTAAACCTACTCTCCAACAACTTATGGCCATTATTCCTTGTTATGCCAGGGGGTGCTAGGGGAAACAAGGTCTCTCCCAAGCCCTTCTGGTCCCCCCTAGTGAGTTTATAGCCTGTCACCAGGTCCCCCCTCAACCTTCTCTTGTGAAGGCTGAACAGATTCAGGTTCTGCAGTCTCTCATTGTAGGGTCTGCCCTGCTGCCCCTGGATCATTTGGGTGGCCCTCCTCTGGACCCTCTCAATGTTGTCCACATCCCTCCTGAAGTGGGGTGCACAGAACTGGACACAGTACTCCAGCTGTGGCCTGACCAGTGTCACCTAGTTGAACTTCAGTGGACAACCAAACCTAGCCAGTACCTTCCAGAAGGTTTCATGATTGATGGAGTCGAAGGTCTCAGTTAGGTCAATGAATGCCATAAACAGCTCCTGGTGTTGCTCTCTACATTTCTCCTGAATCTGTTGTGCAACAAAAATCATGTCAGCGGCACCCCATGATGGTCTAAAGCCATGCTGGGATTCTAGAAGGGCATTTTTGGCAAGGGGGAGGAAGTGATTCAGAAGGATGCAAGTAAGAATCTTCCCGACAACAGAGAGGAGGGCAATGCTTTGGTTGTTCCCACACACTGACTTGTCCCCTTTCTTGAAGATGGTCACAATGTTGGCACTCTTTAAGTCAGGTGGAGCTTCCTCATTAACCCATATTTTGATGAAAAGTTGTTGAAGTTTTTGCACTAGTGCTATTCCACCAGCTTTGAAGACCTCCGTGGGATGCCATCTGTTCCTGGTGCCTTAATGTTCTTGGTCTGAGTCATGGCACACCAAACTTCCTTAAAGGATGGTGGATCAGCAAGAGATGTGGCCCAAGGATGGCTTTCATTGCTTGAGAAAAGCTTCTCATGTCATGTTGATCAGTGAAAGTCTCGATCCCCATGGCCTTCACTCACCACCACTGGTTCTTGATGTCCCGTAGCCTCCTCTGAGCTATAGCGTTAAGCTGGTGGTAAGCTTCTTGTTTTTGCTGGTTCAAGGGTTCATTCTGCCAACTGCAGCATGCAGTTCTCTTCTAATGGATAAGTGATGGGATTTCCTCATCATTCTCATCAAACCAAATGGTTCCCATTTTCAAAAAAGGGAAGAAGGAGGATCTAGGAAACTATAAGCCAGTCAGTCTTACCTCGGTCCGAGGTAAGCTTTTTGAGAGAATTATCCTGGTGCATGTCCATGTGGGGCCAGCAGGGGAGGTTATGCTTAAGGGCAACCAACATGGTTCACTAGAAGCAGGTCCTGTCAGACCAACCTGGTGGCTTTCTATGACCGGGTCACAAAATCCTTAGATGCACGGATAGCAGTGGATGTAGTCTTTCTGAATGTTAGGAAGGCCTTCAACACTGTCTCTCACCCCATTCTCATTAAAAAACTAGGGGACTGTGGCATTAACACCTACACAGTCAAATGGGTCACTAGTTGGGTGGAGGGCTGCACCCAGAGAGTGGTGGTGGATAGGTCATTTTTGACCTGGAGGGATGTGGGCAGTGGGGCTCCGCAGGGCTTGGTCCTCTGGCCCGTACTGTTCAACATCTTCATCAGAGACTTGGATGAGGGGGTAAAAAGCACCCTGTTCAAATTCCCAGATGACACTAAGATATGGGGAGAAGTGGGAATGCTAGAAGGGAGGAATAGGTTGCAATCGGACCTAGACAGGTTACAGGGATGGGCGGATGAGAACAGGATGGGATTCAACACTGACAAGTGCAAGGTGATGCACCTGGGGAGAAAGAGCCAGCACCATACCTACAGGCAGGGGAATTCCCTTCTCATCAATGCAGAGGCAGAAAAGGATCTTGGAGTCATTATAAATGCCAAAATGGGCTGACAGTGTGGGGAAGTGGTCAGGAAGGTCAACCGTACCTTGTCATACATCTACAGATGCATCTCAAGCAGGTCCAAGGAGGTGATCCTCCCCCTCTGTGTGACACTGGTCTGGCTGCAGTTGGAGTACTACATCCAGTTCTGGACGCCGCACTTCAAGAGGGATGTGGACAACATGGAGAGGTTCCAGAGAAGGGCCACACGCATGATCAGGAGTCAGCAGGGCAGGCCCTATGAGGAGAGGTTAAGGGACCTGAACCTGTTCAGCCTCCACAAGAGAAGGCTGAGGTGGGATCTAGTGGCCATTTACAAACTGGTAAAGGGGACCAGCAGACATCGGGGGAGTCACTGTTCCCCCAAGTAGTACCAGGAGTGACAAGAAATAACTGTCCACATAGCTGGCAGAGGGTAGATTTAGGCTAGATATCAGGAGGCGCTACTTCACCGTCAGGGCGACTAGGATCGGGAACCAACTTCCAAGAGAAGTGGTGCTGGCTCCTACCCTGGGGGTCTTTAAGAGGAGGCTGGATGAACACCTCACTAGGGTCATTTGACCCCACTACTCTTTCTTGCCATAGCAGGGGGTCGGACTCAATGATCTGCTCAGGTCCCTTCCAATCCTACCAACAATGCAACTATAAGTGGAGTATCCAGTTGATTCAGCACATGCCTTAGCAATAACTTTCTTAAGTTCCTCCCAGTGTACCTGGATGTCCTTGATGCCATCAAGTTGATCAGAGATCCTCTCAGTAAGGCATTACTAAAAAGTCTCATATCTTACTTGGTCTTGGACTACCTAGATGTTAAATCTCTTCTGCATTCTTTTCCATTGTTTATGCTGTTTTGGTGTAAGGTGCATGTCCATTTCATAGATTTCATAGACATTAGGGTTGGAAGGGACCTCGGAAGATCATCGAGTCCAGCCGCCCGCCCAAAGGGCAGGAAGTCATCTGGGGTCATAGGATCCCAGCAAGATAATTTGATTGATTTGACTAAAGGGTGTTCCATCCCATAGGCAGCTTCACCTCTCAGGACTTGGGTGATATGGACATCAGTATGATCACAGGCTCTGACAATAATATAGTCAAGAAGATGCCAGTGATTGGAGCATGGGTGTTTCCAAGTGGTCTTATAATTGTCAATCTGTCTAAGGATACTATTCATGATGAGATAGTCATGCTCTGCACATTTGCTGAGGAGGAGGATACCACTGTAATTGACTTTCCCCACCCCTTCTTTCTTAATGGTGCCACTGTCGCCCAACTCTTGCGTTGAAGTCACCCATAATGATAAGCTTGTCTTACTTGGCAGCGGCAGCCAGGACAGTGTCAAGAGCATAGTAGAACTGTTCCTTGTTGACTTCTTCACCGTCAAGTGTGGGGGCATATGCACTGGTGACCATAGCATACTGGATGTTATTGAGCTTGAGGCAGAGTCACAAGGTGTTCATTAGTGTCCACAGGGAGTTCTGGAAGCTGACTGAAAATCTTGTTCTTAATGGCAAAGACACGCCCATGAATGCACCTCTCTTCAGGTGACTTTCCTTTCCAAAAAAAGGTGTAGAACCACCTCTTTCTTTCAGCTGGCCTTCATCTGCCCAGCAGGTCTCACTTAGGGCACTAATACCAATATCATATCTTACAAGTTCTCTAGCTACTATGACGGTTCCTCTTTCAAGACAGTCACTGTTTGGGGAGACCATGAGAGTGCGGACATTCCATTGGTGAATTTCAGTACTTTATTTTCTTAGTGTTGACTGCAGGTACAGTAATTCCACTGGATGCCACAATCCAGCCAGTGGGGTTTGAGACTGGAGGGATATTTCAATATCTTGGAGCGCCTATATACATGCATCAAGGCTGCTCTGAAACGCTGTAATTGCAGGTTCTCTGCAACTATGGTTCACTGGGGCTATGAAGGCAGATGAGCGCTGCAGCAGGATTGACGTCTCCAGTTGTCTTGGACATCCTTGCCACTGGGTTCAGAGCTCCTTCCTGTCAAGTTTGTGTGGCTGTTACTTGCTCACTGGCTTCCCCATGTTAAAAGATGTAACATGCAAGCCTTTGCCAGGGATGTTAACATTTCCCACAAACCAAATCCTGTGGCTATGGATGAGTGTCAGTGGGGACAGGAACAGTGACCTCTGGGGCAGCAAGACTAGACAGACCCTGATTATCCTGATGCCTTTTGAAGGGGGATGTGTCATACACTTCCTCCCATGTGTGCATCTATGTAGGACTAAAGCTAGTCTATTTTTTTTTTTATTAAGGTATTGATTCCTTAATACTCTTTTTCAGTTCAGTGCAAAAGAAGGTTTGTATTTTCAAGGTATTCTGTCCTTCTTCAGGTGTTAACCAAAGTCAGCTGCAGAGAAGAAATGCCTCTTTACACAAGAGGCCTTTATATCCAATGAAAAGTTGGGTGAGATTGTCTAGTAGGTCAACAGCTGCTATTATTTGAGAGACTGGGAAGAATTACCTTTCCTTTAAAGAGATTTACCTGATCTTACATGCAAAAGAAATCTGTTTATGTTTGGATTACACAGCTTGGTCTGATTTTTTTTCTTTGTTCTCTAGCAACTTCTTACATGATATCCTGGGAGTATAGCTTTTAATTAGACACCCAAGTAGGCAGACAAAGTCAGCATGTGAGCTCTTTGTATACAACTGTGAGAGAGTTCTCCTGGGTTGCCAAGTAATTTTTTTAAAACTAACTCCAGTTCTGACCTTTGCCATTTGCAAATAGTTTCCATGGTTTTAAATATAGACTTTTATTATGAATATAAGATTGCACTTGCAGACTGTCCAGTCATAGGAACTGAGCCTGAGCTGCAGAGTTCAAATGCAGATTCAGACTTCCCTAAAGTCTGAGGCCATTTCTGTTCAGAGGCTTTGTGCATTATTTGGCTCCTGCTCCGAGAATACAATCCTTCCATGAGATAAAGACAAACTATAGAAAAATGAAAATACTTTGCTCTAAAACCCTGAATACCTCCCTTGCTTTTAACAGTTTGTTTTAAAGGTTTTATGCAATCTCTGGAACTTAGAAATACTGTCTCTGTCAGCTGTAGCTGTACCTTTTCCTCTTAGCTGGAAAAAATGAAGCCCACAAATTAACTTCCTCCTGTTTTTCTTGTTGCATTTCACTTACACTCCCTCTCTCATTTCTTCATTTCTCTCTAAAGATTCATAATGTGCAGTAACACCTGCTAGGGCGGTAACAGCAGTTTGAGCTTTCCCATAATGGTGCCCTGCTAATGTTTAAAGTGATACACATCAGTATCTCAATCCTTCTCACTGCCTGCCCTTCAGTTATGTACTTGCTCCAAGGGATAGCCACACTCCAGAGCAGTCCTCATGCCTAGTGGGGCAAGACCTAGAAACTTGGTCCTATTTGCAGTTGTTATGAACCCTAACAGACTGATGACACTGAGAACAGAATTATTGTCTTTCTAGTACAGATGGTCAACAGACTTAAGTGAGCTAATGCTTTGAGTCCAGGCCAGATCTCCTTTAATTATACTAAATGCCCTATCATTCCAGGTTTGCTATCTCTCTGCTCAGGTAGTTACTTTTAGGCCATGAAACATGTAGTTAAATAGCTGCCAACTTAAAAAGCATTATTTAAATAACCCTAAAATCTTTTCTGCATTAGCTTTTTCAACCTTTCTCAGGAAAATCTGAGCATCATTTTTATGGATTTATGGAGATGTGAAAGCCTAAAGTAATGTTTCAGCACTAACAAATGTGGGTAGATGTGACTTAAAAACAAGCTGATCATGCATTGGAACAACAAAGACTCAAGGATTAAGGCAGTCAGTAAAGATGAAAGTGTAGGCAAATCTGCAGGAAAAAATAAGAAGAGATCCTAAACAAGTTGAACACAGGGAAAATGTTTAAAGATTTGCCCTCATGATTTTTTGAGCCAACAGGTAGATTACAACATCATGAATGTGTAAGTATTCTCAGCTTTAAATATTCCCCATTTCTTCATTGGGGGGGTGAGGTGGGGAATGAAAGGAAAATAGTTTCCTGGTCCCTGTGGCCTTATGGCATCATTTGGTAGGATTATCCTTAGAAAAGCTCTTAGTTATTTGAGTTAGGAATATTTCACACACAAAAAAATACTGCATAAGGATGGAAACCCGTGTGAAACTACTTAGTTAGCTCTCCGGTAATGGACAAGTGTGAGTTTAAGCATTCATAAAGAACTTTTGCGATATTTCCTTGTTATATACGCACACTTTTTTCCCTAGTTGAACAATGCCAAAAAGTGATAACTTGAAGTCTGAGAATTGTGCTGACAGTCAGCTGTCATTCATTGTCCTTTATTCTGACAACCTCAGGCATTCAGCCATGGATTCATGAGTTTTTCCCTTTCTCTTTATTTTTAAAGGGGGTGGGGGATGGGTGAGTATATCAGAGGATTCAGCCCTGAATAGACTTTTGTTTTGCTCTTTCTTTTGCCTCCTGACTGTGTCAAATGCAGTGTGTGTCTCATGCAGTTTCACTCTTTAGAGAGCCTTGACTGGGCTGGCTAGTTAGTATTCAGAAACAAGTCAAAGAGGATAAAATTCTTCTCTCCGGCTTGCTGAGACTGCAAATAAGCAATTAAACTAAAAGCTGTGTATTGGAAAAAGAAGACTTTTCCAGCCTTTGTTATTGACTGGTACCTGCCAACATACTTTAAAACTTTCAGAATTTCACAAGAGAGAGAAATACCAAACATTATAAGGGACATATGATGGTTAAGGTACTGTATTTGGCTGAACACAGCTCAGCTGAGTGCTGTAAACTGTGAGAAGTAAAATTTGTCATTTTGTGTTCTTTATTTATTGTAATAAGAAACAAACAGGGGAGGTTAGTATTGGAAATGGAAAATTCACCCGGCCTTCAGATGTATTTGAGATGTTTCACAGTGAGATATACATAACAGTATATAGATTCCCATTTCTATTTCATTCCTTGCTTCACATTAGCCCCCTCTTCAAATTCTTCTACTGCCAGGCTTCTACTTTTCTATGGCATCATGCTCCATCTTCTCATCCTCGCCCTCATACCTCTGCTCCTCTATACTAATTCATTCTCATCTCTGACTGTCTCATACTCTTCTGCTAGTAATGTCACCCTTGACTTTTTTGCTCTTCCAAATAGTGCCTTTTTTCCTCGCTGATCCTTCCATACAAAGCACCCTCCCTGAAGTCATCAAGGCTATAAAGCTATCCTTGTTCAGATTCTTTCTCAATACCCACATTTTCCAAAATTCCTCTAAAAATACTAAAGAGCCAATAAGAAAACAAGTTGAAGTCTAATAGATCCTAGCTGGGGAATAGTCATTCATTGAAGAAAATATTACATTTCAAGCTGCCTGTATTGGATTGTGTCTGTCCCTCTCCCACCCCCAAATTACAAAGCTTGGTAAGGCAGGTTGGCGCCTCTTGTGCATGGGGGTCTCTCATAGCATTGTGTAGGCACTGCCAGGATACAAAAAGTAATAAGAATTAGAATCTAATTTTTAAAATCCATACAGTGTTTCATGTACCACTTTCTGGGCAATAACATGAAAGGATTCCAGGCTTTGAAAACTTAACTGGCTCTCTATTAAAAGCATTATTTACAAGGATGGTACCAATGCAGCTAGCCTTCTAGCCAGGCACACGTAGAATGAACCCTTGGTGCCTCCTCCAGCCAGTAACCTATGCTCTTCTTTTCAGCTTCCACGTAGATGGTTACATATTCTTTTTAAATTATGTTTTTTTTCATATTGTGTCTTCAGTACAACTGCTTGCTAGGGATCAGAATTTGCTAGTACATAGTTTGTTCTACAGATATGGTTCCTACCTCCATTCCAGTGCAATTTTTCTAGGCCTCATTGTCCTTCAAGAGTATTGGACTTCAAACCAGTCTCCCATTTCTTGTCTGTCTTATTACCAGGGATCCTGGTTTTCTCTGCTTACAAATTGCAAATTCTCTGGGAACCCTCTCCCCAATTCTCTGATTTTAAAAAGCTGAAATCTGCATTTTTCCACGATTGAAATGAAACACTACTACATAGCTAAGTATCAATTTCGCAATGTTTTATATATTTACAAATTTAAAGCAATTTGAAAGCCTACCAGTGCCTCAGTCGTTATAATAAAACAAATTCTAAATACCTACATATTTGGCATTGGATATTTGGGGGGGGGGTGCATTGGGTGATACTGTGGAAAATCGGAGCTCGTCCTGCCCCCTTCACTTCACCAGGACATGGGTCCAGCTGCAGCTTTCCCCCCACTGATTTGTGGCACTGAGAAGCCCTGATATACCAGTCCCTTCCCATGCTGTTGCCCCTCGCTCCCAATAAGAGCTGACCCTAGGGGAGTGTAGGGCCCAGGGCAAATCAGCCTGTGCAGGGCCCTTTTAAAACTGTGTGGGGCCATGGGACCCATGCAAAGGCAGGGCATGGCAGTGCCATAGCAATGAAATTTGGCACCTGGGGACAAGCAGATCCTATGTGCCTCAGATGGGCCGCTCTTCAGTGGATGCAAAGCTGGCAGCACACAGCAGGGGAGGGGAGGTGTGGCAAACGGTTTGACACCTCTTCTGTGATGCGGGGCTAAGCTGCCAGCTCCAGGCAGGCCCTGTGGAAGGGGCCACAATCACCCCGTCCGGCTCCATGGGGCCCCCCAAAGTGTGGGGCCCAGGGCGGTCGCCCCGATTCACCCTACCTAAGAGATGGCTCTGCTTCCAACCCACAGATCTCTGGCTGTGCCAATGCCACTCACTTCCAACCCACAGTCCCCTCCCCCACCCCCAGCCATGCTGTTGCCCCTCACTCCCAACCTACAGCCCCCTGGCCCTGCCAGGGCCCCACACTCCCAACCCACAATCCCATCCCCCCGGTGTCCCTCACCCCAAGACACAGATCTCTACCCTGTCAGTGCCCTTCACTCCTGGCCCACATCTGTCTGCCAGAAGCCCTACCAGAAGGGTTCCCCAGCTTCCCCCACCCCACCTGGCTCACAGGATGGTGGTCTTCTGGGACATGGCAGAGATGGCCTCAAGCATGAGGTGCATGCAGGACTCCCCATGAAGAATCACAAGCAGCAGCTGGGGCATGACACACACTTCACGTGAAGCTGCGCATGGCTTTGGCCTGGGCACACTGCAGGCAGCAGGAGGAACGTGAAGGACTCCAGGACCTGTCCTGCCCAGGCTGGAGCATGGTGACTGTGGCTGCGGTACTCCAACTTGTGTGGATGGCAGCAGAACAAGTCTGCCCCAGGTGCAGGCTGGAGGGAGGAGGAAGGGATGCCTGTGTCACCCCGTGCCCTGGGCTGGGTCCCCTGCACTGCACCAGGTGGCCTAGCCATCCCCACCACCACCCTGGACAGCATCTCCCAGCTGCCCAGCCCCTGCCCCTGAGCGTACAGGCACCAGCCCTGTGCTGCCAGCCCAACTACGCAGCTTCCTACTACCCCTGAAGGGCCCCCCACACCCTTCCCTGGCTGTAGGGACAGGCATCTCTGGGCAGGCCACTGCAGCAGCATGGAGCTGGGCTCACCAGTGGCACTGAGTGCTGCCTCAGATCCCCCGCCGTGGCCCAGCCCCAGCGTCTGGACACCTTGCTTCAGCACCAGCAGGCATCCCTACCCCCTCACACATCCATCCCCTCCATATGGTCCTTCCCCACTCCAGACAACTCCCAAGCCCTGGCCCTCCCACCCCTGTCCCCAGTAGACTTATTTGCATCCAACTGCCATGGCTGCTGTCATCACCCTGCTTTGCTGCATTGCTTGCCACGTGCATGTGTGCATGCACATGCACTTGGCACACTTTGCCTCCAATCTCCCTCCTGCCACTTCCCCCAACCCCAAGCAACTCCTTGCAGCCTGAGAGGCTGTCAGCTTGCAAGGGGAAACCCATAGTTTCCTGTGGTTTCCTTCTTTAACAGGAAAATCTGTGTTTTTCTCCGTCAAATGAGAAAACCCACATTTTTCTGCATCAAATGGAAAACCCGGATCCCTGGTTATCTTTGTTAGTGGAAGACTTATTTTTATCCTGCTTCTGCCTTCATTCTGTCTGCCTCTAGGACATACAACTTTTTCAGTTCTATCTCCACCGGTCTTCCTCGGCCTTTTTTTACTGTCAGCTCTGCCTATCCATTGCTTTCTAGATCCTCAGGGAAGATGCCATCTGTTCAAATTCTTATTTGGCACCAGAGTTCATTTGAACATAGGTGCATCATTCTGTGATCCATGGTCATAACATCTTAGGTACGCTTTACTTAACCAAATACACCTCCAGTTTCCTGATCACAGTTCTTTCCTAACTGTCCTCCAGATGCTCCACCTTCCCAAACCTGTCCCATTAAAAGTAGTTTGTGACTCTCAAAATACATAGGTCTATTGCAGGCCTATTTAGGGTTGGGCTGGGATTTGATGAGGCAAAGAGTTTCCTTTCTTTGTCAGTCATTATATTCTTTGCACAGCTTGTACTTCTCTATGTACACTCTCAATTGAGCATTTCAGTAGATACACTGCCTGGTTCATTCTGGCATTTTCTATACTCAAATACCATGTCATGGTGTCAGATCTTAAGTCTGGAGGGATTATTGCTTTATCTCTTTCAACCAAATCCAGTCTTGCATTCCCAGCTCCTTTCTCACCAGGTTGAAGGATCTGACACCTGTGGCACTTGTTCTTTGTGATCTGGCTAAGCCTAAAACAGGAATTGCTTGACTGCCTGTAGCAACCCTACCTGGTCAGTGCTTTGCTGCTTCCCATTAGAGGTGGAAAGATATTGTAGCATAGACCAAGACAGAAAGTGAACTGATGGAATCATTCCATTCTAAGGAGCAGAGCTCCTTTTTAGAAGTATATTCTCCTCTTCATCTGGCACATCTATAGTTTCACATCAGTACTGCGCTTAGACCTCGGTATAAGCATTGCACCCCAGCTGTTCTATGTGGTTATAGGATTTGCGCCTCTCACGACACTAATGTTAGAATGTTGCACCACAGAGATTGTGCTCCCTCCCTCATTTCTCATTGGGGGGGAAAGATGTAATGAAATCAAATTAACTGTTTGCCCTTCCTGTTGTCCAACAGTGAATGTCTGCCTATGTATTAACTATACTGCTACAAACCCCAGATGCTAACACCTCATTTTATGGGATTTTTATCAACATCTGACTGGCCTCAGAATGATTTTATTGTATGTTACCAGTATTTGTCCATTTTCTCCAGTCCAAAATTGCTGCCTATCTGTATTGCTGGGAATATATTGCTCAACAGTGCAGCTTGAATCAATTTGGTTATTGATCTAAGAACAAGGCAACACATATGGCAGTTTAATGTTGGCAGCCTTCTGTTGAACTGCATATACGTTGAGAGTCTATGGATCTCCTAACATCATACTGCACACATCCTCCACTTCCCAGGGTAACTAAATCATTAGCATATATAGTGGGTCTGTTTCCACACCCTTTGCATCACTGTCATTTCTGCCTTTTGTTTTTCTTCCCATAGTACACTAACTAAACTGTGATGCTTGTCATTTGATATGTCTCTGTCTTGTTTCCTGCACTCCTTTAGCTTGAGCATGTGTATTTTCTCAACTGTTATTGTTTTGGTCCTTTCCATGGACACTTCATCCTCCTTTCCATTTGGATGAAACTCTCTTGAGTTATACTGGTTTCTGCTTTAACAGTCTCACCTATGAATTAGAATCATGCATCCTACAAATAATCCTGACTTCAGTCAGGGAATTTTTGAAGTCTCAGAAGTTATTTTAGATACCAGTATAGATACATGGTTCCCTCTATGGCTTCTTGGTTTCAGGTAGAAAAAACAATATCTCTTTATAGTCTCATTCTCTGTAGGGTCACAAAGCTCATCAAATACCCTTATCAGGTTTTCTAATGTTCGGGTATTATTCCTGGCAAAAAAAGTCTTATTCTCAATCTCTGCTTTCCTGCAAATCACATCCTCTTCCTTCTTGTTTTCTCCATTACATTCCCTAGAGCTGCCCCCACATTTCTTGTACCATGCACAGGATAATAACATGAAAGTACTCCAGGCAGTAAAAAGTAAGCTTTTTTTATTTTTTATTAAAGGAACTATTTCAAGAGATGCTTCAGTTCCAGTTACAGAGGTGTAGATTGTAGCCGGGTGGTCTAAGGATATAGGCAGACAAGATTCTTTGCGTTAATCTGATATCTTTTATTAGACCAACTTAAATAGTTGGAAAACAATTATTAAGCAAGCTTTAGGGTTCAAAAACCCTTCGTCAGGCTAAGGAAGTTTCAGCACTTGGTGTGTGCTCTTCCTGGATGGAATAAAAAGTAAAGAAGCCAGAGGCTGGGCTGGTATGCATACAAGACATGTAGTCAGTGAAAATGTAGATTGAAGAGTCAATGGGTGAGAGACAGGTGGGGGGGGAGGGGGTTAAGAGAAAGAAGGGGGATGAGAAGCGGAGATACCTAGGGAGTCAGATGTCAGGCAGGTTATAATGTGTCATAAATCCAACGTCTATATTTAGTCCATAATTTTTGGTATCCAGGAGACTGATGAAGTGGAGTTCATAGGCTCGTCTCTGGGAAGTGTTTTGTAAGTTATGCCATATCACCCCTCCCTCGAACCTGTACAGAAAATCCTCAAACAATTGCAACCCATACTAGAAAGAGACCCTACTCTAAAAAAGATCTTCCCAGAGCCACCCATCCTAGCATTCAAACAAGCACCGAACCTTGCTAACCTCATCACCAGGAGCAAACTTCCTGAAGCCCAGAACACACCAAAAGGATCCAGACCATGCCATGACAAGAAATGCAAAATCTGCCAACACATCTCCACCACCCCCCACAATTACTACACCCTGCAACAGAACCATCAGCATTCCTGGATCTTACAGCTGCACTTCCAGAAATGTAATATATCTCATCCAATGCACCAAAAGCCCTGATGGAAAATATGTAGGAGAGACCAAACAACAACTGAGCACCAGAATGAGTGCACACCAGAAATCTATCAAAGACAAGAATACCCAATTACCTGTGGGGGCACATTTCTCACAAGAAAACCACTCTTTCTCCAATCTCTCAGTCCTGATCCTCAAAGGTTGGTAGGGAAGCTATTATGTACCAGTCACAGAGGACTATGCATCTGTGCTGGCTTATATACCTGTATATGGGGACCACTGAATTATACTGCATCATTAAACAATTCAATAAAAATGTACAGTATTTATATAAAGAGCCATGGGACTCTTTAGCCTGGAAAAGCGTAGGCTCAGGGGTGATCTGATGGCCACCTATAAATTTATCAAGGGTGACCACCAGGATCTGGGGGAACGTTTGTTCACCAGAGGGCCCCAAGGGATGACGAGGTCGAACGGTCACAAACTCCTGCAAGACCATTTCAGGCTGGACATAAGGAAGAATTTCTTTACTGTCCGAGCCCCCAAGGTCTGGAACAGTCTGCCAGCGGAGGTGGTTCAAGCACCTACATTGAACACCTTCAAGAGTAAATTGGATGCTTATCTTGCTGGGATCCTATGACCCCAGCTGACTTCATGCCCTTTGGGCAGGGGGCTGGACTCGATGATCTCCCGAGGTCCCTTCCAGCCCTAATGTCTATGAAATCTATGAAAGGAAACATACAAAACACTTCCCAGAGATGAGCCTATGAACTCCACTTCATCAGCCTCCTGGATACTAAAAATCATGGACTAAATATAGAAGTTGGATTTATGAGACATTATAACCTGCCTGACATCTGACTCCCTAGGTATCTCTCCACTTTTCACCCCCCTTCTCTCTCTTCCCCACCTCCCCCCAGCCTGTCTCTCACCCATTGACTCCTCAATCTACATTTTCACTGACTGCCTGTCTTGTATGCATACCAGCCCAGCCTCTGGCTTCTTTGCTTTTCATTCCATCCAGGAAGAGCACACACCAAGTGCTGAAACTTCCTTAGCCTGACGAAGGGTTTTTGAACCTGAAAGCTTGCTTAATAATTGTTTTCCAACTATTTAAGTTGGTCTAATAAAAGATATCAGATTCACGCAAAGAATCTTGTCTGCCTCAGTTCCAGTTGGCATTCCAGCAATGGGCACTATTTTCTGTGCCCCTACCATACTTTTCTCATCTAAACAGTTGCTCTACCCTGCATCACCATGAATGCTGTTATGTCCTGAAAACTTTTCAATCCTATATCATTCTATAAAATACTGTACATTTTTATTGAATTGTTTAATGATGCAGTATAATTCAGTGGTCCCCATATACAGGTATATAAGCCAGCACAGATGCATAGTCCTCTGTGACTGGTACATAATAGCTTCCCTGCCAACCTTAGGGACTGATCTAACCCTTATTGAAGTCAGTAGGAGTTTGAATGGGCCTTTAATGTTGAGCATCTGTGCTGAACCCTGGTGTATCATCAATGCCCACCTCTTCTGCAGCTGTGCAAGCTCTTATCTACAGTGAATCCAAAGCCCCAGCCTGTAGTCACCAAAGCTAAACTGTAGGTTAGAATGCACACCATTGCATTAAAGATCTTGGATTGGTAAATTCATCCAATTGAGGGTGGGGGAAAATAAAGGGAAACTAATGCATTAGCTCTTACAATTTCAAAGCAACTATACAATTGGGATCTCTTTTACTACTGAAATTGTATTGGAAGTAGAATAGATTCAAGCTAACAGAAAAATTGTTAATCATCACAGTTTTACTGTTTGAAGCAATTTGCCTGCAGTTAGTAAGCTGATAAATACCAACAAAACAGGTGCTAAAATGAATAACTCTTCTGCTGTGATACATTTGACTCTACATTGTATTTTACATTTTTATATATGCAGTATTACCTTTTAGAAGAAAGAATCATTGCAACTTTGGTGGCAGCTGAGACACTCTGAACTGTCTCCTAGGAGAAGAAGATATTGTAGTATAACAACTTTTAAAAAAAAATGCATTGCAAATCACAATTTAAGACTGTCAAAAGCAGTTGATCCGGAGAAGTCATCTTTCATGACAATTTCCAGCTAGACAGTACATTTTTTAAAAACTCTGTTTAAGCAGAAGACATATGTTAGTCTCTTCAGCTGAACACTTTTGAATGTTTTCCCTCCTAGTACTAATAATATAACACCATTTTTTAGGAAACTTTTTAGGGAGAATAATATTTTTTCAAAACAACTACACTGCTTAAATATGAGAAAATTATTCTCATATTTTCTATTTTCTCTGTGGAACACAAGCTACAGTTCTACATATGTCTCATTCTACATATACGCACACATATTTAAATGTATATCTAAATATATCTATAGCTTTCACATATATCTAAATGTTTTATCTGTCTGGATATTTGTAAAATATATATAAAACCTATATTATTCATGTCAGGGATAGTATTAATATTAATTTTACATTGACATAAGCAAATATTAAGTACAGAAATTGGTTTCAGTACATAGCCTAATTATATAGTGCAAGCCATTTGTATGAAAGACCTCATTGAGACTCTCTAGGTGCGTAACAGATATACTCCATGCAATGCAAGATCAGGGCCTGTATGATTATGGTATGTTAAGTGGAAGGTTTTTATTGTCATATAGCACTTTTTAATGGGAAAGGATACATATTGGCATAGTTTCTGTAGGTACAAACCTTGATAACTAACAAGTATAAGGAAAATAGCTGCATTCTAATTTATAGATCACTTTTAAGGCAACTTGATGAGCTCTTTTTATCAAAAGGCTTTTTAGAATCTTCATTTTGCACCATAAAAGTTTTCTTACATTTTGCTTTTTTTTCTTTAAACACAGAATTACCTACATTTTTCTCAGTTCTTTATGGCATAAAAAAGTCAATGAAGTAAATTAAATGGCTTTTGCTTCTCTTCATGATGGCATTCTGCAGTAGGCGGTAAAGTATTTGAGCCATTCCAAAGTCATGTAAACCATCCTAAAAATGCACTGGGAAGAAAAAAAGAGGCTGCAATTCATTATTATTTGCAATGGATTGACATGAAAGAGAACATTTAAAGAATCCAGTGACTTCGTTTTCATTGTGCAGTAAGTATCAATGGTTCCATACCATGAATGTTTTGCCTATTACATGCATAATGAATTCTTTGATAAACACTGGATTGATTTTCAGTCAAAAGGGAAACAGTTTGGTGGGAATCTGTCTTTTGGTCTGTCTTTTCCAGATAGTAAAATGTAGCATATTGCTGCCTTTTTTTTTTTTTTTTTTTTTTTACTTCCTACTATCTCTAAATAGTTCTTAAACTCTCACCCAGATTTAGATCTATTTTTGTTATTCCTGGAATGGGGAAAGTTAAGGTACTTAGGAAAAATGTTTTTCCCTTATGGGATTATAATGCTAAGATTTTGCCACCCGTTCTCACACACAGTAGTATTTTAGATTCCCAGTCCAGCAGTTTTTAGTTTTAAGCATATGAGGAGTCCACTGGAAGTTATGGGAACTTTTCACTTTACAGTTATGCCCATGCTTAACCATCTAGTGGCTGGGGGCCTAATGTTAATGCTATATGGAAAAAAAGTGTGATAGAATCTAGCCTGTGGGAATTTCAAAGATTAATGCCAACATTTTGAAGAGAGATCTATTAAAATAGTGGAGATATAAAAGAATTAGGAACTAATGGAATAGACTGGATTTTAGAAGCAATACTGTCTATGCAGTTGTCTTCTGGTATATGTCTCAGTTTAAGACTATGGCAAATGTAATCTCTTGCTTTTGCCATATAATCTATCAACTTGGAATATTTTTTTCTGTTCCAAGCAGTGTCACTTATCATAGCAGGGTACAAGATTCTTTCTTTTTTGCATGGTGTATCCGTGACGTTTTTGCCATTCAGAAGCAATGCTGACACATGCAAGAAATGACAGCTGGCATTAGTGTAATAAAAGAGTTAAATCAAAACCAAAGCACAGATGTATTTCTAGTTGTTGTGAAAGCACTGACCTAAGCACCTCCATAGGATTTTATTAGTAAAGTCTAAAAATATTTGGAGGTGAGCGGTACTCTAGTAGTCTAAAAAAGCTGACTTGTCATCAACTGTTTGAGATGCCTTTATCTAGAACCAGCTTCATACTTGTTTGTGAAAGAGGAATGTTTTAGGCCTTTGTCCATGACTCCTGGGAGGTTATTGGGTGTTAGGTGTCAAAGCTTAGACCAACCTGTCACAGATGCAAAAGTGTGAAAAGATGAAAAATACTCTGAGAGACAACAAAATAAAAGCCAGCTTGCTGTAATGGCAATCTTTTAAGTACCCCTTTGTCCAAAATCTCAAAATCAGTTTGTGTACAGACCTAGTGGAGCCTTAATGGACAAATGTCACTACCTGCAAAAATGTCAATACAACGTTAATGATCAACAAAGCAGGTGAAGAATGCTATTCTGTACTTTGCCAGTGATTAAAAGGCTTTTATTTTCTTCATGTAAAATGTGTGCTAGATACTAGGGGAAAGGTTTTGATCCCTCTCCCAAAGAGCTTCCACTCTGAATTCTCAGTCGGACCCGTCTGAGTGAAATCCTGTATCCATGTAAAAACCCACTGCACGGATGGGCCCAAAGTACAGCACTGCTTGACTACACCATCCGTAGGAAACATTAACAAAATGGCAATGGCATTTGTTTTTTTTCCTCAGGTGGGAATGATGATTCATTACAGTAAGGGGAGCAGAGTTAATATTTTGTTGATGTTGGTTAATAGAAGGCCGTTCTATATGGAATCAAGGTCAACCCCCGCAAAATGAGACAGCTGGAATTTCAGTGTCGGTGTCATTACATTCCCTAGAGCTGTTTACTTCAGCTCAGCACAGTGAAGTGGATATTGTGGTGTTTTTCACATCAAGCACTAAAAATAGATAACTAAATAACCAGGCAACATGCTACACTATGACCCTTTCCAGTCCAAAAGCAACTATGCAGAGAACTGTTCAATTAAGCTGTGCAGTTACTTTTAATGAGAGCTGTTATGGAATAATTGGAAACATATGTTACCTATGCACCACCAAAGTGACTACAGAAGTAGAGACAGCGTTCCTTTCTATTGATTAGGACTGATACCGTGTCAGTAAGACTCTCAGTAGCTTTGGCTTTCATTTCTGTCCCAAATTAATTGCTCTTAAAAGATTATATATTTTTGACTTTACAGTGTATTTCCAACATGTTTGGCTCTGCCTAATTAATAATTGGCCTACTGTATGTTACCCAGCTTCACCAGCTACAGCCTGAATTCATTGATATCTTTTCCTTAAAAGTTTGAAACCCCCCAGTGACAGGAATATTAATGTGCCAACACTGTCATATCTATTTCAGCTCATACATATGCAATGTCTTTGTTTTCAAAGATTTATGTCAGACTTTGCTGAAGTGAGGTATTCTACCATTTTAGATAATAGCATGCCAAAGTGATGTTATCAGGCACATTCAGCACTCAGTCAAGCAAACGGGAAGGAGCATCCATTCCTTCATAGCTTAAACACATAGAAACTGTTATTTATCCTTATTTGATGAGGAAATCTTTCAGGAGGAAATGGTGTATTTTTAGAAGAAGATTATGGTCATCCTGTGGATTATCTTTTAATTAAGAATGGATGATTTGTGCCCACTCTGCTGTAGCAAACGTCTTGCTGCTAATGAAGTTTAAACAGACTTACTTTATTTAATTACAGCTAATCACTAGGGTAAAATGTGGAATTGTCTTTGATCCGCATGTAGAGTGGTAATCCTTGTGGCAGATAGCATCTCTTATTCCCTCAAACTCTTTTCAGTTTCTCCAGGAGGTCCCAGCTTAACTAAGGGTTAATTGAGATAGCTGGACTGGTGTGATTGATGTATTTTTGCTTAGGGAAGCCATCCTGCTTTTCCAAGGACTTCTCTCCCTCTCTTTCTCTCTCTCTCTCTCTCTCAGTCTGTGCAGTCACCTTCAGGCCGTGTAATGTAGTAGATGCCTGCTTGTTTGACATAAGGGACCTGAGGGGGCCAAGGTCCTGCTGGATCAGTAAGAGAAAGAACAGAAACTGCTAGAGGGAGAGCAGAGGTTAGGAGAGGGCAGCAGAGACCAATGTAAAGCAGAAGAGGGCACTAGTAAACTGACCTATTTTAACCAGGACTGTTATACTCAGTGCTGGTTACAGAACAAGGCAGTTGATTTTATATGTAGGGTAGTAATACACATTTTTCATGTTTAGGAATAAAATAATAGCAATGAATTTATTTTTGTTTCTAATTAAATTGAATTCTCCAATCCGGTCACGTAAGAGAAGACTGTAACTTCAGACTTCTTAACATCCATTAACAAAATAACTCTTACGAAATTAATTCCAACTCTTCTACAAAGTTGAGAAAAGAGGGGTGAATGAGATGCAGGCCTGGGCATCTATAGATAATTGTTGACCTAAAATACATTTTGGTCCCATGTGTCCTTCCCTCATAACCTTCCCTGCCATTCTAAATATGCATGTTACTATGTCTGGTAAAGAGTATAAAAGAACCGATGTTGCCTGTTAGCCATTAACTTCACAATTTTAAATATTTCCATTTTGCTAATCAGCCAATACCAGGACCCTACAAACATTTACATACATGAGTAACTCCAGTAGACTTATTCTTTGGCATAAATTACTCCCATGAATAAAATTACCCAAACAGAAAAGAAGTGTTTGTAGTACAGGGACTCAGGTGCCTTTCTCTGTTTCAGGGTTCACAAAAGTTCTTATTCTAGAGTCTGGATCATTCTGGAGTGCTTTTATATTTTATATTTTAAAAGCACTCCGGAAGTGCTTGTTTTTGTTCTTGTGCTTTATTTTTACACCATTTTGTTTATTTGTGTATCCATTGTCTTTATGTACCCCATTTTCATTTTCATATCATATTAAAATAGAGGAGTGCAGTTTACTATGTTCTTTAAATTTGGGTTGTCCCTTTTAAAAAAAAAACATTAGTAGTGGAAGCATTGATATATCAGCCTATTCAGAAATATTAACAACTTTAATTAGCTTGGTCAAAAAAGTTGTTGTCTTTTATTAACTGGAACCATTACCTTTCACTCTGCCTGCAGCAGCGGCAGAAGATGTGGCATATCCCTTCTGTGTAAAATTTAAATAATTAAAATTGAATAGTTTGTGGTTAGTTTCTGCAATGATCTGTTAAACATCTGCAGTTTTGTCTCTCCATCGGGATGCATAGTTGTGCTGAAGTCACATCCTGATAACATCTGCAGATTAGTGATAGCTTTTGCTTAATTCTTTATGGTCTGCTGATGAGAGATTCTTCAATATTCCCTCAGTCATCAGAACCCCAGTTAAAATTTTTGCTAGAGACAGCCTTAAGGTGGCTTGATTTACATTTACCAAATGTCATCATATATGACGATCATTTTAGTTAAAGGTTTCATCTTGGCACCTTTTTGCTTACTTGCTTGCCTGGTTTTGCTTTTCTTTCACATTATACTAGCTTCTAACTTTCATTTTTCTTCCAATGGATGGGAACTCCAAGTAAATTTTCCATCAAACTCTATTCCATTGCAAAGTATTTCAATATCGTCACTGAAGTAAAAACCAGTTAAAAAAAAAAGTTTTCAGCAAGAAGCAGCACCCCCATTCCTGCTTGCATGGCAACAACAGCTGCATTCACATGAAAAGGCTGGCTTGTTAAACATCATGTAACACTGAAGGTAGTGAATATTTTAAAGGTCAGGTATTGACAGGCTCTGAGCTGCTTATGTTTCCCTAATGACCCCAATTACATCCAAGCTGAGTAAGTAGTCAATAAACAATGGCATTAACTTATGTTAAAATAAGTGTTTATTTTACATTTCCAAGACAATTGGCAATCTCCTGGTTGTCCAAGGCAGAAGCTAGATCATGGGCTCTTTGATGAATGAGAGAGAAGAGCAAGAGAGTGGCTTGAAAGTCTTAGAGACCTCAGGCCAGTCAGGAATTTCAGGTCTGCTATCTCAGGTCTGTACAAACCTAGTGAATTTATCACTGTGATTATGCTTATGGGAAGAAGCTATGGGGAAAAAGATAAATGTGAAAGATTAGTTATACTGTACCTCCTTCAAGGCCATGGACAATAAGTTGCCTGTTTATCAGAAATAAATAAGGACCCTTCAAGAACTGATCAAGCCTAAATTTTGTTTAAGGAATTCTAACAATGATTCACAATGTTTATGTGTTCTCAGCAATCTAGAATAAGTGAACCTTCCTCTTTACTTTTAAACACTTTCTCTTCCTGTATGAATAAAACTTTCTAACCCTGCTTTTAAAAATATAGCAACTCCATTCTTTGCAGTAGGCATAGAACTGTCAAATAATAAATTAAGCTCTGGGAGGCCCCATGATACAATGGGGAAAAGAAAAGAAAGGATTTATCAAAAGAAATTGTAAAATATTAACAAATGGGACAAAATGAATTCACCCTCATTCAATCTCGTTCCCAAGCTGCAGGCCAAACTTTAGCGTAGGTGCATTCGTCTACCAGTTGCCTCACATTGCAGCAATTATGAGTGGTTATTGAAGGAGCAGCTTAACTCCTCTCCCAGCTAGCAGTCATAAATGGTAGGGTAGCAGCCAGACAGGAAGGTGAATGTAAACCAGATAGGAAGTCTAGCAAATAGACCAGAAAAATGAACCGTTTGTAAAGATTATTTTACTGTAGCGGCATTTTGCCATCTGAGGATGTGGAAAATTAATATTATTAATTAGTCTTACCATAGTATCTGAACTCCTTAACTAAGTCACAGTCTACTAGTACTAGGTGCTATACAATACATCATAGGACAAACTTTCTGTAATAAAAAGATTTCAGTCTGCATGAAGTTTTAGAGAAGGAAAGAATTGTTACCCTCATTTTAGAGCTGGTAACCTGTGACAAAGAGTGATTAAAGCCCTCCCCCCCCCATCTACCAATATATTTCAAAACATCATTAGATGTCAGAGGATGGCCTCAGTACTTAAAATTGGGCACATATTTGTGGTGTTATATCCATCTACAGTCACACATTGAGTTTTTGCAGGGCCAAGATTTGAAACCAGAGTCCCATGCCAGTGCCTTAACTACAAAGCAACCCACTTACCTCTTAATCTAAAGATTTTCAATAAAGATATACTATCTTCAAAAGGCTGGGACTCAACAGAGTGTGTCTTGGGCTCAAGGGAACCCCCAAGGCTCAGTGGTATATTCTAGGTCTGTGCAAAGCTTTGGTAGCCAATTTGATTTGGAAGAGATTCGGATCAATTCAGGGGATGAATCTCCAAATTTGAATCAAATTGGGAGACCCATTAAAAGGTCTGAATCAAATTGCAAGCCTCCAAATTAATTTGGAGATTTGGGTGGTCCTTGCTTACCACCACAGTAAGCTGGACCCAGGCTCTGTGCCATTAAGTAGGGGACGGGGGGGGCTGGAGGAGGAAGAAGGGGATCATTGGGGGACCCTTGCATGGCCCCTTCCCTCACCAGCTCCCCCAGGGCCCTTCAGTGTCCCCCCACCTGACTCCACCCACTGCCTGCTCCCCCAGCCCCTCCATGGCTGCACCCATGTGATGCAACAGCTGCTGTGCAGATGCCAGGCAAGAGGAGCCGATCCCTGCTGCCCCATGCATGGGAGGGCTCTGCCACAAGCCCCCAGATGCCCTGATTGCTGTAGCTGCAGCCAGTGAGTTTGGGGCTTTTATTTTTATTTTTTTAAGTGCTGGGGCAGCCATAGGGGGAGCTGGGGGAGTGGGCAGGGGGTGGGGCCCCGCTCACTGCTGACACCCCCCCCCAACTGACACTGTCACAACCGCCTATTCAATTCAGAGGAGATTCAACCTGATTTGGCGGCCAAATCTCCAAATATGAATCCGCAGAATCAAATAGGGACAGTGATTCAAATCACCAAATCAAAGCACTATCCCTCTTAACTGGCCAAATCCAAAGCCTAATCAAATACTTGCTGCTTCACACAGGCCTAGTATTTTCAAAGTTTCTCTGAACGTATCAAACTAGAATGGTGTAGCTTTCAGTTTTGGAGAAAATAAATAGTTAATGGTTTACATTGCAAACCCTTCTGCACTCTGCAAAAGGGAGAAATGAACTGCAGATTAATTTTCATCCACTTATAATGTAACACAGAGTTTGACTTTGAGTATTTTCTTATTTTGTTCATTTTCTTCCAACACATGGATAAGTGGAATAACTTGCCTTAATGATGCCCTGTCAACATGGATTTATCTGAAGAAAATCTAAAAAGTATTTGAAGATTTGAAAGAAGTGCTTCAACATGGTCTATTGAACAGAATAAAAACCAATGCTTTTCCTGATACCATCAAATGCAAAGTAGCATTCAGATGTGGTAAACTGTTAGTCTGAAGTGAATCAGAAGGTAGGGCAGGGTGATACCTCAGGGTGTTCCAGGAATGGGTGGGGGGAGGGAGGCAATGCTTTAGAGTGGCCCCAAAAACTGCTCCAATTAAAGCGCCCAGATTATCTCATGTATCAGCATCCCTGCATTTCAAAATGGCAGCAGGGGCACTTTAGATAAAGTCAAGCAAGCTTTAGATAAAGCACCCATGCCACCATTTTGACCTGAAGGGACACTGACACATTAGACATTGGAGGTTGCTGAAGTGCTGTAATTTCCATGCTCCATTTGATTAATTGAGTCTGCTTCAACATACTGTAATCACAGTGTGTCGGAGCAACCTCGCTGCTTGTGTGTAGGTGCCCTCTGAGACTGTTTCAGAGGCATGAGTTTTTGTAGGCAACAATCTTCATCATCAGATGCTCTGAATATCTCTAAGGGTGGGTCCCCACATGCAGGGGTGTGAGCTTGCAGAAGCACAAATAGCAGTGGCACAAATTTGTGCCCCTGCTTTGTGCCCCATCACACACCCCTGCACATGTACTTTGGTGCATAGCAACTTGTCCCGTGTTGGAGTGGGGGACTGCTGGCCCCAGTAGTATCTAGTGTCCTGGTGCAGCAGGGGCACAGATCTGGCATCACAGACCCTGGCTGGCAGCCAGAGTGTTGCTCTGAATGGCCAGTCCTCTGTTTTTTTCCAGTGCACACTACTGACATGTGTTCTGTACCACTTTTTTTCCCAGAATTTGTTTCTGTTACCGAGATTTCCCCATAGCATATTTTGCCACAGAGCTGCAGATCTGCAGTGCAGAGCATGTTTTCATGTTCCCCACATGTGGTTTGTGGTGCCACAAAGCGGTTTGTGGTGCCACAAAGCGGTTTGTGGTGCCACAAAACATACTCCCTTGAACATGGGAGCCTGCCCTAAGGTACCAACCTGCTCCAATCTTCTGCCAAAGTACAATTTAATACTTACTGCTTGCTGCTCAAGAATGCCTTCAGTCTCTTATTAGAATTTGGGTGCTTGAATGAACTGTTGAAGAAAGTCTTCTGACCTGCACCCATTTATAATTTCATCTGTTATGAAGTTATGGAAAAGAATTAGAGTTGAATATGCCCCATATCATATGCGTGGGAATTATATGCTGAGATGTATCTCATAAAATCAAGGATTTGATTGTAGTTATGTTCTGTTTTGATGCAATGAATGGCATAGTTTGTGTTTGTGTGTTCTAGGCTGGGGAAAAAATACTATGGATGCAATACTGTAAAGAGAAGAGCACCTTTTTTCAACATCAGGTGCTTGGGATCCTATTGTGATATAGCTGATGAGGTGAAGCAACATGACTGTGCAACAGTGAAACTTTGTAATTGTAGTTGTAGTTTCTATGTAGTTTCTTGCAGAACACTTTCTGTCTGGGACACGAATCCCTGAATGACAGATGGCTATCTTTCTTTCTGTTACATTCATATATTTGGCATCCCAACCTCTGTACCTTTTCTTTCTCTCCATTTAGCCAGTCAAAAACCTCTTCCACCATCTATTCTGTTCCTTCTGCCTGTTTTCAAATGCCAGGACACATCTCAGCTAATAATTTCTATACTCCAGGTCATGGCTTCCTCTTTTATGGCTCTTGTGGCTACAAGTAGAGGTCTACAAGACACTGATCTATTTTGGTTCCATGCAAAATTGTTCAAGGAGCAGAAAGGAACTAATGGATAAAGTCAGAGCCGAATGATGAAAGTGCAGTGGATATTGAAAACTCCTGGTATCCATCTGTATACTACCCCAATTGAAAAGATGAACTTGTTGCCATCTCTGAAATGACTAATAGCCATTTGCTCAGTAATCTTTTATCTGGGTTTTATTACATAATGAATAATTCTGAAGTGATTTCATTTTAAGTATTGTTGGAGGAAAGAATAACAAAACTAGCTTCCTCATGCCTATCATTGTGGTAATAGTCTTTTCTCCATTTTACTCTGAGAGTCCCTTGTCTCTATGCTATTGTGTCTGTGTCTTTCCATTGTTTGTAGTGCTCTGGGAGAAGATAGTTTAGGGTATTATCCAACAGGCACAGTTTTAAAAGAATGCTTAACAGATACCGCTTTCTATGACCCCTTTTGTATAGTCAGAAGATCAAAAGGAGAAACAAAATCAGCAAAGGGATACAGGAAGCATGCAAGCAGAAGAACAAACCTGGACACGGCAACGACAAGAAATAAGCTCTGAAAAGTAGACATGAGGGATGATATGGTAAGTTTTGAAGATGCAGATAAGAAACTTGAAGTTTGCGTGGAAGATGTGGGGAACCTAAGATTTAGTAAATGGAAATACAGTTGGAGTAACAAGAAAAACTAAATACAGTCTTTTCATTCAATTCTCTTCCACCTAATTTCTGCTTCCCCCATCTTCCTCTGTATTTCTACTCAGACGTTTGAGATCTACCTCTCTTTCTTTTTTCTTTTTCTTTTGGCAGTTCCATTTTTTGGCAGCACCATCTCTTCCAAAGACACCAAGGTTGTCTCCTCTTTCCCAACTTGCTGTCCAGAGTAATATCACTACAAGTTAACTACACAATTTCTTTTTTGCTACTATCTCTCACATTCTGCTTCCCTTCTAACTCTCAGTCAGAATTGGAATATGTATAAAATTGTTCCTGTTTCTTAACATTTTTCTAATGCTCTATGCTTTGTACAGAATTATATTCAACTTCATCCATTTAGAGTCTCTTTTGAAAGAGATGTTGCATAGAGCTTGAAGTAATGGTTCCAGTTCACATCTGTGAACCTGAAGGTGGAGGTCCTTGTATGCAGCAGCAATCTGTGAAAGTATATAAGGGACTGGCAAATTTAGCCATCACACTGCCCATATGGCTGCCACAGGAGCACCAGGGTATGAAGGTCATGAACAAAGTCACGCTCTGCCGTGCCTTTGTTTATAAAACTCCCTTGGATTACAATACATGACCATGCAATTGCAGAGGTGCTGCAACCCAGGGTGTCAGTAAAATGCCAGTTTCATTAAGGTTCTTGAACCCTATCGTGTTACACTTCAGAAGTAGTGACCAGCTTATTTAAAACAAAGAAGCACTGACCCTTTTCCCCTTTTTAAACCAAAAACATATGAAGCTAAAGTGACTCATTTCCGGCTTTAAACAAGCTGTAAGAAACGTTTTTTCCAAGTACAATTTTGAGCTTTCCCTTTCCCTCTTTCTATCTCTCCTTCTTTCCTTCTTTTGCATAAGTATTTCATTCCCTTTCCATCAAGGTCAATAGATTTATTACTTATATTCATGGTTCAGGGTTTTTTTTTCTGCTAGCTCTCTTTCTTTTTCTCTTTCTTTCTTTTTTTTATCTGCGTTGTTTATAACCATGACCCTTGATCCTCCAAGTCTTAAAACAGCTTGGCTTTCAGCAGCTAAATCTGACAAGGTCAGCATTTTTCTGTTTATTCTGAGAATACTATTTACCCTCTGGGGTTTTTTAAAGTAATTCTGTAAAACATCGCTTGGAAAAAGTTTGTAACATTCACAGAGACTTCCCTAAACTCAGTGCCCAACAAATAGCAACTTTTAACTCTAATTGCAGAACTCAGGACAGTCCAACAGAAAAAGGTGTCTGCACAATGAAGGAAAGTTCCCAAAATCACTGTAAACTACTTCATCCCAAAGCAGTAGTTAACATAATCTTTTCAGCAGGGTCAAATTCACTTATAATAAAATCAGACAAACTGTATAATTATCTAGTTCATAGAATATTTGTGTTGCTTTATACATAGCTATATCGTTTCTGTCCCCACAGAAAGATATATTGTAATCCTGCATTAATTACGTTAGGTAGATAGAATCAGTGGCACGCAGGCAGGATCTCAGTGTGTCTATAGTCACACTTCCAACATCTTTAAAAGTTATGTTGAAGTTGCAGAAATCATTTAACAAACAGGACCAACTCAAACAGCTGTAGAAGATTGCACATAGAGCTTCCTTGGGCACAGAAAAATTGCAGTTTTGTGAGAGCATATCATTTTTCCTCTCCCATCTGTTCTTCGTCTTGCTCAGGTACACCTTCACTGGAGTACCATGGAAATGAAATGCTACAGAATTCACAGAAGGAGGTGAGGATGGGAGGCTGTACAGCAAAACTGATTCCTTACAGAACATAAGGATTTCCATGCACAAAACTAGGCCAAGAGATGGTAATGCTTAACACTTGTAACATCTCCCTGGGTCTTCTCCATAGTTGTTCCTACACAGTGGCAGGTGAATCCAGCAAAAAGTAGCATGGGCAATATTCAAAAGCTGCTATCTCTTTTTTGTTATGGTCCTATATCACGGAGGAAATTGCTCCTCAAAATCTGTGCATCCAAATAAAAGATAGTGGCCTCACGAATGAATGTTCCTCCCTTTAGGGAGGTTTACTCCTCTTTGTACCCCTTTCACTTCTGTTACAGATTTTTTCCTGAGAGTTAGGGAAGAAATGCCATCTAATACAGTGCTAATCCACCCTTGATTTGCTCCATTGTTGCCTTCTGCTAGGATATGAAACCAATACTGTTTGTGAGGTCATGCCCTGAAATTTATAAGGCCTCTTTTCAGCCTAAGGGCTACTTCTGGAAAGTTTGGCAAGACTCATCTTGAGTTTGAATTATCCAAGCATGAAACAAAAATGTTTTTAGTTTTGCTAAATTTGAAAAAGAGATTTACGGGGGGAGCAGGGAGTGGGGGAGGTTCAAAACTCTGTAAAAAATTTGAAACAACACAGTATTTTGAATGTGCCATTTTCCTTAATGAAGCACTGGATCTCCAAGTCTGCATCTACCTAGGAGGCCATTTGATTCAGAGAAATGAGAACAGGCTTGTGTATCATAGACACCTGACTTACTGTGATGTCTTAGAAAATCAGTCTATTTCTTGGCCTCATTCTCCACATCTGCTTATGGACACCCTGTTAATTGCAGAGGATGCACTGAATGTCATGGGGACAAATCTGCATGATTTTATGACAAATAACTGGATACATGGAATGTACGTGGAAGTGCATCTTATTCCTCTTATTAGCAGTAGTGGGAGTGTGTAAGTATCTACCCAAAGGCTTGCCTGCAAGTTGAATTGATGACAAAAGCCAAAGAAATGTCAAGGGGAAAATTTGGTTCTGTCTATATGGCCAACACAAGGCATATACGCCATGTAAGCCCTTTGATGTTTGAGTGTGCATCCTATACTTAAAATATAGTACACATACAAAATCCAGCACACCTATAATTTAGCCACACTGAATGGATTCACATGGGTCATTTATGAAGGCTGAAAACTTATCCCAATTTACCGCGACAGGAAGTATTAGATATCCACAAGAAAGCTGAAATATAGTTCCTATGAGGACCGTAACTTTGACTTTTCCAACTTTTCTACATGTAAAACCTGTATTGTTGTATTAACATGGTTTTAATAATTATTTCCTCATAGCCTTTCTTGGAGTGAATACATTCTGTTGCTTTAACATTTTATATAAAAGTATGGTCTAGACATGTACATGTACCAGTGGAATTAAATCATCAATAATCACTATCTAAAATGAATTACATTCCAAAAGCACAGGCTAATGATTTATCTTTTCTTCATGGGACTGATCTCTATCAGATTGATTTATGTAGCAGCCAATCATGTTTCAGTAAACTGCAGCATGCACATGCATCTTTAAGTGATGATAAGCTGTGACTGTCAATTTATTTGTACACCAGCAGCAAAAAAAAAGAAGAAAAAAATCCCCACAAACCCTAGAGCCTAACAGTACCATGCTGCTCCAATATACTTGAGGAAAACTAATGTGTGTTGGTTTTTTACATTCCATGTCAAAGATAGGACAAATTAATCTAGTAAAATGAACGTGCAAACAAAAATATATCTCAGAAAGTGTTGTTAATATTTTTCTAAATTTTTATGACACTTGATACACAACCTTATTTTTCTTTGCATGTTTACATTATTTGCTTTGATAGAAGGCACTTTTTGTACATTTACATTATTTGCTTTGATAGTAGATGCTTTTGTTGCTTGTTGGAGTGATTGACAGCTTCACGCTGTTCTGTTTAATTGCCTTTTCTGCTATGTAAGATTCTGTGTTTAGAAGACACCATTTCATAAATAAATCCTCTGTGTGTGTATGTGTGTGCATGTGTGTATGTGAGAGAGACAAAATTGTAAAGGTTTAATTTCTTCCATTTGATTCACTAACCTTTCTTTCAGCTACAGCTGCTGCCATCCTTAATCCCACATTTTATTTGGCTGCATGTTGTATTGTATATATTCTGTATATTTTTTTTCTCTCTCTGAGTAACATGGTACTTGTTTGGATTAAGACACCCTGTTCATTGCAGAGGATGCACTGAATGTCATGGGGACATTTTTAATTTTTTCAAAGAGCAGAGTACATCCAGAGTTCATCATTTGGTTTTTGCATAAAATCAAGGAAAACCTACACTCAGTGAGAAAATGTTGCCTCAGTTAAAATTATTTCTGTTCTTTATGTTCTATGGCTTTCTCCGTTGGTTTTGTTCTTAGAGAATATTGTAAAGATTTTCTTCTCAATCCTAATTAAACTATTGCTTTATCTCTCCATTCAAACTAAATGCTGTGTTTATTCATTTCTTTTTCTGGCAGAAGAAAGTGAGTCTTACTTTATTGATTTGCATGGATTGGAAGTAACAGAGACAGTGTTTATAGCATGGTTGATGGCAACTTGAGTTTGAGAGGAGTTGCCACAAACAACCAACTCAAGAAGCTAATGCTTTGGTGACACCTTTGCATTAAAAATTAGGCAGCATAATATTGAATTTGCTGTTTATTTTCTTTTCTGCAACTATAACCAAGTGTTCAGGAGAGAGTTTATTTCAGTAGTACATTCATTTTTCTTTGACAAGATAAACGTACACAATTTTAAGGGTTTCATGATACAATAGGCTTATGTTTGAAAGGAAAGTAGCTGTAATATTGACATATGGAATATATTTTTTACTAGAACTGAAATTCTGTAAAGCACAAGGGTTCCAAATAGCGGCACCTGATGGCATGATAGAGACTGTAATTTGCTTTCATATTAAAGAGTTTTGAAGAAAACCTTTATATAACTAAGTTGGTCTAAAAACCTTTAAGTATTTAAGTCACCCAGAGAATTTTATTTCCCTTTCACAACATAGACTATTTATGATATATATCGTTCAGCATGATGAGCAGAAGCAGACTGTTTCTCTTTAGAATGTCAATATAAACTATTGCAATTCTTTTTGAGCAAACTCCTTTCATTTTATTTTTCAGTGGAGATGATGACTAAAGCAGATAAAGAAAGTACCAGGTAAGGATGTCATTCATCAGATCATACTAACAAAGTCTGAAAGATACTTTGGCTAGTTTTATTTAAAACCTTGTCTTGTACTAAAAAAAATGCACATGATGTTGTATGGGTAATGCCAGTACCACAAAGGATAGTTACAAAGAGAAGCATGTTATTGTACATTTTACCTCACTGTGAATGTATATTAAAAAAGCAAATGATACGGGATTAATGAAATGGATAAGGGAAAACTGTGTCTCTTTTGTTACAAAAATCTAGAACATTTTAGTGCCTTCTTTTAACAAGTGTATTTATTTAAAATTAAATTTTATCCTGAAAATCAATACATACCAATCAAGAGATCTAAAGCAGTTCAACTGACATGGATTTTATGGAAGCACCCACTGGCTGTGGATCAGGCACTGAGAGATTGTGCCCCAAGTGAATAAAAGAAGGCCTTTTAAAGGCCGCCTTCACATGTTACTTCAGTTTACCTCAAAGAGAAAAATACTTCATTTCATTCTCACCTTTAATTTATCTTCCTTTCCCAAAAACTCTGACAATGACTCCAATAATTACCAATCTCCTTTGTTGTAGAATCTAAGGGAATTTTTTTCATTTGATCCACTGCACTAAAATGACTACTGAAATAGGTTAATATTATTTTTCATAATAATGATTAATGGATTTAGATTTCCAAAGCAATTTATGTAGTTTTCCCTCCCCCAATAATTATGTGGGTAATTTGTAAATGATGTGAATTAATTTAGAAATTATCCCATCCCAATGACATAAAAGACAGGCAAAACTCAGAACACTATAAGCTAAACAGAAGAGAGAGTTATAGTCCCCTTTCACATAAAAATTGTAAACTATTTCCTGTTGTGTCCCGTCTCTCAGTTGGAATGTGTTACAAGGAACAAGTCCAGATTAGGGGGCAAGAGTAATTTTTTTAAATAATTTTAAAGCTATATTAATGTATTAATGATAATGGGACTTTATCAATAATGACTTGGGTCATGATTTCTTAACTATTTGATTTAAATTATAAAAGTTTACACACATACACACTCTCACACACACACACACACACACACACACACACACACACTTGCCATGAATTTCAAGGGAGAAAACAATGTCCTTCAGAAAATAATGAATCCTTTTGTCTCTGAAATATAAAAGCAAAGACTAATTAATATTATAAATTCTTATGCCCCACAAATAAAATGTATTCTGGTAAGTTTGATTCTGATATAAATCAGGAACAAATGTGGTCATTGTTGCCTCAACAATGATAAGGCTTTCTTAGGCTCCTGTATGGTTTCCATTACTATAGAATCGCAAAGTCCAAATGGTTCAAACTAGATTGTAGTATAGCCATGAAGTAGTAGCCATGAAACCAGAAGTAGTACAGCCATGTTAATACAGCTTAGCTGGCCCTTCTGATTAAGTCCATTGTTTTTAGTTAGGTGTTTAGTTAGGTGTCCAGGCAGTTTAGAAAATCCCACTTGGTACTTCTCTGAATTCTCTGGCTCTAGAGAGAGGATGTAATTATCCTGCTAAATAGGAGGAAGGATGGAAGGGAGGAGAGAGCTAAAAGGGACTTAACATTCTTAAGCAAATATTGGCTCATACGTTGTAAATTTTTCATCTCTCTGCTCCCATTCTGCAGTAAAATAGACCTAAATCATAATAATTTATCCCTCAATAAAATAAGTAGTTTAGCTTCTACTAGGTACAGGATAGAGAGGACAGACAAAATATTGACATAGGATTTAGCTGAACCTCAATAAACCTGAACCTCCTTCTTTAAAAGTGATATACTTATTTCATCTATCCACATCCTTAGGCACTTAAATACATCTAAAACTCTAGCCTTAAGCAACTTGCCCAAGGTCGCACAGGAAGTTTATGGCAGTATAGGGAATTGAATGGTCCCATGCTATCACACCAACAATTGGACCATTCAGAGTCAGTGCAAGAACACTCAAGACCAAAAAAGTGAAGAAAACCAAAACCTATTCAAAACCTTTCTTTTAAACAAATTCTCATGTGAACACCCTTACCTTATTCCTATATTCACAGCTGACAATATGCAGGGCTCACTGTTCCTTCTACAGCAGTGGTTCTCAATCTTTTTAGAACCAAGACATCCCTCATTAGATTTAAGGTACCCCTCAGAAAATACCAGTTTTCCCTCATTTTTTGACTACAGAAAAATACAATAATGCAATTGTTCTGTTACAAAGAACTCAGAAAGAGCACAACAAATCAGAATGCTTTTAACTATATGGATTGCTACTTGAAATTTCTGGTTTTATCTTATGAATCATGCATAGGTGTTTGCACAAAAAACTGCACAAATACTGTGCATCACTCTGCAAAGCCTTAAAAAGATCACATGGCAGCCCAGGTTTCTATGACACCCTGTATACCCAATGGTACCAAAGCAGCTGGTGCCTCATGTGCTTGGACCAAGTTGTGAAGTTTTTGTCCATCTTTTGCAGTAGACGTTGGGGTACTTTAGGATACCCTCTTATGATATGTCTCCCTTGACTTGCCCGCCATGTCTTGGTCTCAAACAAAAAAAAAGATAAAGAAAAGGGAGGCTCCTACGCTATGCTGACTATTGGGAGCGTGTTCCCACTAGTGATGTTCCTGTGGAGCTCCACCTCCCCTACACCCCGTCCACTCACCAATCAAGCTTGCTGGACACAAATGTTGTCAGTCTCAGTGGAATGCAGATAGCTCTTTTTCCTTGTTTCTCTTTTATTACCTCTATGAGACAACCCCAGTGCAATGGGACTTGTGTTCCTCCTCTGGCCTAAGGACTCCATCTAACATGGGTCTACCCAGAAAGCTGGGTCCCACTGTTCTCTTAGTTTCATAGTTTCATAGTTGCTAGAGTCGGAAGGGACCTAGGTAGATCATCTAGTCCGACCCCCTGCCTTAGCAGGAAAGAGCACCGGGGTCAGATGACCCCGGCAAGGTGCTCATCTAACTTCCTTTTAAAAATCCCCAGGCTAGGAGCCTGCACCACTTTCCCTGGAAGCTGGTTCCAGGCCCTAGCCGCCCTGACTGTGAAGTAGCGCCTCCTAATATCTAATCTAAACTTACCCTCCGCCAGTTTGTGACCGTTATTCCTGGTCACTCCTGGCAGCGCACGGGGGAACAGGGACTCCCCCAATACCTGCTGATCCCCCCTGACCAGTTTGTAGCAGGCCACAAGGTCCCCCCTTAACCTTCTCTTGTGGAGGCTAAACAGGTTCAGGTCCCGTAGCCTCTCCTCATAAGGCCTGCCCTGCTGACCCCTGATCATACGAGTGGCCCTCCTCTGAACTCTTTCCATATTGTCCACGTCCCTCTTGAAGTGTGGCGCCCAGAACTGGACGCAGTACTCCAGCTGCGGCCTGACCAGTGCCGCATAGAGGGGGAGGATCACCTCCCTGGACCTGCTCGAGATGCATCTGTGGATGCATGATAGGGTACGATTGGCCTTCTTGACTGCCTCCCCACACTGCCGGCCCATGTTCATCGTGGAGTCAATGACGACTCCAAGATCCTTTTCCGTCTCCGTGCTGGCAAGAGGGGAGTTCCCCAACCTGTAAGTGTGGTGCCGGTTCTTCCTCCCCATGTGCAACACCTTGCACTTATCAGTGTTAAACCCCATCCTATTCTCATCTGCCCACCGTTGCAACCTGTCAAGGTCAGCTTGTAGCTTAATTCAGGTAAGAACAAATATGTGTGTGTATGTGTGTGTGTGTGTGGGTGGGTGGGTATGAGTATATACACACATGCACACACACATAACATATATATATGTATGTATATGTATATGGGAGTGTGTATATACATGTGTGTGTGTGCACACATGCATGTGTGTATGTATCAATTTTATCAATTTCATCATAGCTCAGGGAGCTATGCACCTGGCAATGAAGGCAAAATAGAGGAATCTAAGTTGGGTTCAACTAGTAGGATTCTGGGGCCCAGTGTGGGGCTGGTGATGTGGATAACATCTGGATGCCATCTGCAAGGCTTGGGTTGTGGTGTAAGGGAGGAACAGAGCCACAGATAGAGCCCCCTGGCATCAGGGCAAGAAATGGGCAGCCTCCCGCTTAATCAATATCAATTAATTAATTAACAAAAAGGCATGGCAGGTGAGAAGGCGGGTGGTTAGCCCAGAAACACGTGGGTGGGCCACTGGGAAATCAGCCCCAAGGCCCCCTGTTCCAAGGCCACTCTAGGTCTCCAGTCTGTGGGACTGGCACAGCTGCTTACCCGGATACCAGCTGAGTTGGTGTACATCAGTGTGCCACTCTCCTCTCTCCTGCTGATTGGCTTCCCTTGCTTTTTAAACTTCCTTGGTGGGCACAGGCTTGTGACATCACTGGAGTCTCAGCATGCATGTGCTTTTAAATCACAGCAGCAATGACGTGTGCCGCTCTGACCTCACCAGCTCTTCCTTTATTGGTAAGTGCCAGTCCTCACCTACCCTTGCCAGGCAAGACAAGTGGGAGTTTGTTGCCCCAGCCAAACTATTTGCCTCTCCACCCCTGCAGCAGCTAGTGATAGACCTTGTTGCTCAGTAACACCCTGGTTAAGAACCATTGTTCTACAATGATGCACACAACGGTCACTAATACCATACTACACATGGTGAGTGAGACTGTGTATACATGAGACATTGACTTCACAGTAGCCCAAGACTGCTGCACAGTAGTGTCATATGGCAGAAAACATGATGCAACACTACAACGCAGTAGTCTCAGACTAGTGCACAGTCAACTTCACAAAGAAGCTGTTCATCAGTGCTACTGCGTAGTAACTCAGGTTGCTGTGCAGTCATTTAGTACTTGTTTATAAGTACTATATGACTGCTCAGTAACAACTGTGCCATCAGCATCTTGTGAAGATGTGGCCTGAGTGAGTGTTTGGAAACAGAAAAGTTTACAACAAACTTTTTTGAAGACTTCTTCAATTTTATTTTACATGTTGTAGTTCATCTGCAAGGGATCTATACTTTTTCTTTACTGTGTTTCAGAAAAACACATTATTGTCACATCTCCTGCACTTGCAAAGTTATTGTTGTCAATAGAATAAAGCAGTTAAGTGAATTTACAAAATAGTTAAATGTGATTATGACTCTCCTTAAAAGAATAAACATGTCAAGTGTCAAAAACATTGTAAGTCTGATGTGTTTCAATTTGAGTCAAAATAGATTGCTTAACATTTGTTCCTCTTCAGTGAATAGCTGAGAAAAGAAAATGATACACCTGTTAAATTAACACATTTATTGTGCACCAAGGCTGTTCATTTGTATAGTAAATAAGTTAAAAACTTGATTTTCATGTAATCCACTATTCAGCCTGACTGACTGTAGAACCTCCCTAATCAAATACATCTACATGATATTGTAAGCTACATTACAGTATGTTATTAGCTTGTAAAATGAAATTGCTGCAATGTTATATACTGGTACATTTGAAGCAGTAACAAATTTACCAGTGATAGATGTGCTAATGGATATGTTGTACTGCAATAAATACAAATTCAGAATAGCAATTTGAAAGCATTAAAATTTTTATATATGAGTTTAGTCATTTATGAGGCTGAGCCAGCCAATAGCAAAAACAGAAGTGTTCCTGAGAACTGCCACTTCCTTTTGGACTGTTATAAGCAAAAGCTTATCACGGTCTTTCCTTGCAATAGGACTTCTGTGTATAAGTAGCTTGTGACTGTGACAGCAGATCTTTGTTTACAGTTATCATTCCATTCTTAAAATGAAATTGTTCTGTATATCTGCCCCATAGGCCACAACCATGAGACATCCACCAATTTTTTTGTGACATATAGATTCTTCTTCTGCATTTGGGACCTCTTTCCCATTTTCTCATGAGTTGCTATCATTATTTTTCTATATTTCCTGCAGAACTCTTGGTCTAAAATATGGAATTGAAAGTGAAGTGAACAATGTAGTAGCAAGAAGCAGTTGAAAACAGTTGGAGAGAAGGTTTATAATGTTTTATATTTTTTTTGGTCTTTGGACACCGTAGTTCACCATCTCTAATACAGCATGTCTCCTGTTGTCATTTGCATGTGATTTCATGCATGTAGTACACCTGCTCAGACTTTCAGAATACTGTTTTCCCTTGTGCCAGGAAAAAACAGCCAGGGCAACAGGATCCAGACTGATGTGCAATACACAATCAGTTCAGGTAACCATAGATTAGTATCTCAAACAGGTCATGACAGGTGAGTAACAGACTGGGTTGAAGGCACATACTATGAAAAAGGTAAGAAAAACAGGCCTGGAAGTAAGACTTTTGCAAAGGATTGTTGATTGGCTAGGGAGGACATTGTAAGTTGTTAGTTTCATTAAGCAGAGATGTTATAAGTTCAGAACCACTGGTGTAGTCCACTTGCATGTACAAATCTCATGTTAATTTTTTGTGTGGCAGTTAGAGATGTATGTGTTCTATTGTCCAGTAATACTTTCTCAGTAATATTTACACTTCATTTACAGCCAGTGTTTTATCCATCTGTTACCCTTTTGTTTTCAATATAGCAAATTGTGGAGTATATTTTGGAGTCAGATGCCAAAATGCATCTATGATATCAATAGAAGGATGTCAGAATGAGCATGCAATTATATAGTTACTAGAACTGGCAGAAATACAATAAAGTGTTTGGGTATTGTAATTCATCTTAATGTGAAGTGCTGTTAGTTTGCTTGTCACTGAATATACCTTTAATTAAGGACTCCTGATACCAGAACACCCTGCATTTGGACAAAGACCAAAGATATATGCCACCAGTATTCTCCACATGTGATAATGATTAAAGTAGACATTCCTCTACCTTAGCGAGAAAAGTAGCATAACAATTTGGTGGGTTAATGAAGACCCGTTATTTTCTTCCTGAAAAGGTTGCAACATTCTATTTCCAGGAGGCCCAACTCTACACTATTGAATATCCCATCCAATAGTTAAGGGGCTTCATATGGTAAAAGTTGGCTCAGAATTTGGCTCTTATATTTATCCCATTAAATGAGTCACTTAACTTTAATTGACTGACCATGAATGACTGGTGCCTCCTGAGACTGCCTTATAGAAGTGATGGTAGGCCCTGTGACAAAGTTAAAATTAACCTTATCAGAAGAATGCAAGGCATGTACTGCTATTGGTCAGTCTAAGGACAGTTGAAGTAAATAGAATCTGAATGGCTGTAAGTTATCAGCATAGCTCCGAAGTTATAAATTGACTGGCATATCTAGAAGTCATTTAGAAAGAAGGTACAGCTCTGTGAAAGGAACTACTAATTAGCTGTTGACCTGGATCAGTGGGCCCATGGATCTCGAGGAGCCCAAGGACAGAATACCAGGGTCCTTCCCGGTACCCCTCAGATGGCACTGATCAGGGATGCCTGACTTCACTGAGCTTTGTAGAAAGAGAAACTTGTCATACATCAGGCATCAGAGGGGACTGCCAATAAGTTGTCGACATGAATTACTACTGTTTGTCATTATCTGTCTAAGTATACTATGCGTAGCTGTGTTTTTGTTAAGTCAATAAACCTTTCTTACCTTTCTATCCCCGACCACACTCTCAATCCTGAAGCCCGCTCTGCTGGCAGCTGGGACAGGCGGTGAGTGGGGACCACCCGCAGATGGTGGCAGTGGTGTCGGCAGCAAGTGGGAGAGGTGGTGAGTTGTGAGTGGGGACAGTCCACAGACACCAGTGGCAGTACTGGTAGCAGGGGCAAGCAGTAAGTGGAAAACAGGGACTAACTACAGACACCAGCAGTGGTTAAGTGGGGTGGTGAGTGGTGATAGGTGAGTGGGGACTGCCCACAGATGCCAGCAGTGGCATTGGTGGCAAAGGGGGGGTGAGTGGCAAGTGGTGACCGCCCGCAGAAGCCACCCGCCAATCTCAGAGGGGAACGTGCCCCCCTGTCCCGTGTCTCTCTTACATGTCGCCTATGTGACTGACTATCCAATGATTTGTAGTGTGGATAGTCTGTTGACAGAAAAACTACTATTACCAAGTGATACAATATCTTTAGGTTTTTCAGAATTGAAAGATTAAGCCAATGGTTTTTGTACCCATGGGCATCTAGTGCTTCCTGAGTCTTGGTGAGGCACCAGATCACACATGGGGAATGGGGGGGGGGGGGGCGGGGGTGTCCCCCCAGCAACTGATTGCCAAGCATGAAACCACCAGTGGCAAAACCAGAAATGCACTTCTGCCAGCACTTCCAGTTTCACAGCTGGTGTTTGCAGGGGGTGCAAGTGCCAATGTTTGTACCTGACAGAGGAGAATAATATAGAAAAGTCAAGTCATATTCAACAACTTCCTTGATTACCAACTTATAAATATGTCTTCTGTTAAGACCTTATAAAACTTACTGAATTTATAGAGATGAGATAGCATTATTCTCATTTTAAAAATAGTCACAACTCAGGTACTGTGAGATTAAATGAGTTGCTTGCCATCATAAAGATAACCTTTTACAGAGCTTGGGTTTGATTGTATATAGTCAAAAAAAAAAGGACTTATTGGGTGAAATATTACGGTTTCTCTTCTGTAGGAATTTATATTAAATTTTCATGGAAGTCCCTTCTGATTGTGTGCCGAATGGCCAGTGTCAAAGACTTTCCGTTAGTGGTGCAGAACTGAATATTGTCCAGCATGAGTCTCACACTTACTGCAATTTTAGAGGAATTCAGCAAGATGTACTTTTCCAGCATTGTTCTGTCAGAAAGTGGATAGTTCTTTCTCTTCCTGGTGAAGACTAGCTTCTCTGCTGCCAGCAGTGAGAACTGCTGAAGGGTTTGGTCTTTCATCTTCACTCCTCATGTCATGACACTTTTTGACACATCATCAGGTCCTATTGGCAAAATCTGAGGTGATGCCTTTTTAGTAATCTATGGATAGATGGCTTTACTGGCAAGACAGGTAGTTAGCCGTGTTAGACTGGAATCAGACAGAAGGCAGGATGGATTTGCACCTTATAGACTAACTACTTCAAAAATGTATAGCATAAGCTTTTGTAAGCAGCAGCCTCTTTTCTTCAGACTCCACTGCTTACAAAAGCTATGATTGAATTAGCCCATAAGGTACAAATCTACCCTGTCTTAACTGGTAAGTCCCATGCCCAGTGCTAAGTTATACTGTGCATTTTTATTTTTCAACATTCCTTCATTATTCTTACTCCTATAAAAGTTGTGGATGTCATTGAATGGCTTGGGCTGTTCACAATTCTGTTTCAGTTCCTTCTTGTATACAGAAAAATGTGATTTATCTTGGCAATTGTAAAACTACTTGAATAGAAAATAATATTAAAAGCTGTTGGATCTCCTATAGATAATGTATACCTATGCTAGTATCCAGAAAATACCATCCTCGAAGTGATAAAATCAATGTTTACTACCTCCAGGCCCAAAGCTGATGTAAGCAAGACTCTCTCAGATTTTGTATTAGACCCTAAGGATTTTTGGAAAATGTCCTTTGAACACCAAAATCCAAATTTGTTTTGAGTGTCACACTGACAGCCCTGATTTAAGTCAACCATAGTACAGCAGGCCATTATAAAGTTTCTTCAAAATGTTCTGCCAGTCCTAGTGATGGAAGTTATCCTACTGACTGACTCTGTCTCCAAAGATTACCTGTTCTCTCTCAGTCTGAAATTTGACAGGAAATTTCATGAGAAAAATTCTCTCTCAAGATTCCTTCCAGACAATTCCCAGTTTTCACCACGTCACGGTATTCTATGCTATGCCAAGTCCTGGTTAAAACTGTGAAGTACAGAAGAAAAATGTGTAAAAATGAAAACTCTAATCATTTCAATACAAGTTTTGAACACTTTTCAGTAAAGATTTATGTCAGTTCTTATTGTATTCCAGCTAGTTTTCCTATCATTATTTAATGTACTTCATGGACTTGACTTACCTTGTTATTCAAGACAGCACTCTTATAGATATGAAGAATTCTTCCAAACTATGATGAGCAGATAAATATTAACTAAGCTTAACCCACCAAACTCATTTTCACTCCTGGGTTTAACTTGTAGGCCAAGTTCATTGCTGAGATAATGAGACAATTTTGGTATTTTAATTTTCAACAATATCCCTGTTCATTAAAATTTAAAAGAAAATAAATAATGGATAGTTCAAGGGATGCATGTTAAAGCAATTATATAAGAAAAGGAAACAAGGATTTCATAAATGTTGAATTGCACCACTGTTTACATTTACAATGGCTTTCCTTAAACAGAAAAATTAGATAATCATTACTAGAAGTATTTATAACTTGTGAGTGTTTGCAGGATATGACAGAAATATCAGCAATTCGCTGAACATTTAAAAAGGGAAAATCTATAGTATTTATCCCTTAGTGGTACAGAACTGAATATTGTCCCATCAAATGAGTCACTTGACTTTAACTGACTGACCATGAATTACTGGTGCCTCCTCAGACCGTGGCAGCACCATTTGTAGTCAGCAGTGAATGGCAAGCAGGGACCACCTGCAGACGCTGCCAGCAGTGTTCACGGTGGGGAGGGTGGCAAGTTATGATCAACTCAGTGCCATCTCTCCACAGTAAATTCCAAATATTTTATCCCATCACCCTCCTTTTTCATTGACAATAAAAAACAAAGTCAAATAAAATGAAATGTATGGTCATTTATAGACTGTTCTGGGAGTGGATGGGAGGGTGACACTTTAATTAGAGTGGGTTTGAGAGCTGCTTTAATTAAACCACCCAGAGCATCACATGTATCAGCATCCCTGCACTGAAAAATGGCAGTGGAGGCACTTTAGCTAAAGCTTGTTCAATGAGCTTTAGTTAAAATGCCCCCACCACCATTTTTGGTTCAGGAACACTGATACATGTGACACTGGAGTCTGCTGGAGCACAGTAATTACCATGCTCCAGCAGACTTGATTAATCGAGTCTTCTCTAACATGTTGTAATTACAGCACATCAGAGCAGCCTCCCTGCACATGTATAGGTGCCCTATGGGATATGGGAACTTAAGTAGAAGGACAATGTTTCCATCCTCGATAATGTCTGACATTTATATGTCCTCTTACGCCATTAAGTCTGTGGAATCCTACTTGTGCCTCTTAGACTATACACACATACCACTTAGATTAGGGGAGGGCAAAATACAGCCAATGGGCCATTCTATCCAGCCCATGGGGCCCCTAAAAAATTTAGAAAATGAATATATCTGCTCCTGGCTGCCTGTCAAAGATGACAGGAGCCATGGGCAGTAGGATTCAGGGAAGCTAGCAGAACCCAGCAACAAGGCCAGCCCTGCCCTGTCCCACCCTCAGCCCTGTCCCACCCCCACCCCCCCAACCGGAAAACTCTGCCTGCCGTAGCTTTCCATGCTTCTCTGCATCCCTGCCAACTGCTCCAGCACCACGTGGCCCCTGGCTGCATCACCAAACTGTGGGAGTACAGGGCACACACCAGTAGCCCAGGGACAGAAGCGGGAGTATGTGTCTGCTTGTGCAATGAGGGATGAAGAGACTGTGTGTGTGTGTGTGTGTGTGTGTGTGTGTGTATGCGCGTGCGCACGCACAGTGATGGAGGCACAGAGTGTGTGTGCAATGGGGGAGAGAGGACAGAGAGGGTGTGTATGTGTGTGTTCATAGGGCGAGTCCCACATGCACACCCCACAATACACATGCATCCACACACCCTCTCACATTGCCAAACATGCAGAACCTCAAACCATTTCACACCCCCCTTACACACTGCCCCTCGCAAACCCCATACCCACCCACATCCCACATATCCACACACACACCCACATGCTCCCTCACTCACACCCCTCCACACCCCAAATACCCAAAGCCCCCCACAAACCTACATCCACCCCATGCTCCCCAGCCCCACAGTATACAAGAGTAAGCTTTCATTTTAAGCTACTGTGCAATCATCTCTGTGTACACTACACAAACACACGTAAATCAAGACAAAAATATTTTTTGAAATCAAATTAATGAATGTATTAGATGTTTGATTTTTAGAATATACGTTGGTATTTTTCTGGTTTTGAGATGGCAAAACCCCTTACTGAAAGGAGTACTCCTGGGGGCAAGGGGAGGGACTTCTGGTCCCAAGATGATGACTGGGGGTAGGGGACCTAGCAAGGGGTGGGGCTACCCATGCAGCCCTCAACAGCTTGCTAAAACTTGGTAAGAGGCCCTCCACCTCAAATAATTCCCTGCCCCAGACTTAGATGCAAAGCTCCTTGGAACAGCCATACATTTTCATTTTCTAAACATCCTGCATTTATTCCATAAATGGATTATGGAGAACTTCGTCCATGGTTTATGAAGTCTATACAGTTGTCCCATTGACTTAAGCAATTAACCAATACCCAGGACTGTTTCTATAAATATGTGATATGAATGCAGTGTCAGGTGTATACTTTGGTCTAATTCTGTTTATACACAATGCCCTGTTTTCCTGAATATAATAGAAATAAAAAACAGCAGACAATTTACTTCCTCAATCTTCTCTCTGCCCACCAAGTGTTCCTCTCCAAAGCTCTGTGCACAAGAGGCTCTCTCTATCTCCTCTTAGAAACATAATCACAACTGTCTCTCCAGGCTTCCTTATCTAACTCACGCAGGCTGCAAAATCAATATTTTAGTCCTTAAATTTGCAATCAAGGCAGCCCCTCAACCCACACAGCTTAGCTGTGGTCTGGCCTGTGATTTGGGCAGTACCTGCACTGTTTGTAGCCTAATTGTTGCTCTATTGAATTAACTTCAATTAAGGCTAAGTATAAACATTCAAAAATCCTGAGGCAGAATCTAAGTTATGCAGTTTGCTGTAAGTGGCCTAGGTTAGATAGGTTGGGGGGGTGGATGGCAGGCAGGTTCCCTGCACTGGACAAGGTCTGCAAGTTGAGGGTGCTCCTGCATACCTCCCAGCAGGCTCCATGGGCTGCCAGAGACTACTAAGTGCAGCCAAGTGCCTGGGCCATCCCTAATAGGCTTCCAGGCATGGGCAAGCATTCCCACCTCCCCATGCTGCATTGTTTTTTAGTCACAGGCACCTGTCAGCTTCAAACAGGCAGTGTGTGTTGGGGTTGGGAGAGAGGAAGGAGGCATCTGTGTCCCTGCATAAACCTGTCATGAACCACTCCACAGTATACACACAGACCTGACATTGAACCCAGGAGAACCCCTGTGAGCAGACACAGCACCATGGAACCCAACTGGACTGCTGCCTGCAGCTGACAGATGCCTGTGGCTGACAAATGATGTGGTAGGGAGAGGGAGGATTGCTTGCCTGTGCCCAGCAGCCCATTATGGCTCTGTGCTACTGTGCCTGCTCACGGGGCTTCTCTGGGGCTCAGTGTCAGGTCTGTGTGTACACCATGGGGTGCATCATGATGGGGATTGTGCAGAGACACAGATACCGCCCTTCCCCCTCACACTGCCTACCTGTGACTAACAACTGACCAGAGGCTGAAGGTGGGGATGCAAAAAGGGTCTATGCTGAAAAGGCTCTGTGCCAACTTGACTCTGTGACAGCTCAGGGTCAAGGCCAACTGGGCACTAGGCCAGAGCAGCCAAGAGTGGGGTGAGTGCTAGTGCACTTCTTTGCAAGGGGGGGGATAGCAGGGGACTGCAAAGGAGCCTGGGATGCTGGTGGACAGTGACCTAACTTGAATCAATAGGGGAACTCGTACTGAAGTTCAATGCACCAGTCTAACCTAAATCAATTAAGGTTGAGTGCACATCAATCCAGGTCTATCTTAGACCAGGTCCCCACCATTTCTAGACCAGGTTATGTGTGCTGAACTTCTGTTCTGTTATGGGTTTAGACTCGTTTCTGATCACTTAAAAGTATAATGTCTGTACCTGGTGTCAGTTAACTGAAAAATTCTGAACACATTCATTAACTTTATCAAGATTATGACTGGGTTTGGATCAAAAACTCACCTGATGGCAGACATTAGCACCTTTCAGCATATTTCCATACCCTGCTATTTACATCCCCAATTCCTGCCAAGCATAAATACTTTTGCAAATCTTTCTTTTGACCTAAATTTATCTTGGGGCATATGTAATAGTAAAATCAAATTCTGAGACAGATTCCTATGAGGGGTGCACCAATAAAGATTTTTTGGGCTGATACTGATGGCCAGTTATTAATGATCCGTATTGGCTGATACCAATCTGATTGCCAATATGCAGCCCAGCAGCTTGGAGAGCAGTGTCTGACTGGTAAGTCTGTTAGGAGGAAGGGATGTGGGGAAGGAAGGGGCATAAGAAGATTGAGAACCCTGTGGTGAGGGAGGAGTAGGGCTGAGGTTTGAGGTTGGGGCTGGCACTGCCCAGCCAGGATGGAGCCATGAGTGGCTCTTCAGGATGATGTGAGGTGTGGGAGGGGTTCCCTCCACTGCGTGCATCCCTAGGGGAGACATGGGGATCATATGCCCCCCAGATCTGTGCATGGGCTGATGGCAGGCTGCTGCTGTGAGCTAGGGCCGGGGACAGGTGAGGGTCTGAGCCAGGGCTGTGCTCAGGATGGACAGCAGTGTCACTGGGAGGAGGAGGTTTGGGGGGCTATGGTGAATTCTGGGGTGGCTGTACCCACCCATAACCCCCCACCCAGGACTGCCACTGCTGCCCACCCCAAATATAGCTAGGCTACCCCCCACTGGGAAGAGCCAGGCACCCATACACCCTGGCTCCAGGCGCAGCCTGAAATGGTAGCTCACCCTCTACCTGTGCACAGATCCGGGGGGCATACCCCACTCTGTGCCTCTCCTGGGGGTGCACACAGTGGCAGGAGTCACCCTCTCTCTTTACCCCACACTCCCAGATGAACTGCTCATAGCTCCATCCCACACCTCACCTAACCCCCACCCTGGCTGGGCTGCACCTGCCCCAGCCCCAGCCCCACTCCCTCCCTCACAACAGGGTTCTCAATCTGTCCCCCCGCCACACACACACACACACACACACTTCTTCCCTCCCCTAGCCCTTCTCCCCAACAGACTTACCAACTGGATGCTGCTGTCCAAGCTGCCAGGCTGTTTGTGTGCATGCTGCAGATGGGTGCATGCACACAGTATTTATCACCAACATTATCAGCCACATCAGACAAAAAAAGCCAATTGCCCATGATGTCAATTTTCTTTACATCAATCCAGATGATATGGACTGATGTAGTGATACACCACTGATACACCTGTAGTGATACACCTCGGGTGATAGCGTAGAGAGGCTTAGGAAGGATGCAAGTCCCCCGACTGTTACTTCAGACCTAGTTAAGGATTACCTGGAGGGCTTATCCAAGTCAGCAGGCCTGGATGACCTTCATCTGCGGGTGCTGAAGGAATTGGCTGGTGTCATTGTGGAGCCATTGGCATGGCTGTTTGAGGACTCCTGGTGCTCGGGCCAAGTCCCTGAGGACTGGAAAAGGGCCAACGTGGTCCCTATTTTCAAGAAGGTGAGGAAGGAAGAGCCTGGCAACTACAGGCCAGTCAGCCTCACTTCTATCCTGGGGAAGGTCTTCGAAAAAATTATCAAGGGCCACATTTGTGAGAGCCCTGCAGGGGAAGTGATGTTGGGGGGTAACCAACATGGGTGTGTGCCAGGCCGATCCTGCCTGACTAACCTGGTCTCTTTCTATGACCAGGTAACAAAGAGCTTAGATGTGAAGGAGGAAGTCGATGTCATCTTCTTGGACTTCCAGAAGGCCTTCGACACAGTGTCCCACCCAATTCTCGTGGGCAAGCTGAAGGACTGCAGCATTGATGACTGCACAGTCACATGGGTGGCAAACTGGCTCCAGGGGCACACCCAGAGGTGGTGGTGGACGGGTCGATGTTGACATGGAAGGGTGTGGGCAGTGGAGTCCCCCAGGGCTCGGTCCTTGGGCCAGGGCTGTTCAACATCTTCATTAGCAACCTGGACGAGGGTGTGGAGTGCACCCTGTTCAAGTTCACTGATGACACCAAGCTGTGGGGTAAAGTTAAGTACACCGGCAAGCAGGGACCACATCCAGGCAGACCTGGATAGGTTAGAGAAGTGAGTGGATCTGAACAGGATGCGGTTCAACAAGGACAAGTGCAAAGTGCTGCACCTGGGGAGACGGAACCAGCATTATGGTTATAGGTTAGGGGCTGACCCTCTTGGCAGCACAGAGGCAGAGAGGGATCTTGGAGTCATGATTGACTCCAGGATGAATATGAGTCTCCAATGTGATGAAGCAATAGGCAGAGCCAACTGCACCATGTCATGTATCAACAGGGGCATCGCTAACAGGTCCAGAGAGGTCTTGCTCCCCACCTATGCAGAGCTGGTCAGGCCACAGGTGGAGTACTGTGTCCAGTTCTGGGCACCACACTTCAAGAGGGACGTGGAGAACCTGGAAAGGGTCCAGAGGCCACTCGTATGGTTGGGGGCCTCCATGGCCCCTATGAGAAGAGGCTGAGGGACCTGAATCTCTTCAGTCTCCACAAGAGGAGACTGAGAGGGGATCTTGTGGCTGTCTACAAGCTTATCAGGGGCAAGCAGGGGGGCAGGGACTCAGGGAAAGTCAGTTCACCAGGGCCCCCCTTGGAGTCACTGGGAACAATGGCCACAAGCTAAGGCAGGATAGGTTTAGGTTAGATATTAGGAAGAACTACTTCACTGTAAGTGTGGCCAGAGCCTGGAATAGGTTTCCCAGAGAAGTGGTGCTCTCACCTGCCCTGGAAATCTTCAAGAGGAGACAGGATAGGCACCTGGGTGGGACCTTATGACCCCTCCAACCCCCAGTGCTCATTCTTGCCCATGCCAAGAGGTCAGACTCGATGATCTGTCCAGGTCCCTTCTGGCTCATTGATTCTATGATTCGATGATTCTCTAATTCCTACCACGTTTGTGTAGTAGGATAGTTCAAGATCATGAGCACATGTGCATCTGTGCTTTGCAGTAGGGTAATTAATCAATCTGAGAGAAAAACTACAGTACATATTTTGAAGTATATTTTCTATCCAATATGAATTACTTGGAGTCTGGTATTGTTTTCACTAATGGAATTGATCCCACTGGTTCTGAAGCCTTTGGATCATAGCCTTGATTAATTGGTGATGGAAAGTTTGGTTGCAGTTGGCTGATCTTCAACATGTGTCTACTGGAGATATGTACCAGCAGCACATGTGCACTTTAACTCCCTTTTCATTCTTATTCCTTAGAAAATAAAATGCATCCATGTAAATTAATCAAATGTAATTTTATTTAATGCTCCAGGAGGAATTTAAAAAGTATAGACTAAATACTGGCATCCTTATCCTAACTATACTCAGTCCTTATTCAGTCTGCATTCTGATTGAAATCTAGCCTATTTTTGCCTAATTGCCAATGGAGTAAAGACTTCAGTATTTGGCAATGGATAACAAATTCAACTAGTTCTCCAGTCTGATTTTAATATAAAAAGGTATAGAATATTCTGTCTCCTATTGGTGGAGTCTTCAAGATAATGAATGTGCCATCTGATTACATTACAAGAAGGACAAGATAAGCAAATGGTGGTGTAGGTGAGTGTGTATTGTTGAATGGGGATTTACATTTATAACTCCCATTAGTGCTAATGAGAATTACACTCCAAAAACCTCTTCAAGCATTAATAGAAGAATAAAAATCATGCTTTGTATTCCAAGCAAAGTAATACCTAAAGTAAAGTACACTGTCAATATTTAACACTCAAGATATTGTAAATAAAAGAGTAGTTAAAACAATATGTGAACCTGGTGGTAAAAAAAATACAAAAAACAGAACAAAAAAGGAGGAATCTGACAGTTGAACCGAGTTAACTGCATAGATTAGATAGGAAGAGGAAATTAAAACTAACACAAAGTACTGCCTAAAATGCTAACAAGCACAGAACAAATAAAATAATGGATAACAGGAAGGGAACTGAACCAATATAAACAGTTGCAAAGGCTGTTGTTGGCAAGATTTCAAACCCAGATTTTGAGGAGGACAAAAATACTTAATTGTTGAGTAATAGTTTTTAAAAGATGTTTTACCTCAAGATAATTATACTGGTGAAGTATTAAAAAAATCATGAGCCATTTGAAATCATAAGCTTTTGGTGCTGAAGAGAGATTCCTCTATTAATTCTTTCTTTATTGTTCCATCATAGAAAGGCCTAGTGTAATACTGTCCTCCCCAGAAGAAATAAATTACTACTCCAACCCAAAACCTAGTAGATCTCATGGGATCTATGGGATGTCCTGTGCCTCTTTCCCAGCTCTGGTTCATAGTGTTCCTGTTCCCTGCCCCTGTGCTTCCTGATATCTCAGGCTCCTACAGCTTTTTAGCCAAATTTCCTTGGTTATAGCTATTCTTGGGACCTCTGGAATGTTGTTTGGGACTAGGTTTCATGCATGTAAATAATAATGCAGGCATAGGTTTCACCAGTATTACTGAGCAATCTCCACAGAGCTTAGTGGGAACCTGGTCTAGTTTTCCTGTTTCTCTTGCAGGCTACCAGGCTGCTCTAATCTTCTCCAGTGGAGACCTATGGAGCACCAACCTGAGCTCCAAAGTGCTATTGTCAGGAATAGCTGTTGCTGTTATTTCCAAAAGAGAGAAAAAAGAAACATATGAAAATATCCCCTCCATGCGTCAGTATTGGGTGTCTACTGATCCAGTCCATACCAAAGCAGATATTCTCAAGTTTATTGCAAAGGGTACTGAAGTGAAAAAAATTAAAACACAAAGATAATAAATCTAAAAGAGAATGTTCAATTAGATAACTCAAAATCACCACAGATCAGACACCTTTTGCAAATTTTGGCTATCAGCTATAGTTATCCTACTTAGGATTAAAATATATAAGGCATATTAATCCTCACTATTGAGGACATAAACTGCTTGGGATTTGGAAGAAAACTCATTGCAGTAACATATCTGTTGAATAACTTATTTCTGTGAAGATCTTTATCTGAAGAATGTGGAACTGGTGAATGTTACAGAAAAGTTAATTAACAAGAAGGGTAATTCCTATATTTTTGTGTTCCAAAAAACACGCACAAATATTCATTTATGTTCCACTATGTCACACAGCAAGCTGAAAATATAGACTATTTCAGTCAAACCAACCAAAGAAAACTTACTGCTAAACATTCACTCTAACTTTCTCAATAATATACAGGATCAAATAGCATTTGTCAAACTAGAATTCCCACAGCAGGGTTAACTACCAATGGATCTAGACTGAGCACATCCCTGCTGGCTATTATCACTATTGTTGCCCTAACTGAAAGCTACTCATTCAGAGAGATATGTCCTATAACTAGGCCTCTCTTGCATGAAGTCATGGATTTTTCCTGTGTGGGCTTTCCACTTACAGAAACTAATCTGCAATGAAAAGATGTGCTTTAGACCACAGAGAGTGAGAGAATTTTGCTTATATTAATATTTGACATGGAATATAGCTGTACACTCAGTATTAAGACTGAAAGATATTGCCTGTGTTCATGGGTGGACCTAGGATTTTGAAAAGGGGGTTGCAGAATGTGTGGTGCCTTATCACATGTAACATAACACATTTTTCTCCAGTTAAAAAGAAGCTAAGGCTATACTAATACACTAGGAGCCCAGGCCTATACTATTCAGTCTATGACTGAAGCAAAAACAAATATAACTTTATTGAAATGTTCACTAATCTGCTATTTTAAATATTATGTATAAAGACACAACAAACTTGGCAAAAAATCAAAATAGTTCTGTAGTCACTAGGATTAAACGTACATCTCTTTTTCAGATTAATAAAACAAAATCTAGCTTTCTTGTGTATCCTGACTCTGTGTCCAGTGCTCTACTGAAAATTTTTTCCACACTTGAGTTAATGTTTTGAGCTAAGGTTAAAAATAGTCTGCATAGCTGTGAAATAGGAGTTATGTTACCATGAGCAACTAACAGAGCAGAACTGCAGAAGAAAAGGTAGCTCAGTTAGTGAAACAGCATGACTTAAAAAGGAGAGAAGGTCATCAACACCTATGGAATGAAGAGTTCTGAATGGTTGAGGTAGATTATAATGAATCATGAAGTCAGTTGACTTCCTCACCATTGCCTGAATTGAAATACTGATGCCATTGCAAGAAAGTTGGTTTTAAACTTTGGGTGGACCAGGAATCAAAGGGGTGTGCAACTGCACCTCCCCTGGATCCATCCCTGCCTGTGCTTCACGAAGGGTCAGAAGAAAAACTATCTAATGAATAGATCACAAAGCTGGGAACAGGCCACAAAAATGGGATTAACTTCCTGGTTAAGACACAGACTTCCTGTGTCACGGGAAATACAAGCTTCCTGTTCCACTTGTACACTACTCTATTCTTCAGTTCCCAGTGAAAAAGGCAGATAGTATTTTACCTATCTTAAAAACACATTGTGATGATTTTAAAAAATCCATGAATGATTTTTTATTTTAATGCTATGGTGCTGAGAACTGTAGCTAAAATTAGAACTGTGGCAATTTTAGCAGATGTACATGTTCCAGCTGGCTTATTTGACATACTTGTTAACAGGATTGTGTACAAATGGAACATTTTAAAAGCCCTAATTTGGGGGGGAACTTTGGGCTTTGTTTTAGCCTGTAACTAACTGCAGTTACAGGAAGTGTACAGTGAAAGATCAAAGTAAGAGACACAAGTGTGCCTGTTGAAATGAAGTGTTACAGGCATATGTTCTTCATCTGACAAGATCGTTGACTAGGTGCTTTAACAGCTGGGATACAAGAAAAATGTTTTAGGCAGATTTAGTAGAAGACCCTATACTTCATTTGTTCAGCTCACAGCTTATATCGTAGTGAAGGACAGTAACAGTTTTGCAAGAGTTTGTCTTGTTAACTTTTATAGGCTAGATTTTATAAATTATAGCGAATTGGGCTGGTACGTGCCCTATATCCATAGCCATAAAAAAGAGCGTGGTTCTTGGTTATGGTTTAAGATTTAAGAGACTAGGGTTCTATTACTGATAAACCCACTGGGTGACCTGGGGCATACTTTGTCTCTGTTTCCCTGCCTAACTTGTGTCCATCTTGTGTGTTTAGTGTGTAAGCTCTCCAGGCATTGGCAGTTTCCCACCAAAGGCTTCTCTTTAGAGTTTTTGAGAAATAGATTCAGCTGAAACAGTGTACTCTCCTAACACAGCCATAGTAGTATCGATGTAATTAATTTCAGTAAATTTACCCTGCATTTAAATGTGTTTGTACCTAGCACAAGAAGGCTCAGATATCATCTGTGTCTACTAATGCTAGTGTGGTGTAATTAATTAATTTGGATTTGGAATGCATGTGTGTTTGTGTAGACTATAATATAGATTTGTTTTTACATTGGTATTTTTGTCTGGACTTTACTATCTTGGAAGGAAGGATTTTAAAGTGCAAATGAATGTACTTTATGCAGTTAATTTCTGTACTCTATAAAATCCCCAGTGTGAGAATCCATGCTACTGATTGAGGCTTTAATATAAACTTACAGGTGAACATAAAGAAGGTTAGATAAGACAGAAATTGTAGAAGCAAATACAGTCCAGGTATTTAGAAGATCAGAGAGTAGCTCATGCTGTGTTGTAATATCTTTCTGAGTTTTTTTGCGGATCCTCCAGACTATTATATGACAGCTTAGCGTCTCACCAAGTAATATTAATCACTTCTTAATCAAGGTATATTGGTTTTCAGCTTAAGACTAAAGAGAAATGTTTAACAATATGGCTTTTTCAGAAATGGTTGAATAATTCTTTGGCAGGGGTAGGAGGGTAAATCTTTATTTATCTAAAGAATTAGAATGTTTTCTGCAAGCAAGGAACATTTCCTACCCCCAAATCCCAACCTTTCGAAGCCTGCCTGAAATTAAAGTCTAATCACTGAGACTCAGCACACTAAGTACTTTCATTTCAGTCTGAATGCCTTGTAACATGTAAATTTGAGGAGAGTTTTATTTAAATGAAGTCCAATTCTGTTACCATAGCTAATTGCTGCATGTGACTAGCACTGTTAGTTTGTTCTTTATATCTTTTGGTTCAGCCTCACAGTGTACAGTAAGTGATTTGGCACTACTGTACCAAGGATGCTGCCAAGAAATCAGCAACATTTACTACTTTATTTCTAAGTGCATTTGTACTTAGTGATATTTTAAAAGAAATCTAATCATTTCCATAGGCTAAAAGCTATATTGGCATCATGTGAAAACTTTGGTACCTTCAGAACAAGTAACTCCAAATTGTAGAAATCCTTTATTTATGTTTTCATTATTTGTATAATTGTCCACTAAGATTATGCCTCCTAACATACAGTTTGTTGTATTCTACCTCTTAAATAATATAATTAGTGTACCAAATTCTTTACCTTTTCTCCCTTTTTTGATTGGGATTCTTCTATGTTTTTGTGTAATTCATTGATGGTGCAAAATTATTTTTGGTGTTAAGGCTTGATCGTTACTTAAATGTGTGTGGGGGGGGTGATGACTTACACCAGCTAAGAATACGGCTCAGAGACAGAACCTGGTTAATGGTTAGTCCCTGCTGCTGTTACTCAGTGGTAAAACTGAAAATAGAAGTTTGTTGTTTCTTCAGAGTCAAAAAGGAGGATGCAGACACCGGGCAAATCAGGTAATTATATAAGCCCCTCAATACAAACACCTCAGTTATTTCAACCATTGTGAGCCAGCTGTTCTTTAAAATCAATAGTACTCTCAATTCCTGTGGGCACATCTACATGTACAAATGCTGCTTCATGGATTTACTCCAGAGTAATTTACTCTGGAGTGAACCCATCCTGGGTAGGAGTCTACACATATGCCCATTTAGGAGCAGATTTTCTACTCCTGGGAGCAGTCTGCTCCCACCCCCTCCAGCCCTGCACTGCCCCCTGCAGCAGCTAGCACAAGGCTGGTACGGAGCATGGGGTCAGGAAACAGCTGTCTCCTGGTGGGGGCTAAGAAATTGCTCCCTGTCCCCAGGAGTTGCCTGCTGCCAGAGTGGGCTCCATTGGTGCAGCCTGGATCCCAGCAGCAGGGAGCTCCCAGCCCCATCTCTCCAATTAGGGGCAAAGGGCTTGGAAAGGGTTGTGGGGAAGAGGCAGGTCCCACCACCCGGTCCCAATCTGCTGGGAGGGCAGCTACCAATGAACCCCTGGCTTTGTGGGGAGGGCTTGCTTCTAGCTGCCCCACCAACCAATTGGGATTGGGACCTGCCCCTCCCCCACAGCTCTTCCCAAACCCTGTGCCTCAATCACCCAATCAGGGCATGTGACTGAGAAAAAGCTGTGGGTCTTGGACCTGCCCTGAGCAGGACAGTTCCCAGCCAGGCCAAGGCTGTGCAAGGAAGTGTGCATGTGCAGTGCAAAGCTGGCTGGGAATTGCCCAAAATTCAACATCCCCCAGCCAGCTCCAGGCTGCATGTGCAGACTTTTCCACACAGCCCAGGGCTGGCTGGGGACTGTCCTGGCAAGTTCCAGCCAGCTCCAAGACGAACAGGAAATTTTTCCCATGCAGAGATCTCCCTGCCCCAGCCCCATGATCATGAGCATGAAGCAGGGCCTGGGACATTGTTCTGCAGGGACTGGGAGATTCCTCCATGATTGCAATCACAGAGCAGGGGCAAGGAACAATCTCCCAGCCCCTGAAGTTCCCTGCTACCAGAGCAAGAGGACATTGTCCCTGCTTGGGCTCCACCACTGGCACCCACTTGGCAGCAGGGAGCTCCTGGGGTCAGGGAGCAAATTTCCTGCCCCCTGCTGCCAGCTGTCAAGGAGCAAATTTGCTGCTGGTCTGCTGTCTACACATGGCTTACTACATAGTAATTATTCACCAGTTAATTTGCTACTTGCATTTTCAGGTAGCAAGTTAACTGCCAAGTAGATCAAATTACTGTCCAGTAAGAGTCTGCATGGGTAGACGGTGAGCCTTACTATACAGTAATATGCTCTACTGCACAGTGAAGCATCTCATGTAGCCATGTCCAGTTTGACTTATTTGTGAAAGTATCCTAAGCAGAAACTGACACTTTTGCCAAACTATAATGACTTGCTTAGTAGTAAATTCCTGTTTCTTTTTATGAAAAATGCAAAATAAAGTTTAATACTGTGTGATATTAATATCATATTTTTATCAGTTCCTTTTCTTAGAGGACCAAACTCAAAAGAATTATTTTTTTCTTTAAAAATATTATTAAAAGAAAAAAAACTTCCTTGGTTCCATTTAATTATAACTTCTAATTATACTCCTACAATGGTAGAATTTTTAATTATGGTGAAAAACACAAAGCTACTAATGGGTATAACTGTATAACAATTACATTTTAAACTTTTATCTCGATACCTATATTAATCAATATGATATCGATTATATAAAATAAATATAGAACTAGTTTCCATTTCCCATTAAATGGAGGATGTTTTCTAAGCCACCCATCTCCTAAGATGATGTTTATAGGTGTAGACAACACACTGTTAATTTAATCTCTGTTTACAAACTGGTAGGTGAAAGGGCAGAATGTGTTTATTCTGTTTTCTGTCTCATGACAACTTGAAGCTAGTTCTTCTTGTTAATAGCCTCTATCAGTTAGCAAGAAAAAAATCCAAAAAGCTTTTGACAAAGCAGAGCAAAGTACTTTAAAGTCATGTCCTGGAAAGTTATCTTCCAAGTGCCTGAGTAAGACTTTGGAATGATTGAAGAGACCACCCCAAAAATCCATCTCACACTTTACACTGAGCTCAGGGCAGGCTGGCAGAGCAGTTTGGAGTATTAATCAGTGCTGTATATACACCTGTTCAGTAGATACATGCTCAATAAAGCTGTTAGTTGTATACCTTGCTATCAGTTTCCAGTGGTTTGATTCAAAGAAAAGCCAGGAACTATGAACACAAAATTATGGACTTCAGACATTAATTGGTTTGTTTTCTGTGGACTGATCTCCCCATGCAGAGGTGTGCACTTGTAGCAGCAAAAATAATAACAACACAAATGTGTGCCACTACTCTTCGCCATTATACATGCCCCTACACATGCACTTTGGTGCAAGGCAAAATGTCTCATTCAGGGCAAACTGCCCTTTCCCTGCTTCTCTCAGGTCCTGGCATGCTGGAGGAGCCAGGGTGAAACTAAAGGAGAGGAGATGCTTTGGCCAGCAGCCAGAGTGTCTTCCTGGAGGACTGGGTCTCCATGCCTGCTGGCACATGGTCCTGTGGCATGCACCTTGCCATTTTTTTTTCTGGTGGTTTGTTTTTTCTGCTGCTGGGGTTTCCCAGTAGAAAAGTTTCTCCCACGCTGCAAATTTGCAGCATGGGGAACATTTTCATGTGCTGGCAGTGCAGTTTGTGGCACCACAAAGAGGTTTGCAGAATTGCAGACTGCAAGGGTAACAACCTTTTCAAAATGGAAAGGTAGGACACATGCCCACCTTCCCTCACCCTCTTACTCCCTCCCCCTCCACCCACTGGTACAACAGCTGGAGCAGAGCTGAGTGGATTCAAGTTGCCTGCTGTGGGCTCAGGGCTCCCCACTCTGCTGCCTTTCCCCCAGGAGCCCCACACCAGTTGTGCTCCCCCCGCCTACCCAGTAGCAACAGGGGGCCCAACTGCACACTGCCAGCCCTGCTGCTGTCAGGCAGGCAGGGGGTGCCCTGCAATGGCACTTCAGCCAGCACAGGGCTCCCAGGGGGAGGGCAGCAGGGTGGGGGGCCCCAAGCCTGCCTTGGGCAACCCGCATCCACCTTACCACATGTACAAATCTTGGGGGTAATGTGCCCCCCATTCCTCCCATGGGGGTGTGTGCAGCAGCAGGGAGCCACCTCCCCCCACCCCCACCAGATGAACTGCCTATGGCTCTGTCCTGCTTCATACCCCAGCCCCAGGCCCCATGCACTGCCCTGGCTGGGCAGTGTCCCCAGGCCACTGCTCCACTCCCTCCCTCACTGTGGGGAGACTCAATCTGCCCCCTTCCCTAACCCCCCCATAGACTTACCTGCAGGGAGCTACTCTTCATGCTGCCTGCTGTATAACCACTCCAAACAGATCAAGAGATCCGAGAGGACCCAGAAGAGGAGGAGACGCGTGCTCGTCATAGGCGATTCCATCCTGAGAGGTACGGAAGGGCCCATTTGTCGCCAGGACCCTTCAGCACGAGAGGTCTACTGCCTGCCTGGAGCTAAGATTCAGGATGTGATGGAGGTAATCCAGGCCAGGATCAAGCCCACCAATTACTACCCCATGGTCCTTGTCCATGTGGGTACTAATGATGCGGCCAGGAGAACCCCCGATCACCTGATGGCGGACTACCAGGCTCTGGGCGGCGTGCTGAGGGAATTTGGTGCACAGGTGGTATTCTCTTCCATCCTACCAGTGAACGGACGCGGAAGACGGCATGAGAACTGCATCCGAGAGACCAACTGGCGGCTTCGGAATTGGTGTCTCGAGGCAGGCTTCGGCTTCCTGGACAATGACCCACACATCACAACGAGGGACATGCTCAGCTGGGATGGGCTTCACCTGTCCCCCAAAGGTAAGCGTGTGTTTTCTTCCAGGTTGGCGGATCTCCTCCGGCGGGCTTTAAACTAGTCTCGTTGGGGGGAGGGGAAGATGAGGGTGGGGGAGGCTGTGGACCACCAAACCAGGTGGCACCCACAAGGACAGCCCAGCCTGAAGAAAGAGAGCTTTGGGAACGTGAAAGACAGGGGGTGGACAGCAATACGGCACAGGTAAGGAACGGGAAGGTTAGAGACAAAAAGCCCTTTAGGACTTGGAGCGAGGGGGTAGCAAAAGCACCAGTCACAGGGCTCAAGTGCCTACATACTAATGCTAGGAGCATGGGGAACAAGCAGGATGAACTAGCGCTCCTGGTTGCACTAAACGACTACGACTTAGTGGGGCTGACGGAAACCTGGTGGGATCCATCCCACGACTGGGCGGTACATATTGAGGGCTATAGATTGTACAGAAAGGACAGAGTGGGGAAAAGGGGGGGAGGGGTTGCACTCTATGTTAAGGAGCAATATACATCAACCCTCATCAAGACAGAATCAAAGGATGAGGAAGTAGAAGGACTGTGGGTTAGGCTACATGGGGGGCAAGGAGAAAAGGATTTGGTGGTAGGGGTCTGCTACAGACCCCCACATCAAGGGGAAGAAATAGATTTGGGGCTCCTGAGGCAACTCTCAGAGACCATAAAAGCTAAAGAGGCGGTGGTCATGGGGGACCTAAACTACCCGGACATCTGCTGGGAGACACAGACAGCAAAGTCCCACCACTCACGCAGGTTTCTAACCTGTGTACAGGACCTCCACCTGACGCAGGAGGTACATGGTCCCACTAGGGGGAATGCCTTACTGGATCTGGTATTGGCAATGGGGGATGACATAGTAGGGGACCTACAGATCGGTAGCCATCTGGGGGACAGTGATCACCTAAAAGTACAATTCAACATAAGGCGTCGAGTGGGTAAGGTAACCAGTAGGGTGAACGTGCTGGACTTTAGGAAAGCTGATTTCAGCGAACTCAGGCGATTAGTGAAGGATGCACTGCAGAGTAGTAGTTTTGAAATGATGGGAGCCCAAGAAGGGTGGCTGTGCCTTAAGGAAGCTATCCTTCGAGCACAAAGCGGGACGATCCCCGTGCAAGGTAAAAGAGGGAAAGGGGCCAGGAGGCTTCCCTGGCTGACCAGAGAAATCCAGGGCAGACTAAGGGCCAAAAGGGGAGCACATAAAAAGTAGAAACAGGGAGAGATCACCAAAGAGGAATATACCTCTTCTGCTCGTGCTTGTAGGGAGGCAGTTAGACAGGCCAAAGCTACCATGGAGCTGAGGATGGCAACCTAAGTAAAAGACAATAAGAAATTGTTTTTTAGATATATAGGGAGTAAAAGGAAGGCCCAGGGAGGAATAGGACCCCTGCTAAATGGGCAGAAACAATTGGTGACGGACAGAGGAGACAAGGCTGAACTCCTCAACGAGTTCTTCGCCTCAGTGTTCCTAAGCGAGAGGCATGACAAGTCTCTCACTGGGAGTGTAGGGAGGCAGCAGCAAGGCACCAGACTTCCATGCATGGACCCTGAGGTGGTGCAGGGTCACTTGGAGGAACTGGATGCCTTTAAGTCGGCAGGCCCGGATGAGCTCCATCCGAGGGTACTGAAGGCACTGGCCGACATCATTGCAGAGCCACTGGCAGGAATATTTGAACGCTCGTGGCGCACGGGTCAAGTCCCGGAGGACTGGAAAAGGGCCAATGTGGTTCCCATTTTCAAGAAGGGGAGGAAGGAGGACCCGGGTAACTATAGGCCAGTCAGTCTCACCTCCATCCTTGGCAAAATCTTTGAGAAAATCATCAAGGCTCACATTTGTGAGAGCCCGGCAGGACAAATTATGCTGAGGGGAAACCAGCACGGGTTCGTGGCAGGTAGATCGTGCCTGACCAATCTAGTCTCTTTTTATGACCAGGTCACAAAACGCCTCGACGCAGGAGGAGGGGTGGATGTCGTATACTTGGACTTCAGGAAGGCCTTTGATACGGTATCCCACCCCATACTGGTGAACAAGTTAAGGGGCTGTGACTTGGATTACTGCACAGTCCGGTGCGTGGAGAATTGGCTGGAGGGTCGCACCCAGAGAGTTGTGGTGGATGGGTCGGTTTCGACCTGGAAGAGTGTGGGCAGTGGGGTCCCGCAGGGCTCGGTGCTTGGACCGATACTCTTTAATGTCTTCATCAGCGACTTGGACGAGGGGGTGAAATGTACTCTGTCCAAGTTTGCAGATGACACTAAGCTATGGGGCGAAGTGGACACGCCGGAGGGCAGGGAACAGCTGCAAGCAGACCTGGACAGGTTAGACAAGTGGGCAGAAAACAACAGAATGCAGTTCAACAAGGAGAAATGCAAAGTGCTGCATCTAGGGAGGAAAAATGTCCAGCACACCTACAGCCTAGGAAATGACCTGCTGGGTGGCACGGAAGTGGAAAGGGATCTTGGAGTCCTAGGAGACTCCAAGATGAACATGAGTCGGCAGTGTGACGAAACCATCAGAAAAGCCAATGGCACTTTATCGTGCATCAGCAGATGCATGACAAATAAGTCCAAGGAGGTGATACTTCCCCTCTATCGGGCGCTGGTCAGACCGCAGCTGGAGTACTGCGTGCAATTCTGGGCGCCGCACTTCAAGAAGGATGCGGATAACCTGGAGAGGGTCCAGAGAAGGGCCACTCGTATGGTTAAGGGCCTGCAAGCCAAGCCCTACGAGGAGAGATTAGAGAAACTGGACCTTTTCAGCCTCCGCAAGAGAAGGTTGAGAGGCGACCTGGTGGCTGCCTATAAGTTCGTCAGGGGGGCACAGAAGGGAATTGGTGAGTATTTATTCACCAAGGCGCCCCCGGGGGTTACAAGAAATAATGGCCACAAGCTAGAGGAGAGCAGATTTAGATTGGATATTAGGAGGAACTTCTTCACAGTTCGAGTGGCCAAGGTCTGGAACGGGCTCCCAAGGGAGGTGGTGCTCTCCCCTACCCTGGGGGTATTCAAGAGAAGGTTGGATGTGTATCTAGCTGGGGTAATGTAGGCCCAGCACTCTTTCCTGCTTATGCAGGGGGTCGGACTCGATGATCTATTGAGGTCCCTTCCGACCCTAGCATCTATGAATCTATGAATCTATGAACCAGCCACATGCATGTGTGTGGGCACACACTTTCATGTGGTACCCCCTGTGTCCTGCTCCCTGCAGCCCTAAGCAGCCCCTTGAAGGCTAGAATGCAGCAAGCCTGCAAGGGGAAACCTGCCACAATGAACAGAAAACCTGAATCCCTGCACAATATTGCAAATCCAGAACAAATGCTGTCCCAGAATGACCCAGCCCACACCTGGGACTTGATGTTCCCAGTTTGGGACTGTCCTGCCCAATTCAGTATTGGCGGTAACCCTATAAAATGCACATGTCTGTACAACTGGATCTGGCCTATGACTTTATGGGAAAGACCTATAGGCTGGATTCAGATGTGCAAGTATATGCAGTGCCACAAACCTTTTGCAGCACCACAAACCACATGCCCAGCACATTAAAACATGTCCTGCGCTGCAAATTTGCAGCACAGGGGGAAAATTTGCTACTGGGAAATCCCTGTAGAAAAAAAAATGCCACAAAGAAAAGCTGTGTGGCACACACCACAGAAGCATGTAGCAGCAGGTACAGAGGCTTGGTCCTCCAGGATGACACTTTGGCTGCCAGCCAAAGTAGCTCCCCTTCCTTTATTTCTACCCTAGCTCCTCTCCCATGCTGGGCACCAGGAGAAGCAAGGAAAGGGCAGTTTTCCCAAAATGAGTATTTTGCCCCACACCAAAGCACACATGCAGAGGTGTATGCAGTGGTAAAAAGTAGTGGCACACATCTGTGATGCTACAATTTTTGCAGCTACAAACGCATGCCTCTGCATGTGTGGACACGCTCCTAGAGTCTTCTGTTCAAAGTTACTGCTTCTTGACAAAACTAATAGTAAATAATCAGTAATCATTCTAAATGATAGTGGTATGCATAATTATGAATGAAGTTCACTGACAACATGCAGTGCAATAAAGCAGCCAGTGTTTCAGAAACAAATACCATTGCCACCATGCTCAGAGGTATTGATATTTCTGTCCAGTTGAGTTTCTGGTATGCTAGAAATGTGCGTATGCCCTTAAATATAGACAGATCAGGACAGCTGGACACATACTTGAAAGCCAAAACTCCAGTAATTAAAGTGACAGAAACCTTGCTACAATACTGTTAAACAGAGATTAGACTACTTTATTTTCAATACCTTTCCAATTATATTCCAGGATTTCCAAATATAGAAATAATGAACAGGGGTACTATTTCTCAGAATAATAATTTTGTGGCAATATTACAGCTGAAATAACATTGTTCTTGGGAATTCTTCAGATTGAGTTCAAGAAGTGGTTAATTAGATACTTTAAGCCATTAAAAAACAAATGCACAGAATTTATTTTATCGTTGCTTTTAATTAAAATGTAAATCCTTCCCAGAACTTCATGGACACTAAAGATCCTAGGCATGGCTAACCCAACTGCAGTCTTTATGAAAACTGTGGAAAGAGTGCCTCTCTTGTACGGAGGTGTTTTATAGGGCATAAATTAGAGTGTATTTTAGAGATATGGGGCCAATGGATCTATAACCATGTGGAGATACAGCAAGTATTCTCATGACTACTAACTGGAAATTCCTGTAGTTGTGTACCATTGGTGTTTGCACTGAAGAACAGTAATGATAACTTAAATATTAATCCTGTTAACTGTTTCACTGTGATTATTTTACCAGAAAAAAAGTGTTTAGCTGCCTAGGTCTGACTAGCCTAAGAAGATATACCCATTTCTAATGGAGGCAATTGCAGGGAGCTAATTCTTTGTTATGGTACAGGGACTACAGGGACAATAGAGATATTCAGTCTCTTCTAGCCTTCTCAAATTTGATGTCACCTCAAAGGTCTTTTTCTCATAGGAGAGATGTATTCTGCTCTAATATCAAAGTCTCTGCTGCTTCCTAGGAATTGAAAACCGAACATGCTTTCCTAGGTGACAAAAGCAGTAGCTGTGCCCTACCCAGCTGTCATAACATAAGAATAAAATAAATTTGATTTAACTCCAGAATACATAATGAAGCATGCCACACCAATTATATTGATGCGTTGAATAAGAAAGGGGAAAATAATAGTTTTGATATCTCTGTTGCATTATTTAGGCTGAATACACAATATAAGATATGGGCCTTTAACCATATTATAAAGAACTTTAAGTTATTGGCTAAATTTCACTCTTACGGATACCCCATACATACATTCCTGTGAAATCAGCAAGTCTGCTTTGGATGCAAGTCAATGAAAAACTCAGTACTATGCTTTTTTCACACTTCTTCCATATGGTCATAAAGGAAAATGAAAAACAAATCTGCAAATAATGCCATGCTAGTCATTTCTAACACAGCCCCATTTAAACCTGGATTCATCTTTACGATAAAACTTTTGTACACAAACACATTTGTAGAATTCTGAAAGATCATGACTGTATCATAGCAGCATTTAGCTGTCAAAACAGAGATTTGGCTCTGTTGCATTAGGCACCTAATATGTACATAGGGGATAACCCCTATTTCAAAGAGCTCACAATCAAAATAAGCAAGACAGGTAAAGGAAACAAAAAGTACCCTAATTTTACAAATAAAGGCCAAATAAAAGATAGCGACTTGCCCAAGAGCACTCCGGAAGCCTGTGGCAGAGCCAGAGATCAATCCATATCTCCCTAATCTATTTAATTGGAAAAAGGTCATTTCTCTCTCCATGACCATCTTCATTAAATGCTACCTGAGCTGCTGTCTCTCCAAATTTTCCTGTGTCCCAAGCAAGTATAAGCTAAAAGAAAAAGTATGGCCCTCAAGGATTCAAGACACAGCTCCTGAAGAATACATATAGAAGTTTAGTTTTTTAACAGTAAAAATAGATATAATGCAATGACTTTCCTCTAACTGCATTTTAATGGAATTGTTATTTATGTATTTGTATCTCATTCTTCTATATATCAACTACAATGTGCAATATGACAGTTGCACTTAAAATTATAAAACACTGTTATGTTACTTTAGGTGAAATAAATAATAGTAATCACAGTTCAAAATAATTAAAGCTGAGCTGGCCATCCTATTTTTAAACCCCTCACTTCAGTCATTCTCAAATTTCTAAAAAATATAACTTGTTTACCAAACTGTATGACATACATCTATATCAGTGGATGGAATAATTAACTCCAAGTATAATTAATGCAATCTGAAGGGCTTCAACAGCCGTGGAGTTATTATGTAACTATGTGATAATTAAATGATCAAGTAACTACACAGTAATTTCATGGTGATTTGTGCGATATACAATATTTACTATGCACAAAACAAACAATGCTGGCATGCAGTTCAGAAAGGAAGTGAAAAGGTAGACAACAATACTAAAATGTACGCAGGGTATTTTTTATGCTGCTCCTAAACTTAACACTACTCATCATTGCACTTGGTGTTATGAAGATGAAATGGCTTGTCTACTTTTACTAAAAATGTGCACTTTAGTAAATGCATACCCATCTGTGGGAATGCATGGAGTCACATCACTGTCATATTTGAAATCTAAAACAAGGTAGCAGGAAGCAAAACATAAGAATGTATGTTCAGCTCCTGACTCAGGGCCCTGAAGTCAGAGGAAGCCCCACTCTGAATTTCCACTGAATCCCTTCAGCAATCCCTCACAGCCAAGGATGATTGTCTTCCATCATTGTATTATCTATGTGTCCAAAGATGGCTGATGAGGCCTATCTGGGATAAACAGACTCTACTGCAGCTTGGGGACGTGTTTCCCTGTAGGGTGGGTGGTACTGGATTCTTGACTGGTCCATGACACTGTATCTCCTGTTCTTGTTGTGAGGTTTCAAAGTACTGAGATCCCATCAGCAGACTCTTCCTCCATTTGGGGTAGTCCTGTACAGTAGCCTTCAACAAATTGACATCAATGTTGCATTTTTTTTTAGTTGGCTTTGAGGACGTCCCTGAAGCTCTTTCTCTACCCTCCTTTTGAGTGTACTCCTTGGTTGAGCTGGGAGAATAAAACTTGCTTCAGGAGTCTGATATCCAGATGACATGGCTGGCCCAACAAAGTTGATGTCAGATGATCACTGCCTCGATACTCATGGCATTTGCTTGCAGGAGGACGCTAACATTGGTGCACCTGCCTCTTCACTGAATTCAGAGGATCATCTGCAGGCAGTAGTGATGGTACTTCTCTAACAACTTTAGATGCCTCCTGAATGCAAGGTGGGGATCACAACTGCTTGATAAACCATGAGGTTGGTTTCAGATCAGATGTCACAATCTTTGAACACCCATTTCTTCAGGAATCCAAAGGCTTCACTTGCACATTTGAGACAATGCTGGATTTCTTTGTCAATGTCAGCCTTCTGAGAGAGCTGGCTTCCGAGGTACAGGAAATATTCAATGTTCTCCAGAGTCTTACTATGGATTTGGATCACTAGAGCTGGGGACTTTTCATTAGGAGCTTCCTGGTGGAGGATCTTAGTGTTCTGAATGTTAAGCATCAGTCCCATTTTCTTGTACGCCTTGATAAAGGTGTCAACAATTGACTGAAGATTTGCTTCTAAGTGTGCATCATCAGAGTACTGGAGCTCAGTGATTGAGGTCAGGATAGTCTTGGTTTTGGCTTGGAGCTGGAACAGATTAAACAGTTTACCATCCATTCAGTAGTTTAGCTCCACTCCAGCTGGAAGCTTGTTGGTGGTCAGATGTAGTGGTGGTAGCATCATGGCAAGGAATATTGAGAAGTATCAAAGTAATGATGCAGCTTTGCTTAACTCCCATTTTTACTTCAAAGGGATCTGTGATAGATCCATTACTGAGAACCACTGATCACATACTGTCATGGAACAGGCAAAGAATGGTGATGAATTTCAGTGGGCATCCATACTTCAGAAGGATCCTCCATAACACATCTCAGCTGACAGTGTAGAAAGCTTCTTTCATGAGGTCAAAGACCATGTAGAGAAGCTTATGTTGTTCCCAGCATTTCTTCTGCAGCTGGCAAGCTATGAAGACCATGCATCTTGATGCCTTAAATCCACACTTCAATTCTGGAAGGAGCTCTTCAGCAAATGGAAGGAGATGATTCAGGAGGATTCTTGCAATTATCTTTCCTGTGTTGGACAGCAAGATGATCCCTCTGTAATTGCCACAGTCAGATCCGTCTCTTTTCTTGAAGATTGTCACAATTATGGCATCACTGAGATTGTTTGGGATTTCCTCATCATTCCAGATCTTTAAGATGAGGGCATGAAGCTGTGATGCAAGTACCTCTCCTCCCTGTTTAAAGATTTCGGCAGGGATTCCAGCTGCTCCAGATGCCTTGTTGTTCTTGATCTGCTTCATGACTTTCCTCACCTCATCAAGGGTTGGAGGGATTCTGAGCTTATCTCTGACCAGGTGTTACAGGATGGAGTTGAGAACACTCTTGGCAAGAAAGCATAAAGAGCATTAATAAGTTGGTATGTAACTTTTGGTGAATGCAGGGCCTTAATTGTATTATAATGAGCAAGGAGTAGGATAACCTCAGATGGACAAGTGGGGCACAAGCCTCAGGTGCCCACATAGAAGGGGATGCAGAATGGCAGCTCCCCAGAGAGTCTGTGATGCCACAGCAGCAGCCCTACGCTGTAGCCATAACAGCAGCCAGATGCAGGGACTCTGTGCTGCCGCTGCTTCTGTGTGCTGCTGCAACAATGAGTGGCAGGCAGACCACTCTGGACTACCAGCAGCCTGGGACTTTGAATCCGGGGGGAAAGGTAAGACTGATCTCCATCTCTGCCTCCCCCTGCCATCATCCAGCGCTCAACACCCGCTCCCGACACAACCCTCCCGCTACCATAGGGTTTTACCCAGAACTAGGTACCCCCAACCCCTCACCCACAACATGAAGGGTTTTGTCCAGGGCATGAAACTTGCTATTTAGGCCTTTGCTGATTGAAACCTATAGACGTGAACAGGAGAAACAGCTGTGTGGGACTGGAAATTAAGCATTCATTTGAATGCAGAACAGCAATCAAGAAAATGTTATAAAAATAGCTGCCTCATTATAAAAAGGGCAGAGGCCTCTGAGGAGGTAGTGCACTTCTGTTGGGACCCTTCTGCTGAGATTCTTTCTTCTAGATTCCCTGTTTATGTAAAAATCAGTCAAAAGCTAATCTATGCAGTCTAAAGAAAGAATATAGCTCTAGATAACATGTCTTGCTAGTTGAAAGGCTGCTCTTTTGTTACTTTAGAAGCTGAAGCACTTTAGCTTGCAGTGACATAAAAGTTATCACCTTATCTTCTGTATCACCTCTAGTATAGTGAAATGTATGCACCATGCTGGATGTGAGATTACACCTTTGATAAATAGTCAGGAAACATCTTGACTGTTGTTCAAAAACCTACAACTACTCTAAATAAAATATTGTGGTGCTAGCAGAAAAAACCATATAGAGATTTTTAAAAATTATTTTAGCCTTATGTAAAATGACATCTGTAAGAACCCCCTTTACTTTTTTCCTGTCTAATTTTGGGCACTTTCTTTACTGATGTCAGCTCATGTTTGCCTACTATCACAGTGCACAGTGTGGTAGTTTTCCACACTTGTTCTGCTCTTAAGAGTTCTCATGGCTTATCTACATGACCCAGGAAGCCATGAAGAGTGGAGGCACAACACAGAGAGATATAGGTAAGGGAAAAAAAAGATTTATTTTTTGCTGTGGCCTTTTGCCATCAGACTCAGATGGAGCTACAATTTGGGAAGTGGGGTCTAAGTGACCTGTGTAAACACAGTGGGTAATAAGGTCAAGTTTGGCACAGGATACAGAATTTACACAGTCCAGGGAGATAAAAGACAGAGAAATAAGAGACTTTGAAGAGAGAGAAAGATAAATGAAGCATGGATCCTGTCCACTCCACCAATGAGCTCTGTTAAGGTATCTTTTTTCAAAAAACAATCTTAATGATCATAATTATTTTTAAAACCTTGAGCTCCATCCACATTGACCATCATGACTGAAAGAATTTCAAAATCATTCCCTGATAATGGCCTCCATTCATAGGATGATAGAAAAGTAGGGCTGGAAGGGACCTCACAAGGTCATCTAGTTCAGCCCACTGCTCAAGGCAGCATCATCCCTGACTAAACCACCCCAGCTAAGTGCCTGTCCAACCTGCTCTTGAAAACTTCCAAGGATGGAGATTCCAGTTTCTCTAGGTAGCCTGTCCCAATGCTTGACTACCATTAGAGTCAGAAAGTTCCTCCTAATCTCCAGTTTAAATTTCCCCTGATGAAGCTTGAGGCTATTGTCTTGTCTCATACTACCACAAAGAAAAGCCCTTCTCCGTCCTTTCTGGAATTGGTCTTTAGGTATTTGAATACTGTTATTAAATCCCCACTCAATCTTCTCTTCTCCACACTTAATAAACTTAGTTCTTTAAGCCCTTACTCATAAGTCTTGTCTCCCAGGCCCCTAATCATTTCTGTTGCTCTGCACTGGACTCTTTCCAGACTATCTACATCCTTCTTGAAGCTTAGGGCAGAAAACTAGACACAGTACTCTAAGTGAGGCCTCACTAGTGCTAAATAGAATAGAAGTATCATTTTGCTTGATTTGCAAGTGACACCCTTGTATGTTGTTGACTTCGTTACAAGAGCACATTGTTGGCTCATATTCCATTTATGGTCTACCATAACCCCCAGGTTCTTGTCTGTAGTACTGCAGCCTAGCCAGTCATTCCCTAGTCTGTACTTGTGCATGCAATTATTCCATCCCAATTGCAGGACATTGCATTTGTCCTTGTTGAATCTGATCTGATTGATTTTAGGTCATTTCTCCAGTTTATCTCAGTCACTCTGGATCCTAGCCCTACCCTCCAGTTTATCTGTAACTCCACTCAACTTGGTGTCATCAGTAAATTAGCTAAGCATATGCTCAAGCCCGTCATCCAAATCATTAAAGCAGGTATTAAATAATACCAAAACCAGGACAGAATCCTGATGAACCTCATTTGATACCTTCTGCTAACTAGACATCGAGCCATCATACTCTTTGGGTTTGTCCAGATGAGTGTGCACGTGGCTCTTGCCTGGTCTCAAACCCCTTTGAGACAGGGCAGAAAACAAAAAAATGTTCACCGTACTGCAAGTTTGCAGCACAGGGAGAAAATTAGACCCCTAGATTTCCAGGGGTCTAAAAAAAATTAAGTTTAAAAAAGCATGCCCTGAGGCAAGCGGAGGCTGTGTCTGTGGTTGGCCCCTCGCCCTGGTGCTGAAGCAGCTGCTTCAGCACCACGGCTCCAGTGCTGGTGAATAAGGGGTCAGGGGGGATGGAGGAGGGGGGAGGGGACTATGGGGGGACCCCACCAGGCCCACCCACTCTCCCAGCCCCCTGATCCCTGCTGTGCCTGGCCCTACCCCCAGCCTGCCCCCCAGGGCCACGCCCCCGATTCCTGGGGTGCCTGGCCCTAGCCCCCCCAACTCCCCTGAGGCCCCTGATCCTGGCAGTGCCCAGCCCCACCCCCCACCTGCCCCCCAATCTCCCCAATCCCTGCAGTATCCCAGTAGCTCAGGGCCCCAGAAGCTCCTAAGAGTGAGTAGCCCTGAGCTACTTGCCAGGGCAGCTTTTTGTACTTCTGGGGTCAGGACAGGGCAGCTTTTTATATTGCTGGGGACAGCACAGGTGCTGGCCCTGGGCTCAAGCTCCCCCTGACTGAAGATCTGGGAGGAACCAGGCAGGGTTATTTTGCCCCAAGTGGCACAATTTGCTCCTCAACAAAGTGCATGTCCAAGCACGTGCGCTGAGGCAAAAAGCTCCGGCTCAAATTTGCACCACTTCTATTTGAGCTGCTGCAAGTGCACATGCTTGCATGTGTGGATGCACCAATTGAGTATGATGATCCAGTCAGGTATGTATCTTACAGTATTTTCAACAAATCTGTATTTCCATAGCTTGTTAATAAGAATTTTGTGGGAGGCAGTGTCAAAAGCATTGCTAAAATCAATGGAAATCATATCCACTCCTCTCCTCCCCTCCACCCAACCTGTCACCTTATCATACAAGGAAAGCAGGTTAGTCGGACATTACTTACTGGCTGATCTGGATCACTATGTTTTCCTGACTGACTGACTGGTATGTCATTCCCTGGATCCTCTTTCTTCCCTTTTTTAAAGATGAGCACTATATTGGCCTCTTCTCAATCATCTGGGACTTCACCTGACTTCCATGAATTCTCAAGAAAATAGCCAACGGCTCTGAAATTACCTCAGTAATTTCTTTGGCACCCTTTGTGTATTCCATGAGCCCTTGGCAACTTGAGAGCATTTTCCTTTTTAAAGTAATCCCTAACCTGTTCTTCATCATCTGGTAGATGTCCCTATTTGTGAAGATGCAAGTAAAAAAATACTTCAGCCTTTTCTGCATCATCCATAACTAGATGCCCTTCACATTCCATAATGGACCTATGGTCTTCCTCTTGCAGACCATACTCATACTTGTAGAATCCCTTTGTATTACCTTTTTGTCTCTTGCCAGCTGCATCTCAAATTCTGCCCTTACCTTCATAAATTTCTCCCTGCGTGTCCATGCCATGCTCTTCTACTTTTCCCTAATATTATGAACAAGTTGCCACTTTATTTTTTAAACTCACTTAAGAGAGTTCTGTCTAACCACACTGGTCTTCTGCTGCACTTTGGTTATGAACAGCAAAGAAACTTCAAAAGGGATTTAAAAAGAAAGAGGGCAAACAAACAGAGGAAAGTTTAGCCCAAATCTGGTTGTCAAAGAAAGGGTCAGAGCTGAGAAGAAAAGGGATAAGAAATGTGGCCCATTAGAAAGAAATGAGAAGGTAAGCGAGAAGGGGAAAATATGACAGTGTGAAAGCATTGTGATGTGATTCCTACCTCAAATGAATGTAACTCTTGTTTTTCCCACTAGGACTCATTTACAACTTATAGGAACATTTACAGAAGTCAATATTCTATATCAAAGTTTCCATTCTAAACTAGGAGATTTGGTAGGAGCAGGGTCAAAATTGTTTGTGTCTTTTTTAGGTGCACCACAGAGAAAAGGATTTTGTTTTCACTGCTTATATTACTAAATAAAGTTTTGCAAAAACTGTTGTAGTTGTAATATAGGAAAAGGAACTATGTTTTCTGAAGAATGCCAGTTATCCTTGTTCATGTTTTCTGTATTCAAAAACTGAAATAGTACCTTTTTCTGTGCATTCAGTAACTGGCAGAGTGACAAATCCTAAGGCTGAGTTATTGATCCAGCTGCACTTGGTGGTTGTATTCCCTTACTCTTATGGAGTGGTAGTCTTGAATATAGTATACAAAACAATTATCACCAAAGTGAGTTTTATTTCATAGTATGGAAAATATTGTTGACTTGCATTACTTTCCATACCAATACAAAACTACTGGCAATAATGTGCAGCCCTACTATTTTCACTGTGGTACAAAGGCAAAGGTATTCATCTAATTACCCTATTTACTCAAATCCAAGATAAGTCTTTTTTCCTCCATTCAATAAGGAATAAAGACCCTTACTACCTTCAATTTCAATACAAGTGTGGGAGTGCTGGGGCAGGAGGCTGCTGCAGCTCTGATTTCAGCCCCAACCTGGACTTGGGGTTTGAGTTGGAGCAACAGCTGCTGCCACCCCTGTCCTGCCCAGCTGTCCTCCATAGCCCTCACCCAGGTCCCACTCATCATGCAGCAATGGCAGCAGTGACAGTATCTCTTGCCCTGGCTCTGGATTTGAGGTGCTAGGGCCAAGGCCAGGTCTGGTGCAGGGGCCAGAGCTGCCACTGCCAAACCTCTGCTGTGTGGCCAGGCAGGGGCCAGAGGGACTATGCCCTCCATGCCATGGGCCAGAGAGGGACCAGAGCTAGATCTGGAGCTAGTGCTACAATAGAGGGTAAGTGGCAATGGAGGGGGGAACCAGCAATGGGGACCAAATGTGGGGTAGATACCAAGAGGTGCAGACATGAAGGGGGAAGGTAGGAAAGAGAGTAATTGTTGGGGGAAGGTGACAGAGTGTTCAGGCACCATGGGATGGAGGCAGTTCACAGTAGCTGCAGACATGGAGGGACAGGAAGGACAGGTGGCAAATGGTGGGGTTCAGGCAGCATGGCAGACAAGCTGCAAGGGGGCACAGGCAACAACAGGGGTGCAGGCAGCAGGGAGGCAAGTGGCAGGGGGCAGGAAGCAGGAAGTACTGGTACCACAGGAGGTTCAAATGCCATGGCACACATACACCAAGGGTAATAGACAGCAAAGGAGGCAAACATTGGGGTCAGGCAACAAGAGGTGGCTATCAGGCCACTTCACTCCTGTGACATGGAGTCCATCTACCTGCAGCTACTGTTTGCCCCACTGCAGCAGTTGGGTGGGGGACAAATTTAAGATGAACCTTCAATTATTAGATGCTACACATGGGAAGTTTTAACAAATTAATACATTTTTCACGTAAAGAATCTAATTATTGGAAGTCATCTTAAACTCAAGGTCATCTTAGTTTGGGGTAAATATGACATTTGCTATCCATCCTCTTCCATTCCCCCTTGTTTATAAACACACAGCTTTTTTGCCCATTCCTCAAAGTGGTATTGAGGAAGTTTCAGTTAGTCTAAGGATTTCAGTGGATGATTCCCAACTATGGAAACTCCACCTAAACCCACCTCATAATACAAGATGCCCACAATTCCCAGTCTATCAGAGGGCCAACAGGCACTCAGTTTTGTCCCAAAAATGGGAAGTCTGGGCCAAGAAGAAATTCTTGTCAGAACACGTGGGTTATTGCTGACTCAGTACTCATTCAGTCTTGACCTCTTCTACTGGACAGGATGTTTGGAGTCCAGACTTCAAGTTAATGTTGTTCATCCCCGACAGAGACCCTGAGGGGTGATGATAGTCAATATATCACCTCAACTTTCCCATGAGTGAATTTGCAACCTATAGTATCCCCTACTTGTAAAGGGAGAAATTTTCCACCATCATCATCTATAAGAATTAGCCAATCAAATATAGTAACCACAATGTAGAAAAGTAAGGTAGCATGAATGTTCCTTGTTTGTCAGCAAGAGGCATGAGCCAGTGGTACTATCTCGTCCTGCTCTTCTTCCTGGCTTCATTCTGTTTATAGGAAAATGTGAGAAGGAGTGGGAAGAGTGATCCCAGGAGAGTTCTCACAGAATCTCCAAGAATAGAGAACGAAGACCCCCACCTACAATCAAAGGCCCCAGAGGGAGCAGGAAAACAACACTGAGGGAAGGGGAGGGGAGAAAAAGGGGTCCTAATCAGTGAGTGTGCCCAGATGTGTTTAGGTTTTAAGTTCAGAACTATGAGTATCATCCTTAAAGCAGAGCTTCCTAATAGGGGTATAATCTGCATAATGGAATGTTCATCCACTTCTAAAAAATGTATTCACCAATTTTGCCAGCATTGGTTTCACTTAAACACTATCCATTATCCCTTTAATGAATCTGGCCCTTTGTTTCACTTTTTCTTTAATCTTGCTCCCCTGTATTCTATCCCTCGCTAGTGCCCCTGGTGATGGTAGAATGCCACTCATTCATCCCAATGACATGTGTAGATTGGTAGAACAAAGCCTCATGATTTCCTTTCCTGAGGCAGCCTGTGCAGGGGCTGATTTGTATTTGCCATGTGGAAAGCTGTGCAGTGCCCCTTGCCAACTCTGTTGCTTTACTACTCAATCAACATCTTAAAATTTCAGGGACTTAACTGTGATCATTCCAGCCAGGTGTGTTGTACATAAAGAAGCTAATTACTTTACTCTCTGAAATGGCTAACTTACAGTTACATATACTTTCAGTTTGTTGATTTAATTAGAAGTTTTTCTTACTGAAAACTAAAGGGAAACCCATACATTTTGAGGCATGTGATTTAGTCCTATCATCTTATTCAGCTGGAGTTACCAAGCCACTATGATAACATGTTCCTATAAGGAAGAGTGTTGATGAGGAAGCAGCCTTAAAAATGAAAATATGATAGTATTAAATTACATTGTGGGTAATTAAATACATACGGTTATAAACCTTCATCAAACACTTAGTATTAAAGCCTTCCATGGTACATCATGTTGATTGTAAATGAGTAAAACAGAATGCCAATATTAGTTAAAATGCTCTTGAAGAGAGTTAAACTCCGTCAATAACTATAAACGTGTAAATGCCAATAACCATGACTCTATCAATGTCTCTTCTTGTGCTTTTCAACTTGTTGGTTTGACAAAATAAATGACAGATAACCGATTTTTGTGTGTTACACTGGAAGTATACAATATACAGAAGCAACTTCTCCCCTTGGAATATTTTCCTTTGTAACTACTAAATCTAAATCAAGAGTACTATGCTAGGGAAGATGCTCAGAGAAAGAGTGCCAGGTAATCTTATAGTCTCTGGAGGGGAAGACCAAAAGATAATGAAGATCATCAATAGTTGGCTCAAGTGTTGGTGCTGTCTGGAAGACTTTGAGATATTCAAATGTTGTTAGGCAATCTGAGGAAAAGGACTCTTTGAATCAAATGTATGTCACCTCCTTAAATCAAAATTAAGGCATATAAAACTGAAAGGGATGAACTTTAATGTAAAAAATGAAGACAGAATGTCAAGAAAGAATTCTGCCATCTCCATGGCTGGTTTTTATACATAGGAAGAGGAAAAACATGTAAATACAGATTCAACAAGGAATGTATAACCCCCAGATTAAAGGTGTAGGGATAGCAAGCCAAAAAAAAATACAAATATTGATGACAGCAGTAGTCAGGTAAGTAATACAGAGAGTGAGAGGACTATACCTAACTGATTAGGTAATTCGTTGATGTCAGAGATATATGCTGAGATCTATGTATACAAATGCCAGAACTCTGAACAGTAAAATGGAGGGACTAGAGCTATTCATGCACAACATAAAACTGGGGATAACAGAAACACAAGCCTTGCTAACATAGAACCATGAAGCGGTATGTGTTGTTTATAAACAAAAGAAATATAGTAGATATGGCAGCTCTGTACATTGAACAAAAAATGTAGAATTCTTCTGTGCAGATCACACCCAGATGGGAGGCATCATCAATATAGAAGAGGATTGTACTATCATTCAGGGAAGAAATAGATGATCAAAGGACTAGAATAATAGAAATGGGATATATCTTAATAGCACAGATTTCAAGGCCATATGACAGAATCATACAAAATTAGGGTTGGAAGGGATTTCAGGTCATCTAATCCAAACACCTGCTCAAACCAGGACCATCCCCAGCTATGTCATCCCAGCCAAAAAGTCTTTCACACCCACAAGAGTTGCTATTTCTGGCCAGAATACTCAGGGGCATACACTGAGGATTGAACTCATAACCTTTTGGTTCACTACCTGGCCACATAAGGCCCTGGGCCCACAAAATCTGTACCACTTACCTAGTGCCTAACACTTAGACATTAATAAGACTATATACGCTAAACAAGAGGTTAACAACTAGAAACAACAGAATGGAAGAAACCTGGTTATATTAGTTGATTGCAAGATAAATGTGTATTACCAATGTCATGAAGCCATGAAAAAGGCAAATGTCATTCTAGGATGCATCAGGAGAACTACCTGCAAAACAGATACAAAAGTATTAATACTATGGAGCAAGGCATTAGTGGGACCTGATCTGGAATACTTTATACTATATTAGCCCTTCTATTTCATAAAGATTAAGTTTTCTAAAATTAGGCACAGAGAAAGAGTTAAGCAGAGAAATAGAGGCCCTATTTTACTAGATATATGAATTAGCTTGGCTCATTTAGTAAATAAGATGGAGGTTAGGAAGAGTAAGGCTGTTCTCTATAAACATCTCATGAGGGCAAATATCAAGGAGGAAGAAGCTGAAGTGAAATGGGCATAAATTCATCACAAATAAATTTAGGCTGGATATGAGAAAAACAGCATTAGGGTTCTTCAAAAGGAATAGAAGTTCTTGTGGGAAACAACCTAAAATGCCATTGGCTTAGGCTATGAAAATTTGCCTGTGTTACTAGGGACCGAACCCAATGACTCAGAAGATCACCTCCAGCCCTATGCTCCTGTATTCCCTATTAGCCCTCCCTAATTCATCTTTGCCCTATCAAAGGATTTTTTTCCCAGTATACCTTTCTACAGCTGGCCCTCTATGTTTGACAGAAGTAACCAGCTGCAGCGCTAATGTGGCTATTTGGTAACAGGCAGCAGCTTGTTACATCTTCATGTCTTCCCACTGGTAAGTGTCCATAACTGCTTTTGTGCTTTTCTTTTCTTATGCCTTAATTCCTAAGAGATTCAGAAACATTTATTTTTCAAATTCAAAATCAAGTGGGAGCTTTAAAACCTTTGTTCTGTAAAACTGAACTTTGCCAGAACTTGGTTGAGGAGCACAAGTATCAGATTATAGCGTAGGAAGCCACACTGTTAGAAGGCAGGATATGCTATTGCAGTAAACAGAAGTATAATTAATTAGTATGATGTAATCAAAATAATATATAGCTCAAGCCAAAACCGTCCTCTGTGATCTACATCATGGCTCTTGTGTCAGCAGTACAGGTCTACACAAGTAACACTCAAGTGCTTCACTGGAGATTCTGCATACGGAATAAGCAACAGCCTATGCTGCAGGTACCTGCTTTACAATGTGGCTCTGGAACAGGGTTCAAATTACACTTTAACTCTTGGCAGTGTCTGCAAAAATATTGGCCGGGGTCAGGGCTGGGTGCACAGGTCCCCACCAGTACTGGAGGGCTGGAGCCAGCAGCAGTAGCAACCAGACACTGCCACCTGGGCTGCTTAGAAAGGTGGGGGGCAGACTGGGGGCTGTGCATGGTGGCACATGGGCTCCAGGCTGCTTTGGGGGGAGGCGAAAAATGGTGCTGCCTGGCCCACAGGGGGATCTCATCTCTTATGGGGGTCTTAACCCCTCCCCCCAAAGCTCCCCCCCAAAGTTTTAACCCTGCTCTGGAAGATGTATTTCATATTAAGACTGCTTAAATTTCTCCCACCTCCAAGCTTTTTTTGTTTTTTGCAGTGTTAGTTAAGAAGTAGATGGAAGAGAATAGAATATTTTCCAACCAATTTTTTATTTCCTTCACATGTATTCTATCAGAAGATTTCTAGTAATCTAAGTGCAAAGGACTTTTACGTTTTCTGACTCTGTTACTGGGTGTGGGCCTCCAGTAAGCTATGCCACAGCAGCCTACAAAGCTCAGAAACATTTGAGTTGATTGTAGTATTAGAAACAAAATATGGAGAAGACGTGGGATTCTTTATATTTTTGTGGTCTGTGCAGTATTAATAGACTTGTTGTGCACATGTAATATTGGAGGAATTTGAATTCAAACACCATATTTCATCCTAAACTGAACTAGAGAAATGTTTACATAACAGCTTTAGCTTCAGAGCAGCACAGGAAAGCTAATACTTTACAGAAAGGTGTCTGGAGACCAAATGAAATTTTTCAACTGTCCAGCAAAATGAGCCTGGTTGCAGTCCCCTGACTGCTATGGAGGTGATGATCTGATTCTTGGTACAAGCAGCTAAGTCTTTACAGTCCACCAGATTAAAGCACTGGTCAAGCCTTAGAGACTAGATATTCCCACATGAAATATAATACAACATGAAATAGCCAAAAAAAAAAGAGAGAGAGAGAGAGAGCCTGTGCTTTTAAGCAACTACTCTTTGACAATAAGGTTGAGTGTAAGCAGATGTTGTTGCTGTATAAACAACAAAGCCCTTTGTCCAGATAGGCCTTAAGAGCTTATGTTCTAATGGATTGGTGGATGGCCTTGATTTACACAGTTTAGCAATGAAGTTGGAAATACCTTTTTATAACCCTAAAGATAACTATCTCTCTAATGCCAAGTATTCTGTGATAACTTTATGGCCCGTAAAGATGGTGAGTTTACCTAGCAACAAAGCAGATGCTTAAGGGGTCCTGCTAACTAGGTTTTGCACTCTTGTCAAAGGTAATGGCTTAAAAGGTAAGTTTTGATTTTAAAGTAAAAGCTTTAAAGGTTGAGGTCTATAGACAAAACCTGAAGAAATACTAGTATTTCACAGGAGACTTTCTGACCCCTTCTTATCTACTTCCTGTCCTCTAGCCTCCTTTCTCTAACATGGTACATAGGCAAACTTTTTAATTTGGGTGTGCTGTTCCTTTCATTTGCTACATCATTTCATCTTTTTAAATAAATGACTCTTATTGCAATTTGTTTTTATTGTGTATAATTGGTTAAAAGAATGTGTGGGCAGTTAGGGGCCCTTCAGACCAAATCTTAGCTGAGGGCCTTGTTACATGTTACGCTGAAGGGTACAAATATTGATCAGCTTAGTGCTAGCTTGCAGCCACACCTTCAATTTGAGCAGTGAATGGGAAGTGGCCACACTTTAATGGAACAAAAGCTAGGTCATATGGATCACGAGATAATGCTGCCCTGCAGTGGTGTAACTTTAAGCTGTATAACAGGTGCTTTAAACCACTTAGAGGTGTTAACGTGCAAACAATCTAGGGGTTAAGAGCCCCAGAAGCTGCCCAAAATTAACCTGCAACAAGGCCCTGAGACAGCAAAGCAGTACTACAAGACAACCAGGAATGTGAAGACATTCCTTAAAACATGAAGTGCAAGATAAGGAGCAAACAGGTAGCAGAAGCAGTGTGTGCCCTACATAGCATTCATGGTCTACTGATATGGGCGATGCACAGTCCATTGTGCTATAGCAAGTGCTGTCACCCCTTCAGTCCAGGACTGAAATACTTATGAAGTATGGGTGGAAGTGTGCATTCTCACTGCTTGATACTCCATGAAAACACAGTGTAGGACGTGGGGTATCTATAGGAGACTAATGGAGTGGGCACAGCATTATTTTTCCCTGTTGCTGTAACTAAAAAAGTAGCACTGACAAAGAGTACTTGGTTATTCTTGCTGCAGTGCTTTCATCATATCAGTACAACTACATTATAATGAACCCTTACAGGACCAAAAGACAAATTCATTGAGAAGGTACTTGCTATAATAGGGCAGTTAATTTTTGCATCATTATAACAAAAAAATGTTCCTCCTATTGAAATTCTTGCATGCATGGGTTTGTTATAATGCATTTGTACTATATTTGGATCACATAAGAGTCATTTTTTCTAAATGGTGTAGTACATTTCAGCATTGCGGAAAGCAACTTTTCCCAGCAATGCAGAATTATTTTATTGATTTTTTTTTTTTTTTTAAGATTATAATTAACCCTAAAAAATTATCTCCCTGTATGTCTGTCTAATTTTCCTACACTGAATCTATATTGTGCTAGCCCACTGAATCCAAACTATTTTGAACAACTGGTAAAGATTTTTTTCTGGGAAAATAAATAGCCACTAACAGCTTATAAAAAATGTAATGGCCATATTTGTGACTAAAGATACTGGGTATATCATTTTAAATGTTTAAAGAGTTTGTGATATTTCATCATTTGATAGGATAACAAAACTGTGATATGCAAACATTTTTATGGCAATAACACTGAAATGTCGTTTTAAAAAAAGACAATCTCCAGAAAATGCTTAATATGCAGGTTCTTAAATGTATAGATTAGATCTTTATTTAACTCTCACTATCAAATGTTAAAGAGCATTCATGAGCATTTGTGGTGTTAGTATAAACAAAATGTATTATAAATGACTTTTTAATTTGGATTTAAGCACTTTTCCTCTCTCTATCTTAAATTCTTTATTAATTGAAAGAGACTTTTGAGCTTTAACTCAAATAATGCCCTAAGCTTCACATATTTGCTGATTAAAAAGTTATGCATAAATCTGATGAAGAATATGTAAATATATTGAGCTGTTTTATTCATTTTACTTTTATTTTCTGTAAATAAATATGCTATTTATTTCAAACCTTGGACTAAGTTTTCAGACAAAACAAGGTCAACTCTCAAAAAATACCAGATCAACTAAGAGCAAAGGTCAATGGTTTGTAATGCTGGGTGTTAAAGGTGGTAGGTCAATGTGCAAAGCTGTGGGATTTTTTTTTTTTTTAAGAAACACACATCTTATGCTAAGAACACTGCAAAAGAGAGGTCTTGTTTTAAACCATTTATTCCAAAAGACAAATACTGCCTGAACAACAAGCCCTTGACGTCTGTGACACAAGAGACATTCAAAAGTCATTAAGACTATCTCAAGGAAGCTTCTACAGTTGCTTCACTTTAGGGTGGGTGTGAGTATGCTTAAAATTAAATTACTTTAAAATAGAGCACTAAGCAATATCCTGCTTTTGACTCAGCAGGGTTTCCCGTGAGAAAAGAAAGTGGGCAAAGAGAGCTTAGACAGACAGACAAACATATTTACCCCTAGGTGGAAGGTACAAATTAAATTAGCCTGCCACAAAAGGGAGATGTTTTCTCCTTCTGTTCAGATGTCATGGTAGTAAGGAAACATAGTCGGGGCCAAGAAAAATGGCACAAATGCATTCATCTAAGCTACCATTCATCCTGTTCCAAGCTCTAAACAGAACACATAAAAGAACAGCACTGCTGAAGCACTTCCTTTCCTTAGTTACCAAGTTGAGACTTGCAAAGGAATATGGGAGCAGAGGGTAGGGATATTTCCAGAATGTTTCACTGTTATGATGGGAATGACTGAGGATGTTATAGACCTGATGAGACTGGATTTAGAGAGTCATGCATATAATATGATTCCATATTTCATGGAGGGGGAGCTTCACTTTCTGTTGCTCGATGTGATGTATTTTGAAGGTACACTGCAACTTACACTCCCTCCAAAACTGGAAAACAATGCAGACACTTCCTGAGAGTCAAGTATATCTTTTATTGTGCCTCATTAATATGCATGTTTTTGGCACTCATTTGGGTTCAGCTGGTATGCTTTCCAGTACCTCATTCTTTATTTATATGAGACTGGGAGGTGTGACCTATGGAGCCAGTTGGCTGTCATGAATTGGAATATTCATTAAGCCTTGTGAATTATGCATTGAACTTCTTATAATACCAAGATCCACATTTGATCCAGCCAGAACTCTCAACTGTTTCCCGTTAGGTGGAATGATCCACAGTTTGGTAAAAGCATACATGTGCTCATACACTGCAGAAGGCAAGCAGTGCTCCAATATATTTGTAATCCAGAAATGCTTAGGGATTTTGTGATTCATGTTTGACAAACTGGGTTTAATATTTGTACTTGTTTGAACAGCTTTATAGTTGTCTCTCTGCCTGTAAATCACAGTCAGCCTGTGCTCTTCTACGTTTTGAGTTTCTTTCCTATCATTCAGCAGCCTGTACAACAAATTGTCTTCTTGTCAAGCTTAAAGGTCCAGATCTGGCAAGCAAGCCTCTTTATATAGATATCAACTACTATTTTATATGGGAAATTCAGTGCTTAGATTATGGAATGACTCTCAAGAATTCAATTATTCAAAAAGGGAAAACTATTGACTGACATAGTGGTCACTGCCTATTTCTTTTGATGGACAGATTAAACTATTTCACACAGGCTAGATTTTCTTTTCAGCTACAGCTTCTGAGTCTTGTATGTATTTCAAGGTTTAATTTGTCTGGTAGGACTATTTGATCAGAAGACCTGTCTATGATTTTTTTTTTATCATCAAAAGCATGGTCAGCACCCTATTTGTATTTCCAAAACCACTAATTGTATACCCTTCTTAAGAGCTGCATTGTTTAAAATGTACCATGCTGTTGACTACCTAAAAAGACTTAACATGGAGGCAAGAGGTTAAAATAAAAAAAAACCCTGAAAAACTTGATGGGTCAAGATAAATGAAGGATTTTAAAAGACTTGGTCACTTCAATAGCATCAACAGGTCTTAGTGCAGAAGAGTTGTCTTGTCACCTTATGACCTTTTAGCTTGAGATTTGTAGTTTCAGTATGACCTATGCAAGCCAAAACTGTAAAAAATAAAAAAATTAAAAAAATAGAAGCTCAATCCTCTGAGTGAAATATCTGCACTTAGATTACTCTTTTGCCATTGTGGCCTTATGTACTGACTCGAACCTGTCTGATGTACTGTACCCCCCAAAGCGAGCAGCAACACTGTGCAAAGTAATTATGAAAAGCAAAAAGCTCTTATTGCATAATCTATATTCATTTTATTGTGTGTGATGGGTTCTGTGGCCTGGCCTGAAAGTGGAGAGCCTGATCTATGAAAAGGTCACGGGTGAACCCTGTGTAAAATGGCATTGTTTACAGTTTTTTTTAGTAAAGAGATTAGCTGTCATTTATTTTCACATACCTAACTGAAGAGCTTTAAAGGTTCCCAGCAAGAGCATGTTCTCTTCTCTTTCTCAGCCTGTCACATACTTGTCAGTTCCAATAAAATTACTTACCTGAATTATGCAGATGAGGTTTTGTTGTGTCCAGCACCCATCATTGTTCATCTCCACTACAGCTGAAACTTAGGGCAGACCCCTTGCTTATACTGTCTGATTTCAGCACTCCTTAGGTCAAGACCTTTCAACCTCAGGGCTTGACTTATGCCACAGCCATTTGACAAATCGCCCAGACCCTCACAAAAGCTGGTTGAGCTCCAAAGTGACTGCTCTCTATACACCACTGTTTCACTGTTTTGACATTTCCTTCTCACTTTTCCCCTCAGTAATTAGACAAAGGAAGAAAAAGACATTTGTGTCCAAGGAATGCTTTCATTCGGGACTGTGATAAATGGCCACCCTTTCCAAGGAGCTGCAGTCCAACTGTATGACAGAAAGTTCCCTCACAAGAGGGCTACCCGTGGAGAGCCACCCATCAAAACACTTTCACTTGGAGTTTCATCTTTCACTGTAAAACCTGCCTAAAGTTTCCGTTGATGGTATAACTTTTCATCCAGCCAGTGAAATGGAGTTGAACCAGATTCTAGGTTCATACATTGTTAATAATTTGGCAAGGAATGGTTTAACGTGTTTAGCATAGTAAATGCAGCAGCAGCAGAGCAAGCTTGGTACTTCTAGTACAGTTGGATTAAAATGCAAATAATAAAAACTACTGAATTAGCAACCTTCAGATATTTTTTTTTCTTCAGTCCCATTCACTCTTTGAAAGTAAATTTATGGTGTTTTCAGAGATGTGGGAGATGGGATTAACACCCTCCCCACCCCAAAAAATCCTATTGCTGATTCCTTGCATCCTTGGTCAAATCACTCAACTACTTAGCCTCAATTTTCCAATAAATAGAATGGACATAATGTTATTTTCCTCCTTTATAGTGTGCTTTGGGATCTATGAATGAAACAACAATATAAAAGCTGGATAAATAATAATAGTATTCCATTAAGTTTTCTCACATGAAGTTCTATGTAATTCAAATGCAGCATATCCTCCTCCCTTACTGTCCATTATTTTTCATGTATTTACTTTCTAATAATGCTAATGTTGGACTATCAGTGATCTGACATATTAGTGGAGCATGTCAAATTTGAAATTATTTTTCAGGCATTCAGATCAGGATATTTCCTTTCAAATTCACAAGTAAGTATGGCTGAAACAAAACCAGCATTGTACTGTAAAAATATTTCTTAATAGAGATAAGTTATGTCAACCATGTTTTTATAAGCTTCTTTCAGATTATTGAGTTAATGCTTATTGTTCCATCGGGGATGAATGGCTGCCAAACATGTAAAATAATTGAAACTGCATGTGACTCAACTGTTAGTTACAGTGAAGAATTAGTGTGTTACAATTCATGTTATGGTTAATCTGTCTCTTCTGTTCATGGTAGTGCATTAATCAGAACACTACCAAATCACATTACCAAATCATTCAACCTTTATGATCCAATACCACATTAGGATTAATAAACTAACAACACTACTCCTGAAGTTCTATGCATAATATATGACCCTTTCCTCTAAGGCTCCCAATTTAAGAAAAGCACCAGGAAAAACATCTGAATCTTATCTGAACACTTAATTTTGGACAACAGTAAATGCTAATCATATATTTTTCCTGTTGTAGCATAGCAATCCCAAAATGTTATCTATTCCTAAGAAATCTTAAGAAGTTGGAATGGAAGACAGGAGTGGATTATTTATACTAAACTATGCTAGTTTATGTGCAAAATAATTCCTTTGAAGTATGGCACACTAAAGAAAACAATAAACATCATATCTAAAAACATGGCTTTTAGAAAACCTACCATCCTGCTCCCTTTCATCTTTTATATACATTGTGTAAACACCTGAAATGCACCAAAATTATTTCCAAAATGAATACAAAGCCAATGAAATGCATTAATTTGATTTGAATTTTTGCTCTGAGAGCCACATGAGGGAAAGGGTCTTTAGAAATTTCCCATGTAAATGCACTAGACCAGACAGCCTGATATGCTTGAAATAATACACCCTTAGGCCTAATACCCCGGATGCATTCCACTTCACAGTTCCTTTCCAGTGCTCGTGAATGCATTCAGTGAGGAAAAGGAAACCATGGGAATTCACTTGGTAAACCTTTAACTAGTATAGCATACACTATAATTGTTTGTTTCTGTTGAATCATTTAACTGGAGAGAGCCAAGCTCTACCAGTCAGAACATATTGGAAATGCACGTTCTCTGGAGGGCAAAGCTGTCAGTCCTTTCTTGGACAAAACCTCATTCATTTTAGAACCTGAGCCTGCTCTCACTTAGTGAACCATGTTGTTGTAATACAGACTCAGAATAATATTTAATAGTATGCATAAAATTCTACAATTATTTTTTTTCAACTTAGTAGCTTTTTCCTCTCTCTTCTTGACCTCTCAAATCTACATGCTCTTTCTGCATAAGATTATATTTGTTAAACCTAGCCCATCTCTAGTGTCCTACTATTAACTTTTTTGAGTGTTCTGTGTATTGGTTTTTATGTTTGAAACATCAATGATTTTTTATGTGCAAGAGGTGGGGATTTTTCTGAGTAAAACCTTTTATTCATGAACACCGCATGCCTTGGCAGCTGGGGGGGCACAGCAGTGGTGGTAGCACAGCAGGAGTGTGGCAGCAGTAAGCGGGGGATCTCCCACAGATGCCACCGGCACTGTCAGCAGTGGTGGACGGGGGTGGTGAGCGCCAACAAAGGGTCAGCGACCACCTGTAACCATTGCTGGCAACATCAGAGGCAGCCAGTGGGGATCATGGACTAGCGGTGTCAGTGGCGAGCGGTGACCGCCCGCAGGTGCTTTTTTGTAAGGGGTGCACTGCCACACTCAGGAGGTGCACATGCACCCACGTGTACCCCCTACATGTCACCCCTGCTTTTATTTGACCAACTGCATAGTCCAATAAAAATATTACCCACAAAAATCCTGGCCTCTCACACATTTCCTTGAGGATCATGGCTACAACATCACCCCAATAATATCAACATTTTTTTATAAGTGTTGTGTGTAGTTTCCTTCAAAGATGAAGTGCAGGATATTATGAAGGGGGCAGAACAGGCAACTTAACAAGGTACCCACTGAGATTTGGTCCCTTGAAAGAGGACAATGGATCTTAGTCCCCATCGTTATCAGAGAATTTACACAGGGAACTTCAATTAAATTAATAACAAGAGTTATATATGAGTTGATTTGTTATATAATAAGAGTTCTATATGCATCTCTATGCAATAATGTTGTGTAGCAATAATAATAATCTCACAGTGGCCATATTATGATTATTTTAAAAAGTACATGATAAGCTGAACCCTATTATTTGGAGTTGCTATAATTAGGAATTCAGCATATTGAGCATATTACTGCAAAGGGAAGAATACCCTGGCATTCCCACATCACAAGTACATGAGGATATAATTGCAGAATAGCAAAATATCTGCAGATGAGTGTTGCTTCAACCACCTTATCACTAATTAAAACAGGGCTGGTCCTAATTAGTACATACTTAGGGTATAAAGACTTCTAAGAAAACTGCAAAGTTCAACAAAGATTTGTGTTGGTGATTCAGTAGATGGGATTCTTTCCTCTGGGCAGTGTACCAAAGCCCCAGTACAATGTTAAAAGACACTGGACAGCTTGGGATTTGAAGCTGGCATTTAAAACCAAAGTCCTTGCCACTTGTGATTAAAAATGTAATGGTACGTTACACAAGAGTTCCAGGTAGATTTCAATGTACGTAATGAAATTCTACTAGCTTAGTTTCCTTCCACAAGTTATAGGTAAAGTAGAAGAGGTGGCTATTATTTGTTTTGCAGACTTATTTTTCATATAAATTGTGTAGAGGAATTTCTCTAATGAAATAAATTATTTACTTATTCTACAGTGCTACCTAACATTTCATCATGTTACTGAAATATGGTTTCTAATCCTTAATACTTTAATTGTATATTATAAGGATATTATATATATGGGTGTATATATATTGTATATATAAAGATACTTTAATTGTATATTATAAGGGTGTACATACCTTAAAAATTAACAGGCACATGTAGTGATAGATGTGATAAATTTAATATCCATTATAGGTAGTGGGGTCAACTGTAACTGACAACCAACAATATTATAAACACCAGTAATAATAATATGAAGATGCTTAAAAGTTCAATGTTTTAGTTTCTCATATTATCAAATAATCATGTTTGAAACATAGCTGAATAGAAAACAACTTGGTGCCAGACATTCTCTCATCTTTCTTGATGAAGAATAATTTTTACTGTAAATTCATATTTGTAACAAACTTCCATGGCTAAATATTTTAGTTGGCCTCTGTAAGTAAATAATTTACAGGCATTTTTTTTTTTTTCTCCACACAATTATTCTTTATTCCAGCCATTTTCATATAATTTAGTTGTTATCGCTTGTATTGTGCCCAACTGTTTCATTTAGGGATTAGAGGATTCAAATATCCCATAAAATAGATTCTCTGCCCCATTCAGTTTACCTGTGTAATTCAACAATTTCCATGCTAGTCTGCAGGCTCTGACATTGGTTTTGCATACAGATGTACCCTCACAGAGAGGCAAACCCTGTTGGATGGAGGGGAGTATGAAGAGGTGCCAGTGAGTACTAGAGTGTTGGGGGTTCTGAGAATGGGGAGCCGTGTGTTGCAGGAGTCTTATCTACAGTGGGGACTCAAATAGCACCCTGCTGCTGATACTGCTTATGCTGTGACTGGCACAGGACCAGCACAGTCATAAGTCTGGTCTACCCACCCTACTGTTGCTACTACAACAGCAACACAGTGCTCCAGGGTGGTTGGGGCATTATTCTGTCACCTCTACTAAATTGGCACCCATGTCTGGTGCCCCACTCCCCCACCCCAAGTTATTCTGTTGCCCACACACGGTTACACAACTGTAGGTTGTATCAGAGAGAATCATATATGTCTCCAATACAACTTTAAAGAGCAACAGTAGCTCTGTTGCGGTAAGCCAGTGGTCACCAACCAGTGGATCTCAATCTACCGGTAGATCTTGGAACCTCTTGGAGCAATCTGAGGCAGACTGCGGGAACAAAAGCTATAGATTTACTTGAATTATTCTGTCTGACCTAGAGCACATGTTTCAGGAACATGCTCAATCTTGATCAAAGAAACAACCAACAACAAGGAAATGGAAGGCAATGTTCTAAGGGATAACCAACATGACTTCATTGCGAGTAGGTCTTGTCTGACCAACCTCATTTCCTTCTATGACCAGGTGATGCATCACCTGAACAAAGAAGAAGAGGTTGATGTCATTTATTTAGATTTCAAAAAAGCCTTTGACTTGGTCTTCCATGATGTCCTCATGGTGAAATTGTGGAATTGCGGTCTTGACAACCTTATGGTCTGATGGCTGGGGAACTGGCTTTGTGGTCAGACCCAGAGACTGACAGTCTGGCACCAAGTCAACATGACACATGGTGACCAGTGGCATCCCCCGGGGCTCAGTACTCAGACCAGTACTCTTTAATATATTCATAAATTATTTGGATTCAGGTGTCAGAAGTAGACTGGCTAATTTCACGGACAACAAATTATAGAGAAGTGCTGTCATTCTAGAGGACAGGCTGGCAATTCTAGATAATCTGGACAGGTTCACAAGGTGAGTGGATCAAAACTTGATGACATTCAACACGGAGAAATGAAAGGTGCTTCACCTCGGGAGAAAAAATTCACACCATGACAGAAAGAGACTTAAGGGTCATGACTGAACACAAGATGAACATCAGCCACCAATGAAATGCTGCAGCCAGCAAAGCAAATAAAACTTAGGCTTGCATCTATCAGTGCATCTCAAGCAAGACCCAAGAAGTCATCCTCCCACTTTACTCGGCTTTGGTGAGGCCACAGCTGGAGTACTACATCCAATTCTGGGCTTCACACTTTAAAAAGGATGTGGAGAAGCTTGAGAGAGTCTAGAGGAGAGCCACACGCATAATTAAAGGTCAAGAAAACAGGCCTTATGAGGAGAGGCATGGGACTCTTCAGCTTGGAGAAGTGAAGTCTCAGGAAGATCATTGAGTCCAATCCCCCACCCAAAGGGCAGGAAGTCAGCTGGGGTCATAGGATCCCAGCAAGGTAAGCATCCAATTTGCTCTTGAAGGTGTTCAGTGTAGGTGCTTGAACCACCTCTGATGGGATGACTTGGTGGCAGCCTATAACTATATAAGGAGTATGCTTCAGGAACTGGGAGAATGTCTGTTCACTAGGGCACCCCAGGGGAAGATGAGGTCTGATGGTCACAAGCTGCTGGAAAGCTGTTTTAGACTGGACATAAGGAAAAACTTCTTTACCATCTGAGTCTTCAGAGTCTGGAACAGACTCCCCCAGAAGTGTGCAAGCACCCACTCTGGATGCCTTTAAGAAACACTTGGATGCTTATTGAGATAGGGTGATCTGACCCCAGCTGACTTCCTGGCCCTTGGCCATGGAACTTGACCCAAGCATCTTGCAAGGTCCCTTTCAACTCTAATGTCTATGAAATCTTAAAAGAGCTGCCACAGACCCCACTTGGGCCATAAATTTGGTAGGTCCCTACCTCTAAAAGTACTTATAAGGCTATTTTAAGTCACCTGTTGGTCTTCTCCTTGATTAATTAAATAGAACGGTTGCCCTGAGGGGTCAGGCCAACACTCAGGATCTCAATATTGCACTGTTAGACAGGAGGGTTTGGTGTACAATTGCATATGCACACATAAAAATCAATTAAGCACACATACACTCACTAGGTGAATACACCCCTACTAGGCATACACACTCACACTACCAGCACAAGCATATACACATCCAAACCAGCCTAGGCACATGCATACCTGTCACCAATTCAAGCACATACACTATACACCTCAGAAGTTAGACACAGATCACTAATTTATATATCATGCACACAATGCCATATATACACACACACTCTCACACTAACAACTCAGATACACGCACATTCAAAATAACTAGTTTAGGTTAAGCCCATACACGCTACACACACCAAATGTAGACAGAATCAGTTACCAACACCTGCACATCCAATACACATACACTAATTCATATACCACACACAGACAATAATATCTATATATTTCATAGACATTAGGGCTGGAAGGGACCTCGGGAGATCATTGAGTCCAGCCCCCTGCCCAAAGGGCAGGAAGTCAGCTGGGGTCATAGGATCCCAGCAAGATAAGCATCCAATTTACTCTTGAAGGTGTTCAATGTAGGTGCTTGAACCACCTCCGCTGGCAGACTGTTCCAGACCTTGGGGGCTCGGACAGTAAAGAAATTCTTCCTTATGTCCAGCCTGAAATGGTCTTGCAGGAGTTTGTGACCGTCATCCCTTGGGGTGCTCTGGTGAACAAATGTTCCCCCAGATCCTGGTGGCCACCCTTGATAAATTTATAGGTGGCCATCAGATCACCCCTGAGCCTATGCTTTTCCAGGCTAAAGAGTCCCATGGCTCTCAGCCTGTCATCATAAGATCTGTTTTCCTGACCTCTGATCATGCGTGTGGCTCTCCTCTGGACTCTCTCAAGCTTCTCCACATCCTTTTTGAATTGTGGAGCCCAAAACTGGACGCAGTACTCCAGCTGTGGCCTCACCAAGGCTGAGTACAAGGGGAAAATGACATCCCGGGATTTGCTCCAGAAGCATCTATGGATGCAAGCCAGCGTTTTGGTCACTTTACTAGCCACAGCATCGCATTGCAGGCTCATGTTCATTTTGTGGTCAATGATGACCCCCAAGTCTCTTTCTTCTGTAGTGCTAACCAACGTAGCACTGCCAAGCCTATAAGGGTGCTGCAGGTTTTTCCTCCCAAGATGGAGAACCTTGCATTTTTCGGTGTTAAACACCATGAGGTTCTTGTCTGCCCATTTGCTGAGCTTGTCCAGGTCAGCCTGGATCACCCGCCTGTCCTCTGGCGTGGATGCTTTGCCCCAAAGTTTGGTGTCATTGGTGAACTTGACCAGTCCACTCCTGACTCCAATGTCCACATCGTTAATGAAGATGTTGAACAGTATGGGTCATATATGTGTATATATATGTGTATTCACTAATTTACACACATACCACCCATCTACACATACACACAAGTGAGTTCCTAAGTTGGGTATTGTGATATATATGTATATGCTTGGTGTACTTGGGATACCTGGGGAAAGGTTAAGGTAAGGAAGTAGAAGTGTAGGGAGTTAAAGTTACCAGAACCGGGATTAGGACCAGTAGGCTACAGGGGCCTGGGCTAAAGAACTGAGGCTCAGGGATAACTTTAGGTTAATTGATCTTAATTGAGTAAAAGACAATGCCCAAAGCCTGCAGAACAGGGAAGCATGTCGGCACAGAATCTGGGACTGGAGCCAGAGCTATGGGGGAGGTGAAAAGGTAGATGGGGAGAGGAGGGAAAATGGGACTAAGAGAAAATATGGGTGTTAAAGAGGGGATCTGGGTGTGGGGAGCCAGAGGATGGCTCCAGGCCAGCTAGAGAAGTTGCAAGGAGCAGCAGTAGGTGCTGGAAGCTGGAGAAAAGCTCCAGCTGCTGGAAAAAACTGCAGGACGGCTAAGAGGAGCTGGGAAGCTGCAGGAGGGGTGGGGGAAGGATTACAGAATGTGCGAGGGAAGCCTAAAAACAGAAGGACAGACAGCAGAAAATCACAGGAAAAGCAGCAGGCGGCAGGGTAGCAGGAAAGCAGAGAAAAGCAGCAGAAAGTCACAGGGAAAAGGCAGTAAGAGCAGGGGAGTCCAAGAGGTGGCAGAAAAGGGGAGGTAGAATTGGGAGGAAATCGGGAAACTAGCAGAGAGGGTGGGGACTAGAGCTGAGAGAGAGAGAATGAGGCTGGAATTTAAGATAAGGAAGGGACTGGGATTTAGTAAAACATGATCCAACTCAAGGTTGAAAATGACAGTGGTTTTATTGAACAGGGAAGATGGTGACACAATGTCTTATTGGTTCCCTTGCGCGCTCGCGCACACACACACACACACACACACAAATGGCAGTAGGGGTTAGAAAGGCTTGGTGATGGGGTTGAAGTCCACTGAAGTCCAAGAGGAGAGACAGAGAGAGTCCAAATTGTAGGAGGAGGTATGCAGGTAATATCTACCTATCCACGCTGGAAAGGGGTCCTTGTCCAGTAGGTGTTGTCCAGAGGGGGGTCACTGGCAGAGCCTCTGGGTAGACAGGTGGTGTGGCATGGTGCTGGTCCAGATGGAGAGGGTGTCCCACTGGGTCTTCTTCACTGCCCCTTTTTATAGGGGCAGACCTTGTGTGACCCTAGTGACAGGAGGCATGCCCAGGCAAGGGTCATCCCCTGGCATACTGAGCATGTTTGCTCCATGCAGGGATATGCAGTTTCAGGTGTCTGTAATGGTGAGAGTTGCTGGTTCTGCAGGGTCTTTTATCTTTCAAATGCTGGTCTTGTCTCTGTTCCTGGGTGAGGTCCATGGTTCCTGGATGAATCAATGCAAGGTGATGGCCCGGTCGTTACAGGCCATTCAGAAGAGGCCTGCTACCATTGTATTTCAATCATTCCCTATCACACTCATTCATCGGGGAACCAATTTACATGGGAGGGATACATGTGACTCATACAGTTGTGATACAGGCGATGCCCAGGCAAAGGACACAAGGTGGAGACTTGACATATAAAATGGAAACTTGACATGACTTTGGTTCACTTACAAACACAGGCCTAAGCCATACAATATCCATATGAAACCATACAAAAATGGTAATAATACAATATACAACAGTAAAAAATCAATATAAACCTAATAATAATACAATATAAAACAGTGGATATCCAAAACCAATAACTTGCTACCAAAATAAAAATGTTTAAAGCTTATCCCACATCTTAGCTTACTTATACTTATGTATTTGGAATAGAGAGGGAGAGAAAAAGTTAGAAATAGTTGGGGAAGGGGAGTGAATGCAATAAAAAAAAAAGAAAAACTGGGGGTTTTGCTATAGAACCTTGTACAATATAATGTGCCTTCTCATAAGTCATCTCTGAAATCTCTCCACTTTTTCTATATTCTTCTTGATCTACAGACATCAGAGCTCAACACAGTATTCCAGTAGCAATCAAGCTAGTGCTAAATATAGAGGGGGACAAAAACACTTTGCTCCTGCTCATATTTCAAACTTTATTAGTAAATGTAAACAAATACTTAATTATTTACATGGATATTTTGTAGACTTAATCTGCGTACCAATCCACGCATCAAACCAGCCATTTTGCCTCCGAATTTCACTGTGATGCCTGTTTATTCATCATGACACCCAAGTATTTTCCACACTGCTGCTCTTGTAATTGAGGCCTACCTCCTTTATTTCTGGATGTTAGACTTTACATTTAGCTATACTCAAACATATTTTGTTTTCCTGCACCCAGCTAGCTAACTGTGGGTGCAGCTACATGTTCATTAATATGCAGTGGTTACTGTTCATTTAATTTAGTATTTGTATCATCAAGTATTAAATAAACGTGCAGTAACCAGAGCACCAGTGAACACCTTTTTAGTGATGCTGCTGGCCTAATAATCCAGTTCAGTAGCATATTAAATTCTCCATGCTGAGACACACTACTGTGCAGTATTATTAGGCTACTGTGCAGTTAACATCTCATGTAGATGCACCGCAAAAAGCCCGGACATGCACCCTTTTCATTTACTACATTTAATCTGTGTATGCTTGTATGTGTTTTGAGAGGAAGAGCTATTGAAAACTAAAGGGGAAATCCTGGCTTCATAAAAGTCAAAACACCTATTCAATTCAACGGGGCCAAGATTTAAATTTTGGTGACCCAAAGTTTCTACTTCCATCCTGGGTATTCAAGGTGAAAAGTGCTACTGGTTGAAATTCTTGATAAGTTCTTAACTAAAAATAAAGTTGTCTTCTTAAATCAAGTTAGCCAGCTCAAGTTAACTAATTTTAAGAAAAGTCCTAGTGGAAACAAAGCAAAATTGAGTTAAGGATGTCACATTGTAGCTACTGCAGAGTATTGGAACAAGGGTACGGTACAGTTTAAAGCACTCTTAAACTTTTCTAGTGTCTTCTGCTGGAGCTGTATGCAAGGAAAGCAGATAGACAGGTTCAACATTCCAGGTTATGTGGTCTTGGTGAACAGTCTTTGATTAGTTTTTTTTCTGACTGAAGAGGGGAGCAGAGTAGGTTGAGGTAGCAGAGAGCTGTCCAAATCTTTGAAGAGAAATGTGCAGCAATTGTTTTTGGAAAGAGGGCAGAGGTGTCTTTTTTGAGCTTTCTCAGAGAGGGGATTATCTGTTTGCCACTTGTTCACCATCCCAACTGAAAAAATAGAAATTGTGTACCCTTTGAAAATAAATAAATCACACTAAAAGCACTTAATTCTGCCTCACAAATTTCTTCTCCAAATAAGAAGTTGATCTTCAAGGCCTCAAGGTCTGCTACCTCATGGCAAAGCAGCAATAGCATGTTGAAAGCAAGGAACTGAGGAGATCACAAAATAGTCTGTTGCTATTTTTCATTGTTTCCAAGTTATTAGATTTAGACATGGTGACTCCTCACTTTCATTTTTATTTTTATATAGCAACTACATAGCCTGTGCCTGAACTGTTAAGAATGAATTGAACAGCGTTTTGGTTTCTGTTGCTACAAACATTCAAGTAATGTTTCAGAACATTGAGGGTACATACATATATTTGGAGAGGTTAGAGGAAGGTTAAAAATGGCCACCCACTCTAAGTAATTCACCCAGGTGTGGATCCTACATTTAGATTCCTAGTTAGGTCCATCTCAATGTGAACAGAACTGTACAAAACATAGGCGATACATGGGTGGGGCACAGGCAGAGCACATGTCCCCCCTGAGATTGGGCCTACCAGCCGGGCAATGGGGGCACCCAGAGAAGTGCCAGCAGCACTTCTGGTTTTGCCACCGGCACTTCCAGGGTTGGCAATCAGCTGCTGGAGGAACACCCCACCCCACCACCCCAGTTGGCAATTGGCCACTGGTGCCCCCCCAAGACTTCAGAGGCACCAGTTGCCCATGGTACAGAAGTTCAGTAAGATTAAATCAGCCTAAAAATGGTCAACCTGATCTAAGTTAACTGTACCTTGAAGGTAATTTTAACTGTGATCAGGTCTGGTGAGACTAATCTAACTGAACTTCTGTACAGTCCCCAGTGCAGCTCCAGGGTGAGGAAAATCTAGCTATTGGCACCAGTCCCATGACTGTGATTTTCCTAGTCCCCCTACCCGCCCCCTTCCAGCACTGAGCTATTTTTAGCCTCCAGCCCCTTGCAACAATCTCAGATAGACAACCTCTACCCTCCCAAGCCTGCCAAACACCCCAGCCCACGAGTTGCTCCCAGTGCCAGTTTTACTGGTGTTTGCTGGTTCCAGAAGCTGAGGAAGTAAGTTTGGGTGCAGGGAGGGGCAGGTGGAATTAAGAGGAGGTTGGTTCATTGAAGGGGGTTGTTTGTCCGGAGATAGGGAAGTCAAAGGGCTACAAACAAGCCCTCCCCATTCCCCCCCAAATCCTTCTGTGGATCCCACTTCCTCCCCCAATTCCTCAAGCTCCCACCCCTCACCACTATCCCTCCCATCCCAACATACCTTAGATTGGGTGGCCATTTTTTAACTCAATCTAACCTATCCAGATGTCCATACATACACTACAGGTATCACTGTTGTACCAATTCATCATCATCATGAACTGCTGCTTGGTATTTTGTTATATAGAAAAACTTATTTGGATTCATGAACCTTCTTCTAACTGCATAATCTTCATGAAGCTTATCCTCCATCCTTTCTCTTCTGCCCTTTTCCATATTTATTCAAATAGATTCTTTTTCCCCAAATGCTCTGACAATTCCTCCAGAGATCAATTCTTTTCACATTCATTTCTCTTTATTCCTACCATGGCAAAATAAATAACTTTTGAAATAACAAACCAAAATTAATTACAAGCAAAGCAGCCAAAAACAATTTAAGGTATGTTACTCATTGGTCTAAACTGTTCTTTAGACTCTAGTTTATTTTCTTTCTTTTTTAACCTCTCCTGATGATGTGTGAACACAAGTAATCATGTGGACAATGTGTATGTAAAATATGTCAAAGAAAGTGAAATTTATCTTTTGACCTTTAACTTTCTCTGCATGCACATGTATGCTTTGTGCTTCGTAATGGAGAAGCAGACTCAGTCTATACTGCTGAAAAAGTCTCTTTCGATCAATTTTGTTTACATTTTTTATATATGTATTATTTAATACACATCTGTTTGCTTCTATTTCACTGGTACTACTTTTAGACAGCTACATGTTTTTTGTGGTAAATTGTGATACCTTGCAATAATAGTTTCTGCTGTATGTACTAGGACTCCGAACTGAAGTGGGACTTCAGTGCCTGAAGTGAGATTTAGGCTGGATTTTGACACCAAAGTGAAAAATCAAAATGTTCAAAAACTCTGCTTAGGTACCTGAACTCCATAATGCCTCTTAGGTCTTAAAGTTCCTCAGGTGCCTAACATCCTGCATCTGTCCATGCCCACAAATGCCTCAGTCTTAACAGGTCTGAGCAACTCGGCAACTGCCTCATACTTAGAATCTTGCCTGGTTGGGGGGGGAGGCTTGATCTGATAGATATCCTGAGAGTGTGCCTGATGGATGGGGCTCAACATAACAATACATTGCACTAACCACTTTCTTTCTAAAATATAGAATCATAGAAAATTAGGGTTAGAAGGGACCTCATGAGTTCATTTAGTCTAACCCCCTGCTCACAGCAGGACTATCCCCAAATATAACATCCCAGGCAAGGCTTTGTCTATCTAGGTCTTAAAAATCTTGAAGAGTGGAGATTCTATAACCTCTCTGGGTAACCTGTTCCAATGCTTTACTATCCTCCTAGTGAGAGATTTTTTTTCCTAATGTATAACCTAAATTTCCCTTTCTGTAACTTGAAAACTTTGCTCCTTGTCCTGTCATCTGTCACCACTGAAAACAGTCTAGCTCAGGGGTGTGCAAAATATAGCCTGTGGGCTACATCTGGCTTACCACAGGATTTTATCTGGCCTGTGGTGGATCCCTTGGCCCCAGGTGCAGGCCCACACATGCAGCCCATGCAGCCAGTCTCACCACCCCTGGGCATGAAAAAGGGCTGGGGTGGTGTTGCAACTAGACTCCATTTCCTGGCAGCCCTGGCAGTGGCTCTTTCCAGCTGCTGCTGCTAGTGTCACTGCTGCCACCAGACCAGACCCTGATGCCTGGCCCATCTTCCCCAGCACCTACCACCAGGTGCACTGGAAAGAGTGAATGGTTGGATTCTCCATGGAGACCAGGGAGGACCCACACAGATAAGGTGTGCTCAGCCAGGTGGTTGGGATGGGACCATGAATGGGCAGGGAGCAGCATCCAGAAGTGGAATGGGTAGGCAGAGCTGGGGCTGGGATCAGAGGGTGATGAAAGCATGGGGCCAGGGCCTAAGGCAGAGCCATAACCTGCCACCCACACATCTCTGTGATAGCCACCAGTTCCATGGGTAGGGGCATGTAGGGAGCAGATTACAGTTCTTTGGGCCCCAGTCTTGCAATGTCACTACCACACGATTCTAGTGCTGACCCAGGCCCCACCTGCCCATCTTTCTCCCAGACAATGCTCCTAGCCCACAGTCCCATCCTATTCATCCAGCCCAGTGCACCCTGCCTGCAGGTGTCCCAGGCTGGTCTGGGACTGGGATCACTGGGCAGTGACAACACAAGACCAGGGCCCAAGGCAAATCCACAGTCGGCTCCCAGATCTAGTAATCTACCACTTACGGAGTTCTGGTGAGTTGTTGCCAGCAAATGGAAGGGTGAGGAGGTACTGACCCAGCCCACAACAGTTCACTAAAACTCCCTAAATGGACTATCAGCCCAAATAATTGCCCATCCCTGGTCTAGCTCCATCCTCTTTGTAACCACCCTTTAGGTAGTTGATGCTGTTATTAAACACCTCCTCCCCACCCCCAGTCTTTTCTCTAAACTAAATAAGCCCAACTGCCTCAGCCTCTCCTCATAAGTCATGCTCCCCAGCCCTCTAACTAGAGGTTCACTGATACATTGGTCCGATACCAGATTGGTACCTATATAAAGAAAACTGGCTGTATCAGATAGCCTGCTGGGGCCGATAATTTGGCTGATAAATGCCTGTGCTGCATGGAGCACAGCTGGCAGCATGGAGATCTGCCTCCAGCTGGTAAGTCCAATGTGGTGGAAGGGGATAGGGGGAGGGAAGTGGCATGGAAGGGCAGATAAATACTCCCCATGGTGAGGGAGGGGATGGGGCAGAGGCAGGGGCAGGAGAAGGGGCAGACACTGCCCAGGTGGAGTGGGGAGGCCTGGAGCCACAGCTCATGGGGAGGGGAGGAGGCAGTTTCCACCACTGCTTGCCACCTGGGATGGCACGTGGGGGGGGCATGTACCTCCCAGATCTGCATGGGAGGGGGTAAGCTGCAGCCAGGGTTGTGTGGGGCTCTTCTCGGTGGAGGCTGGGCTCAGAGTGGGGGCCAGCAGCACTGGGAAGATGCTGCATCCACCCCAGATTTTGCTGCCACTCCACTCCCAGCACCATTGCCACCAGCCGCCCAGCACAGCCCCAGCTCTTCCCGCCACATGGGTGGAGGCAGGGCATTGAGCCGGGGCTGTGCAAGGCAGTTCTGGCAGCACTGGCAGCAGAGTGGTGGCAAAATTTAGGGTAGATGCAGCATCCTCCCAGTACCGCCGGCACCCACTCTGAGCCCAGCCCCTTCCAAGAAAAGCCTGGCACAGCCCCAGCTGCAGCCTGCCCCCACCCTTCCCCACCCCATGCAGACACAGGGGCACATGCTCCCCCCCCGTGCCCTCCCAGAGTGCAAGCAGTGATCAGAGCTGCCTCTCCCCCACCATGAGCCATGGCTCTAGCCTCCTCCCCCCTGCCTGGGCAGCACCTACCCCTTCCCCCAGCTTCACTGTTGGGGGCACTGATCTTCCTCCCCCATTCCCTCTCCCTCCCCTTCCCCTTCCACCACACTGGACTTACCTGCTGGAGGAAGCTGTATCAGAAATCAAATTGGTATAGGCCAATATGCCTCTTTAAATATCGGCTATCAGTATCGGCCCTAAAAATCGCTATCAGTGCACCCCTACCTCAAAACATTTTTGTTTTCCTCCTCTAGACTCTCTCCAGTGGAGGGCAATGAAATGATTAGAGGGTTGGGGAACATACCGGAAGAGAGTATTGGCTTACTAATATTGTACACTTACCTAGAATCTCATTGTAAGAGCTCTCATCTAGCACACAGGAAATATAGGTTGAACTTCTGCCACTCCAGGATTAAAATTCACATCCCCCAACCCTCTGGAGAATGAAAGATTGGCATCAAATAGTCAGGAAAAGAATGTGAGTTTCCTAGAAATGTCTGTTCACTCCTTGTTTACTTTAATTTCATAGCAATAAGATTTTCACTTTAGAGTCACATCTTTTGAGTTGCTATATGAAAATTTAGAGGATAGAGAAATCAATCTACGTTCCTCCTCATGATTTTCATGAATCATAGTTATTCCCATATACTTAGATTTCATGTCTTGGTTCTGTGTGTGTGTGTGTGTGTGTGTGTGTGTGTGTGTGCGCGCGCATGAGCACATTAGCAGTGACATGTTTTATTATGATATTTGTAGTCTGCACCTGCTTAAAGGAAATAAAAGTTCAAAATATGATTGCCAAAAGGAAGCATCATTATTATAAAATTTCCTGTCACATCATCTGTGAAAACAGGAGATATCACTTGACATAACTGATTAATCTGTTTTTTCTAAAAAATTTTAAAATATGACTTCATTAATGTAATCATTCCAGGACCTCTTGGATTACTAATCATTCTTCATAAAGACTGAATCCTGATCTCTGATTTACATGGATATTAACTTCATTAAAGTTATTCCAGTGTATCACAGAGCAGATTTGGCAAAGTACTTTTTTTTTTTAAGTAAAGTATGTTCATTGGAATTATCTGATATTTGCAGACTTTCCTTACTTTTTTCCTTATCCTCAGCTGGTGTTTTAGAGTAACAACACTGAAGTCAATGGAACTGCAGAGCAGCTTAGGATGTGGTCCTTAGCAAATGTAGTTCATCACATACCATAATCAGAGGTTGCTGTCATATGTCTCATTCTGATGTAATATACATGGTAGGAGTAACATAATATTCTGCTACAGTTCCCATTCTAAGTGTAGCCCATTAAGTCATTGGAACAATGCCATGTCCTGAACATAGTGCTGGTCAGTTTAAGTATTCCTTTTCCTATCTACAAAAAATTAACTTCAGTGGATGATTAGCTATGATCACTCCTTAAATAGCCAAACACTAAATACAAGTCAATTAAGTGGTTATAAAATATGGTTATTGGAGACAATTAATGTATTTTAGAATGATATTTCAAAGCAGACATAGCTATGCATCTCATACATTTATAAACTGAACTTTTAATGTACACCAAGGTGTGAACATGCATAGTATTAAAATGTTACTGACAGCAGCAACATCTGGATGATTGCATCCTTGAAAACAAGCTTTATGAAATAGTACTAATTTCCTAATCATTAAATGTAGTTTCATTTCCACCTTCAGTGAGTGAAAGTGAAATGAGATGATATTTATTGAGAAAAAATATATAAATTCAAGTAATTTGCATCTCAAACAAACCATATTTTACAATAAATGTGATTTAGCCTCAGTGTTTAAATTTTTGGCTAAGACTTAAAGCAGGAAAAACACTGAATATCCCCCAAATAGCTGTTGTGTCGGACAGGATTGTAATGAGGAATTAGACTTTAATAGTTGAACCCACTATGCTCACTATAGCCTCAAAATCTCTTGTTCTCCTATTAAAAGCTGAAGATTGTCAACTATTAAACACTGTTAGTAACTGTAGCTAATGCAAAAGCATTTTTATTAGTTACACTCAAGTCCCGTCAAATCTCTAATTTGTGTTGCTGGGTTTTCCCCTTTGATCTTCTGTTCAAGTTCTGGTAGGGGGAAAAAGGGGAGGAAGGGAAGCATCAAATGTGGGGGAAAGAAGTGAAGGTAAATAAAGAAAGAAAATATGAAGTGTAATAAAAAAATCAAGGAAAAGGCAAAGAAAAAGAGAAAAATATAAGGGTTCAAAGAAAGCATAGATGGAACAAGAAGGCAAAAAGTATTGACAAGAAGCACCTAGACAATGAGAAAAGAAAACAAAGAGAAGAGGGGAAAGTGAATTCATGAGGGACGAGGGAACACAGGCAATGAGAAAGGAACAGCAAAAAAAACCAAAATGGGTAAGGTAGAATAAATAAGTACTGCAAGAAAATGCGAGGAGTGAGACTCGCAAAGAAATGGGGACGACAGTGGGTTTTCCCCCTCTCCATCACTTACTTCATCCCTAAATTTCTAAGCAGTGACTTTTTTCCGAAATTATTCTGATAAAATTTCATTGGGAACAAATAGATATTGCTATTTTAAAATTACTCTTCCTGGTCAACACTGGGATTTGCAGTTCTTTGCTAGAAAACAAACCTCAATGTGCTCTTAGTTAACAAACTCTGACACTGAATATAGCCATATGGATTTTCCAGTTTGCAGTTCCTCCCTACTTAGCAATCCCTGAGGAACTCAATTGCCTGTTTCAAAATTTCATTTCAATGTTATGAGGTCCATCAAAAGATACACTGAGAGTAGCTCTAAAGGGCTCATTAAAGTTTTCTTTTTTAAAAGTTTTGGTGTAAACCATATGGGGATGATCACCAAATCTAGTTTGGGGAGTCTATTCTGAGGTCCCACCCCATGTATGGAAATACACTCTCCCAGGAGAAACTCTCCTGGGAATTTCCACAGATTGACATTCACAGATGTTAGGGGCTCGAAGGGAACTCTAGAAATCATCAAGTCCAGCCCCCCCCCTGTGCTTGGGAGGAAAGACTGCTGGGGTCAGAAGACCCTAGCAAAGTGAGCATCCAGACTTTTTTTCAAGATATCCAGAACAGATGATTGTACAACTTCTGGGGGGAGTTTATTTCAGACCCTGGACACTTGAGTTGTAAAGAAGTTTTTCCTTATGTCTCATCAAAAGGGGTTTTCTAGCAATTGATGACCATTAGTCCTAGTCTTCTCCTGAGGAGCTGTGGTGAACAGATGTTCTCCCAGTCCCTTTATATATTGATAAGCTGCCACTAAGTCCCCTCTAAGTCTCCTCTTCTCCAGGCTGAATAGAATGTTACAGAATGATGTAGCCCTGGTTGTTCCCAGGTTATTTAGCTTGTTAAACTGAGCTAATTCCTGATTTTTAACTTGATTCTAGAGGATAAAGTTGATAGGGCCACTGATTCTTGGTGAAGTTAAAGCAAGTTGAGCCACTGTTGGTATGTCCCTCAGCAATAGTTTTACCAGCTTCCTCAGACTCTGATGTCCATTAGCCAGTTTCTGCTGGCCAGATACTTGACGTGTCAGTTTAAACTCAAGGTTCAGTTCAGCCGATAAAACATTTGTCCTTCCTCTACGTCAAATACACCTAATCACTTGTCCAATAAACCTAACCATCTGCCCTGTACTTCCCAGCCAGCCTTTCCACCAAGCACAACTAATCCATTCCATTTCTTTTCCTTCCTCTCCAGTTCACTCAGATACACTTTCCTGCTTTTACACTTTTCCACCACCCGAGAAACCTGATTCTTGACTCAGACTCAGAAAAACTATTCTTTGGTCTAACACATGAATTTCTTTACTGTTTTCCCCCCAATTTATTGACCCATAGAGCCCCTGCTTATCCATAGGAGCCAGAAGATTTCTTTTTTTAACTATCCATTTCCCACAACACATCCTGCCTCTCCAAATTCTTTCTCTTCTTCTTTTCCCTCTCCAAATCCAAGAACTCTTTTGACCTCATTGTAGGCCTCTATAACCTCCCCTACAAAGCAGGGGCACTCTTCTACATGCCAAGTGAGAGCTAATGGAGAAGAGTTTTATCACATCCTTGACATATAAGGTATGTCTATATCAGCGGTTCTTAACCTTTTTAGCCTCAGGGCACCCCTCAGAAAATGCCAGCTCTTTTTTTTTTTTACTTATTTTTTTGACAATGGAAAAAAAATAGAGCAATTCTTCTGTTGCAAAGAACTCGGAGGGCATGGGCATGTGAACACCTGGAGTCTTTTCAAAAGGGAAACATTTAAAAAAGGCAGTATAATGCACTCCAACTTTATCACTCTTTCATCCAGGATTAAATTTGGAGCGGGTTTGCTGTACATGAATCATTGTTAGCTCATTCGCACAATAATTTGAACATACCAGTTAGTACCATTTTGAAATATTCCTCTTAGAAAGGGCTCCAAACATTTGCAAGGACCTACATACATGCTGGACACCTGCTCCAACACATGCTAATTAGCACATGTCAGAGCAATCTCAATTAACTGAGTTTGCTGGAGCCTCAGTGTATGTATCTTCAGTGTCCCCTTGCTTCAGAATGGTAGTTGGGATGTTTTTAACTAAAGCTTGCCAAATGAGCTGTAGTTAAAGCTCATTGCCACCATTTTGAAGTGCGGGATGCTGAATATACAAGACTCTGCAGGTGCTTTAATTAGAGTAGCTCCCGAGCACCATTTTAATTAAAGCACCCCTCCCCGCCACCCTCGAGCATGTGCAAAGATGCACTATGCCCACATCCAGAAAGCCCCCAACGGGTCAGAATGTTTTTACCACTACAGATTCCTATTTGAAATCTCTGAGTTTATGTTGTGAATCATGTATAAGTGTTTCCACACCCAACAGTGCTAATATTCTGCAGCAACCCAGGGCACCCTAAGAAGGATCTCATTGTACCCCAAGGTACATCCTGATTGAAAATCACTGATCTACACTGACAGGTATCCAAGTATTCTGTGGCACATCCTAAAAGTCTCTATCATGTGATTTGCCCTTCCCCATATATACTACTAATTACAAACCAAATTGATCCACATTGTGCTTTTTAGAGCTCATATGCAGAGCTTTTACATGTCCCAGGTTCTTTTGTGCCATGCAGAGCTTGTCCATGTGGTCTTGTCTTTTCTAATTTCTCCAAAGTCAGAATTTACTGCAACCTGCCAGTGTTGAAGGGCAGAAGGGTAGAAGTTATTGGTCCTCACAATGACAAGCAGAAGTCACTGCAGCCCCCCAGGCACTGTACTTCTAATTTTCTATTCTTTTCTACCTGTTTCCAAGAGTTCTTTTTTCTCAGCTTTTTTTAAACTCACCCCATTAAAAATTGCTTCCTCATATTCTCTGTGTGGGTTGCTCGGATGTCACTGCTTCATACACACCATTCTGATCTAGAGTTAGACTTGGTGACATCAGTGTGTCACTTGCCTCATCTGTGTGTACAGTATACGAAAATATTTAGCCAGAACTCTTCATCCTTATTGACAAATTCTTGTGTAACACAGAACTGCTGAAAATAACTGAATCATTTTGGCCCTGCTGAAGAACTGTGGCAAACATTACCTCCCTTGCCTCTGGAAAAATGACTTATCTACCTTTCCAAATTCAATTTTATCTTATTGTATTTTTCTTTCTCTTTCTGACCCTTTAAGACAGCTTGAATTCTCTCTCAATGGTCCTATGCATGTGGTTGCTTCCCTTTCTGTTTTATAGAATCTGGACCCCTTTTCTGCAGCTGCTCTGTTTTTGGCCTACTGCCCAATTTCTCTGTGCATCCTCCTTTTTAATGAAGTTTATTTTTCTTTGCCATACCTGCTAAATCTTTCCAGGGCTGTCAACCTCCATCTTCCCAAAATCCCTTTAGGTTTTCTGAAGTAATCAAGACTAGTGAGCTTTTTAAAGTATGATGCATTTGGGGTCTTTTTACTTGCCTCCTTGTGTCATATTGCCAAGATTTCCTATGAAGTCATGATAGCTAGAAACTTTTTAATTTTTTTAATGGGAGCTGATATTTCACAACAATAATCAAATTCCAAAAGCAGGGGAGGCCTTAATAAAAGCACCACATATCACAAGACTAAATACAATTAAGTTGAGCTCCCTGCCTTCAAGTTTGTGCTTTTCCTGGCCTAGTTGTTTTTCTCAGAACTTTAGTTGCTCTTTCTCCTCAATTTCTGAGGTCACCTTTGGTGACTGGAGTTATGGAAAGAGTTATGATTGGAGTTATAGAAAGCCTCCTGCCTCCATATGTTCGGAGTTATGGAAAGAGCGGTGGAGAAAGGATAGGAAAATTAACTTCCTTTTTTTCCCAGAAAGTTTTATTCCCTTCCCCTCTCCCCATTCCTTTTTTCCCTCCCCTTTTGGGGTTTTATTATTAGGAATAACTCAAAAGTAACCAAATCTGCTTTCTATCCTGATGTAGCAAGGACTAAGCCACATTTCTGTTGGAAAAAAAAATGATAGATTTTTTTTTTTTACAATGGTAAATTGAATAGGAGTTTTTAGTGATCATTATTTTTTAACATATCAGCATGTGAAGTCAGCAGTATGCTGTTGCCTGTCCACGAGTCACTTCACCTAGCCACCTTGTGGTTAAAATACTATGCCGTGTCTCCATTAGGATTTCACTAGAGAGGATAGATAGCATGCAATGCCTTTCCTGCAGTAAAAGCATGTGTTTGGGGCAGCAAAGACAAAGCTGTGAAATATTAAGACTTAGTGTGCTTACAGGACAGTGAAGTGCTTGTTTGAAAGGGCCTTCCTTTGGACAGTTCTACAGCTTTTCAGACAGCGATGACTCTTTCTTCCCCTCCACCCTGGCTTCTGCAGAGGGTTGACCTTTCCCCTGAATAGTTCTGCTACCACTGAGCCAGAATCCACAATTTTCCTCAGCTTGAATTGCTCAGAAGGCCTAAGATATTCAGCTTGACCAGGCCATAAAACTCTCTTTGTATCACACAATAATCAGCCAAACATTTTCTTCCTTGGGTGATTGACCTTTTATGTGTTTCTTCTAAAATGACTCCAATGAGCCATGAAAAGGCAAAGAAGAAACCAGGGAGTTTTTATTTACTTAACTTGCAGCCGATAGTAGACAAACAACTGAACTATTTGAGGAGAGAGAGACTAACGTTGACAAACTGGCTTTAAAAAATCCTTCACATAACTACAGAACTCTAAGTTATGTACTCTTGGTGTCATTCAAAACCTATGCTGCATCAGATCTGCTCATCTAGTATCTATCTGGCTATTTTAATACCGTATTTACTTGATTAGAAGATGAGGCTTCCCCTCCCATCCCCCCCCACACACATTTAACATGGAGAAAAGAGCCCATCACCCTACAATCAAGCACAAAGCAGTGGGGGCTGGGGCCACAGCTGCTGCTTGGTTGCACCACCCCCCTCAGCCTCTGCACACCCAGCCACTACTCCCCTGCAACCCCCTGTCTCCCCATTCCCACCATGCAGCTTCTCCCTCTCTCTTCCCTTCTCCCACACTCCTCCACAACACCAGGAAGCTCAGTTCTTGCTGCAGCCCAGGGCATAAAGCATGGCTCCAGCCCAGCCCCATAGCAGTGGTGTGGACCTGGCACTGCTCTTCTAGCCTGGCCTCATGGCAGCAGCAGCAGCAGCAGGAAGCTAGTGCTGGTTCTGTGGGGCTGGACAGGGACAGCAGTGCCAGCTCTGCCCTGCTGCTATGGGGCTGGGCTGGAGCCATGCTTCATGAGGCTGTGGGTGGAGGAAGCAGCACAGAAATGGGGGGCGGGGGAGGAAGGGAAGAGGGAAAGGGGGAATCAGGGTAGCCACAAGGGCTAGTAAGTTGGGCAGGGGGGTGGGGAGGGCAGGCATCATTGAGCAAGCTTCCAGCCTCTTACAGCCTGTCCCAACACCTCTACATTGCCTGTCCTCTACCTACTGCCCCCAGCCTGCCCTATTACATGCCCCCCCTACTGCCGCCATTACCTGTCCCATTACTGCCCTCCTCATCACCTCCCACCACCACCACCTACAGTAGTGAGGGAGGACAAATTGAAGATGATCCTCCAAGAAAGATTCTATACATGGAAAATTATAATAGATGCCTACATTTTCTGTGTGTGGAATCTAATTATTGGGAAGTTGTCTTACCTTCAGGGTTACTTTATATTTGAGTAAATATGGTTACATTAAAATTTATACTGTTATCAATTCCTCTTGGCTTCATTTAGATGTTAACACCTGAAGAACTGATTCTGGTCCCTTTGAAATACATGGGAAAAGCCCCACTACTTTCAGGTCTGCAGGTCCAAGTGTTAAATAGCTAACTGAGCAAAACATTAGATTCAAGGGCTTTCATTATGTGGGAAAAGAAGTGTTCTGAACAAATCCCCATTATTCCATAGTCCTATTACAGTACAGAACTGGAGCCAAGGAAATTAAGAGGAAGGAGAGTTTTGTGAAAAGATAGAGGAAAACCCAAGCCCTGCTTCTCACCATTTCACCTACACAGCTCAGGGTTCAGATGTTGTCATTCTGAGCTTAAGGGATTTCCCACTGACAGAAAACTGTAGCAACATGTTTTATTATTTAAACCAGAGTATTGTGAAAGTTGCAGCTTAGTTGCTAGTCTTAACATTGGAGGTGTATAAAACTTTACCCTGCAATGGAAGATGGATTCAAAAACTGAAAGATGATTTGTAAGTGTACATCTTTTCTATAATACTTAGTGAATCATTCTAGAAATAAGCCTTCAATTTGATGAAACATAAGCAGCTTTTTTTCCTGTTTATTATTTTTTCCTGTAGCTTTATTTTTATTTTTTATTTTGTATCCCAACTTGATCTTTGAATATGTTTCCATTTTTTTTCTCATAATGGAGATATTTTTTACCCCAACATCTGTTGTCTAGCCAGGGTGTGATACCTTCTCTCTTTTTTTTTTTTTTTTTTGCCCTCTGCACAAGCAGTCCTGTAAAAATGTGGCAGATTGCAGAGTTCAAGTGTTCCGAAATGTGAAGCGAAACAGCTGCCCCTAATAACTTGCACAAGTGAGGGTTTTGGAGCTTCAGTTTCAGCTCTCATCTGCCTGGAATTCTGTATTTCCTGTGTCCAGATCAAGTGGCAGACAGTGTCACAGAGGTCTTTGAAATATGGACACCACATTTAGAGTTAGTACAGGAGACCTTTCGTTAACTGTCCCTGCACATTTTTTAATTTGATATGATTTCCAGATACTTCTTCCACACTCAGTTTAGTTCCACCAAAGAGATGCATATGAGTTTTAGAAGTTTTTATCAAGCCAAAGGTAGTTTAGACTACTGAATGAAATGCTTTTTATGCATTTCTCACTGGGGGAAAAAAAGCCACTTAAAATGTCAAGTATACATTCACTTGCAAGAAACAGAAATTCAGTGCCCTCATTTTTCTTAATGCACCTTGACTGTCACCTAATTAAAACAGTCTTCTCTCAAGAACATGCTGTACGCTTCACTTAAACAGGGTTGTTGTACTGAACTGTCACTGAAGAGTCGGTCCTTTCATGAACGCACCCATGTATGGGCCCAGCTCTTCAGAGTGAGGCTGCCAAGTAGCAGACTGGAGGTAGCAGTAGCTAGGTTCCAAACTTCAGAAAGTGATCATATACCGTGGCAAAGGGGATAGCACATATACCAAAATAGATCATTAAGATCAAGTCCCCCATTTCAAACAGGTCCTACTGATTAAAAATGTTCCCTAAAAGGTCATCACTGGTGATGCAGAGTTAATACAGTGTTTGTTTTTGAAGCTTTATATCATGAAAAAAAGTTCTTCAGGAACTCTTTTCTGATCCAGGAACAAAGGGAAATGGAGAGAGAGAGAGAGGAAAAAAAACCCTAATAAAACGCAATTAACGTAAATCAAAAGCCAAATTTCCTCTGGTATTGCATCATGTTTTTAATTCTTTACTGTCCAAGCTAAGTAATATTTGAAAAGTAAAAACATAGAACAAAATGATGCATATTAAATTAATTTAAAAAACTATTCAAGTATTAATCATCTAAGTTGCCATTTGTAATACATAAGACAGTTTTTAAATGAGGCCTCTTTAAATGATGAAATTTAACACAGTAATAAATTATTAGCAAGTTATAATTAAATATGTTATTTTTCAGTGCATATTGCAAAGTTGTATTTTGTTATTAGGGTTAAACATGAGTGCAGGATTAATTTAATTTAACTTTTGCTATAGCAATTTATCAAACAGAACTTTCTGATCAATGATGCTTTGGAATGTAAAATATGTAGGTAGCAATGGATTTTCACTGCTTTCACAACTAGCTCTGTTTACCAAGCATAAAGGCAAATGCCAGTTAAACTACTTTCAGTCATATCCTTCTGCTGTTTAAGTGCAGGAATAATTATCTCCATCAATATTTAATGGCCTAATCCTAAACAGACAGTGTCACAAGTACAGGCAATAGTCCTGTTAACGTACTGTTAATTTTCAAGCATAGAGACTGAAATGGACTATAGAGTTACTGGAAATGAGTAGAAGTACATTTCCCTAAGGTAAAATACACTTAGCAGTCTCTGAATAATGCAATTGGATCTCTTTCATAGTTCTGTTTAATGGGTGAAATCTGTACATTTTTGTGGGAAATGTATCTCTTCCAATTTCTCCTTGTTTTTTCATTGTAGCAAAACTCACGGCCAACTGACTCGAGCTAGGTGTATTTTTTCTTCATCTCCCCATTAATTTTTTGCTGAGTTAGTACCCTTAATAGTTATGCTTGTCTCCCTAGAGCCCTTATCCCAGTTCATGGAATCTGGGAATTTGGTCTATTATTGTTCCTTTTCTGCATAGCAGAAATTAATGTCAGTATGTCATCTAACAGACATTACAATTAATATTGAAGAAGTAAATGTTTTTGCCAGTGTATGAACCAGCTGGGTCTTGATAAATATCAAACAATTTTCTGATAGTTTCAGCCTATAAAATTTGCACAGTGATTGCACTTGATGATGTCTGATCCCTGAAATGAGAGTAAATATCTGCTGTCTATAGATAAGTAGAGAGATGGTATATTTCAGTATAGGTGGAAGAAGGCAATGTAGAGATTCAGAGAGAAGCAATACTGGAAACAAAAGCTCCTTCTTTATTCACAGGCAAATACAGTGAGGAACAGCTGTTCTGCAGGCTAAAGCCCATATTATCCTAGTCATGACCTCAATTCTGACCTTAGAAGGTTTCATGCTCCACTTAAGAGTAGACAGTACTTTTATTTCTAACCTGGCCTGCTCATGAAGATTTTCTGGACACAAATTATCCCTAGTCTTATACAAATAAGCCAAACTTGTTACTTCATGTGATTCTGCAACATCAACCTTATTATCTGTGAAGGAGCAAAGCCACCAAGGCCATTACACCGGAGTTTTGTGAGATGACTTTCACTGCAGGTCATGAAGTTAAAAAAAATCAATGTTTGTCCACTCCTGCAACATATTCCTAGAGAATAAAACAAGGCAACTACCCATTTTCACGTTAAAATCTGAAAGTTGCACTACAAATCTGATTATTTAAAGCCTCATCTTATAGATGCCATTGGTATATATGTTTTTCTTTGTCAAAGTTTTAAGATTGTTCTGTGTTCTTTCTCAGTCTCAAAGTAATTCTGTAAATATTGAGATGCTAATTGAGATTGCTTCTCGGCCTCTTGAAGGCTCAGATCAAGTGTTATATCATTCATGAAAAAGACTGAAATTACTGCATATTCTTGAGCTTATTAAGTTAATAAATACTGATAAGTTAAATACCAGGTATTGTGATGAGGGACAAGAAAGTTGGCTGTCTTTAAAGCTGGCCTGAGTAATGTATGTGAAAGAGGCTTCAGCCTCATTCTCACTATAAGCAAACTGCTGAGCACCAAACTCTCCCTTAGATGTACAGCAACTTCCCAGCCATGAATTTCACTTTCAAAGAAGGTAAATGAAAGTAAGGGAAAATGCTCTCTAACCTTTCCTCCTTGTTTTATTGACAGGTGTAACAAAAATATACCAATGGTTCAAGTCAGTTTCTGAGATGTTTAAGAGACTATAAAAGCTAAATACAGAAAGGGGGCCTAGTCTTAGTGTTGCAATGCCTAACTTTTAGGCAGCTAGATTAGTAGACTTCTCAGTCCCATACAGTCCCCTATGAATTGAACAGGGTTCCCTATGTAATTCATAAGGAGAATTAGACACCTAAAAGTGGAGCTATAAAGCTATTATCTTAAATAGAGAACTTGCTTATCGTAGAATCATAGGGTTGGAAGGGGCTGCAAGGGTTCTCTGATCCAATCCCCCACACAAATGCAGGAATGCTATTCTTAAATTATCCCTGTCCAATGCTTATCCATCCTCCAACCTCCTGTCAAGGAGGTTCCACATCTTCCCTGGGCAATTGGAATAGTAAGGAAGTTTTTTCCTAATATCTAACCTAAATCTACTTTGCTGCAATTTAAGTCCATTGCATCATGTCCTGTTCTTCCTTCAAGGGGGAACAGAAGCTATATGAAATAAAAGAGTATTGTCAACCAATTGGGTTTACAGTGTCATGAAACCTCTTATGAATAAGTGCTCAGTTTTTTCTCATATCCTCTTAGCAAGTGATGGTGATGTCCCTCTTAGCAAGGGATGGTGATAGTAGATCCAGAGTTGGTGCCCTCACCCAGATTCTCTGCCTATTTATACTTGAGAGCAGTTAAAACCCACTTCCAACCTCTCAGAAGTTTGCCCTAACCAAATAGTTATAGGAAATTTAAGGTGAGATGATCTCAGTCACTTCTGTTAAAGCTATTGATTAAATATGTATTGACTATAGAGAAAGTGAGAGTAATTCTCTAGGCTAGTGATTAGGGAACTCATATAGGGTACTAAAAAATGCTTGTTCTACTTTCTGTTCCAGTGAATATGAGGGGTAGGGAGAAGGGAACCCTGAGGGGTAGTGGGTAAGCCCCAGGCATGAGCACTTGGGCAGCTGGAACTGGGGAGTCCCAAGGGGCAGGAGGGACCAAGGGGGAATCCCAGAATGGGAGAGAGTGGATTCTTACCTTTCAGTCCTCCAGCCCCCTGGTGACCTTAAGGTGTGACTGCTCCAAACTCAAGCTAGCACTAACGCCAATCACCATTTGTGTGCCTCACAGTGTAACGTGTAATAAGGCCCTAATATCAGTGGTGAACCTGGGTCTCTCAGCCTGAGTGAGGAAGCTGAGATACTGGGTAAGAAAGATACTACTACCATGCCTGCTGGCTGCTGTTTTGTACAAGGAGTAATCCAGACGGTGTTTTCTACAAGTATCTATCAAATCCTGCCACATTTATAATATATGCAGAGGACTATGTAGTCTGTGAATCCTGCTTGGTTAAGTGCCTCCCTCTCTGCACTGTAAAGGTTTATGCTTTCATGCATGGCCAGTAACAGATCTGTAGGCACATAGGCAACCTGACTTATAGAAACTTAGGTATCTCCATGTGACAGCCAGGTTTTGATTCCCCGCTCTTGGCTGGTTCTAGTTCTGTAGGTAGATGACACCCCGCTCTTGGGATCATTTCGGTATTGGAGCAGTTCTCTCTCGCCCAAGTCCCCAACCTTGTTTTCGTCTGCCACGACTTGATGTTCTTCAGTGTCAAGGTCGATTCGTGGTACACTCCATGGCCCAGAATCCCTCGGTGGTCACATCATGGGGCTCCACCACCTCTGCATCCCGGCCTCATGCCACCTTTAGTGCATTCTTCTTCCGCGGGTCCGGTTCCTCTGCCATATATTCCCCACCTGGCCTGCCCCTGTCGTGGTGCTCACCAGTAAGCTTGGCCCACGGTCCCCCTTGCCTCCTCCCTGTTTGACCCTGGACGGGGTCTCCGCACAGGTTCTGGCCTCACCAAGACACCATCAACCCCCTTTCTATAGGGATGCTATCTTAGCTCTCCCTCTCCAGCCGGGGACATCCAACACAACAAAACAAACCTAAAAGCCCACTATTCAGCCCCTCAACATGCTGAGCATCCTATCTGGACCTCACCAGTCCTTCTGGGCCGTCCTTGGCCCCTAGCTTCCCTAGTGCCTCCACCGATTCACTGCACCGTGGCTTGGTGGTGATACCCGCCTGGCTGCACCCTCTCAGGGCTCTCCAGAGGTTTCTCCCCCTTTGTGTGGCTGAGTCTATGCACCATCGCTCCGGCACTCCACCTGTGAGCCACGCTGTCTTCTGGCTTGTGGTCCGTCATGCCCTCTGTGGCCACGCTTCCCGCTCCTTCCCCATCCTGAGCAGCCTCCAGCCACATGGTCTGTCTTCACCCCTTCAGAGCCTCTTCTATCTCTCCAGCCATCACACCGCCGGCCGTCACAGTCGCCACCTCTCTCACTGGCGGAGCTGGTAACTGCTCCTCCCTGGAGCTATCCACCCCTCTCGCCGGCGGACCCAGTAGTTGCTCTTCCCTGGGGCTATCCGCCCCTTCTGCAGCCGCAGTTGCTGCTTTTAACTTTGCCGGCTGGCGTCCCTCTATGACGTCACCGCCTGGGCGTACCTGTACAAAAAGGCGGCTGATGTGCCGCGTGGGTCCTTTCTTCGGCGTTGTGTGCTCCTCGTCAGGTTCTGCAGGTAAGTCCGGTTTACTATTTGGCTCCCCGGGACACTCCATGTTTAGGCAGCAGGTTTGAGAATCTGTATTTTTGGACTTCCACGCTTAAAGTAACCACAAGTCCACTCTAATTTACCTGACTAGTCAGCAAGGGTGGTGAAAGCACACCAGTTTGGGTTTTTGGTGAAGGTACATTGCATCCCAAGAGAACAATATGGTTAGTTAATAACAGCAGATTGTTAGCAGTTAGTTAATAACAGCAGAAAAATACTTTTGCCAAAATAGCTTATTATGTTGTGAAAATGAATATAAACTATACAGGCAAATAATTTTTTATAGGTATAAACTGTGTCCTCACTGAGATGCTGGCAGACTTTAGCTACATTAGCAAAGTCTTTCAAGTATAAACAGGGCCTAATTAGTCTCCAGGAGTAAAAGGCTGAATCTCTAATCTATTGTTCCACCATCCAATCCTTGGTCTTAGAATGGGTTCTATTTTAGAAAAGTTGTATGGTTTCTTATAATTCCTACTATGCAGGTCATATAACCCTCAATAATTCATAAGCCCCAGTGATCCTGAACTGACAGACTGGCATCAAACTCTTTTTTTTCCCCTTCACCAGTCAAACATTGCCTTTAGGCACAGAATCCCTTTAGAATGCTGCTAATTTTTAAGTACATATATCTTTTCAAGGTTAAGTTTGCCTTTTAAGGCTCTAGAATTCTCAGTCCTCACAATCCTTAATAGTATTGATCTAGAGTCCATTTAGATAATAGAGCTGAAAAAATATTTTATGGGATGACAGATTAATATTTTGTTTTCATTTTTGCATGTGCCTGTACTTCCCAACTACAGAGATACAAAAAGAAGTATCAAAATATTGAAAAAGAACTTTTAGAAATATTTCCAACCTGGCCAGACTAAAGTTTAAAAATATGATAAGAGAGTTTGTTCCCAAGAGACGTCTCCTAGCTCAGCTTTGTAGGTCACTGAATGCTTGGGTAGCTTTCAAATAAGCTTTAAACATAAGGATATTTAGTTGAACTGAACTAAGCCTCCACATTTTTTTCAAGATTTGCCTGTTGCTATTTAGAGGAAAGTGAACAGGTTTGAGTTCTGATGGTTCTTTTTCTATGGCTTTGGATCCCATACAGAGCCAACAGAGGCTTTTCTTGTAGTTGAGCATGAAGACACAAAGAGAATTGCTCATTGCAGATGGGAAACTGTATGTATAGAAGTTGCTTTTTTTACCAAAGCACTTTATTGCCATGACTTAACAGAAGTGCACAGCTTTACAACACTTTAAAGATGGGTACAGTGCTTTACTCCTTGTTAAACGAGGCATTAAATTTGAAGCACTGTATTTTAAAGCACTGTAGCAACCTACAGCACTTTAAATAACTTCCTTAGACTGGTCAGATTTCTGACCATTGGAGAAGCCTCAGGAGGCTGCAGAACACCCCCTGTCTCCTGGCCTGGAATGTGCAGGGAGGCTCAGCCTCCCCCCCACCATGTGCTCCTGTCATGTTTAAAAGTGCTGTAACTTTATAGTGCTATAAAAAGTGGTCTACATTACAGTGCTGTAAAACATGCATGGAGCACTCCTGTATACACCTCTGAGGATTTGGCAGGGATGATGATCCAGTTAGGTATCTCTCCCTTGCAAACTGGTCTAAAAAAACCCAATGTGAGTGACTCTATATTGTCAAAGCACTAAATCTCTTATTTATTACTTGTAACTTGTTTTCAATATCTATTTGTTTGCAATTCTGTAACACTTCAGAAGAAGCCCAGTCAATGATCAATCACTAGTAAGTAGTAGAGAGCAAAAGGAAAAAACACTGATTGACTCGTGTTACGGCTTTTAAAAATGCCACTTGATCAATAGCAATCAGTGCAGAAAACTTCTCTTTTTCAGCCAGAGGACTCTGCTTAAGTGCGCTCCACAGAATCTATCTATTACATATAGAAGGCAGGGCAGGGGTAGCACCTTAAGCACTAATTCAGAGCTTACACAAGGCAGGAGAAAACAAAGCAGGAGATGTCAGTCTTAATTTTGGATTTCTTATTCTATCATACAGCCCAGAAGAGCTTATTTCTAACATCAGTATCTTTCACATATATATCAGGAGTAGGCAATATGTGCTTTCAGGAATGTAGAAGGAAGAAGATGATATGTGTCCATACAATTCATAACAAGAGAAAAAGATTCTGTCATGCATAGTTGTAAATGCACATTATTGACTTGGGATGTGTCTTTTGGAGCTGTTCCAGTCTCTCAGATAAATACACATTTTTGCAGTTTTAAAAATATGCATTATGCCCATGACAAACAAGTCTATCAGTTTAAGTAAGATGTATAAATTCTTTTAAAGCAAATTGTTATTTAACCATCAAGGCTGTTCTGGTCTATAGTTGGTTATAAATATATTTATTAATGATGTCTTATTTATCTGACAGAGTCTAACAGTTCTTGTTCAGCCATTCTTGTATCTCATGTAAATATAATTTAGGGCACAGAGTCTTCTTTTTAAAATTGTATCCTTAAAATCCTCATGAAAATAAGTTTGCTGCCCATTCACAGAAGCCATTATTCAGAGGAGAATACCTTACCAGTTTTACTTTTTCTCCTCACATTATATCAAGTGCAATTATAACATATTAATGACTAATATCTGATTAAGCTACATTTATTAAATCAAAGTCAAGTAAACTTTATAAGAATATGCAGCAAAAGCATTGTGAACCTCTAAAGAGTAAGGAAGGTAGAACAAGGGTGTTAGTGCACTACCCTTTCACACCCCTGACCTGGATTCATTTTCTTCCTTTTGTCACAAGTTTGGTGGTCTTAAACTATTCTAGATCAGAAATTTTATAGTATTATTGGGAATTTCTACACGTGAGAGGCCCAGAACTAAACAAGCCAACAATGTAGGAGATAGAACATGAAAGCTCATTGTGTAGGGAAACAAACCTGCCCACATTACACTCAAATTAGAGAAAATGTCCCTGCTTCCAAGAGTTATTACAAACAGGGGAAGTATCTCATACTTTTCAGTGCTGGTTTGTCATTAGCTCCCCATCTGAGTTGATAATTTTCCTTCAATTACCAGGTTAAAAAAACTAAAAGCATGTGACAGCTAAGAAGGAAATCCCAAATTCTAGTATTTGTGAATTGCTTAAAAGTCCTTTTTCTTTGTATCTCAAGAGCTGGAGTGAATGATTTAAGAGCTTTGTTTTTGTATGAGTTCAACCATCCCCCAAAATAATTCATTACTGTTGGTTATTCTGCCTTTGCTATTAATCAGGTTTGTAAAGTGCTTCATTTGGTGCATTCGTATTGTTTAAATAAATCTGGAAACACTAACCTTGTCACGTTCAGGGGTCGAGTGTGGGAATGAATCTTTAGAGCACAGAGGGTAAAATACTTCAAGGCATATCCACAAGAGATTTCAGCTGGACAATCAGAATTTATTTTCCAAGCGGATGGTGTACCCAGTGTAAGTGAGCACTGTGGCATGTTTTAAGGTCTCCTTAACCTGTCTGTGCAAATTGCATAAATCACAGCAATAAAGTCTTCCTATTCAGCATGCTGGAGCTGAAGAGCACTGACCAGCTTTTGACCTCCTATTCTGGGCCCCAAATGACCCTAACTTAGAAGTTCAAACGGTCAATAGCAGGTCACTGAGGGCATTTGCAGTGTCATTTTAATTCCAATTTGATTGCAAGGTTAAATCTATGCAGCACAGGTACTCTTTCTTGCCTTCTTTAAGTCTTCCTGACCACCACAGAACATGTGGGTCTTATGAAGGAACCAACAGCTGGATGCAAATATACCCAGTTGCAGTATATATATGCAGCATATGCAAATAATGGATGCAATATATATATTGCAAACCATATATATATGTATGTGTGTGTGTGTATGTATGTATATATGGTTAAACTACATTTATTATAAATAAGAAAGCAACTTGAAAGCAAAAATAAATAAAATATCAAACAAGTTGTTTCTTGTGGGCCAGCTCCACTTTGGCATATACCAAGTTAGTCGTTTATCAGTATAATGGATCTACAGACAGTCTTAAACAATTGTCAAACATTCTTTTAAAACCCATTAGTTTTTCAACTAATATATATCTGTTTTGTGCATTTGTTGAACCCTTCACTTGTCACTGAAAAAGGCCTGTTAAACTAAGCAGAGGCCTGATCAGTTTTCAGTGAGCTCTGAGCCTCAAAGTTCACCTGGGTCACCCACAAGATTTATGAGGCCTAGTGCCAGCATCTGATTAGAACTGTTAGTCCAACAGAAAGCTGAAACTCCTTCCTCCTGCACACAAAGTCCAGTAACTTTGCTTGCACATTCCCAGTGGCTGTCAAGGAGGCAGCAAAATTGATGACCAGTACAGATACCGAAGTGGACATCAATAAAAGGAGATGGATGTGAACCAACAGAGTGACATGCCTCACTGCTGGGGTGGCTGGGGAGAGGGGGAAACAGGTTAAAAAAACACAGGAAAGTTATTTATGTAAGCTTCAAGGACAAGGATCTTGTCACTACTTGTTGGAAAATTTAATCTTAAAATGTTCTTTCTTCTGGCTTCCATCACTCTCTCTTTGACAAAAAGGCTGTGAAGTTATTGCAACCACCAACTAGGTCTGTTGCGGGTAGAAAGTTTTGTTTAAATTTGTGTAGAGTCATCATGCAGTGAAATAGAAAGTGCCAAATATTTTACATGAAAAAGATAGAACAAGTTAGTTAACAAGAAAATAATAAGTCAATAAAACAGGAATTTACGTCCTTTGTTAAAAAAGACAGTGAGAAGCCACACGCAACTACTATTTTCTTGATGGTATTAGGTATGACCCTTTCTAAAGCACATACTTATTTCCATAAAGATTCCCAAGGACTGCTCATGTTAGCAGGAACTGTATTCCAGAAATTCATCCTTGAGGAAGGTTTCTGGGAGTGTGTTGGTAATAAGCAGATTAGCAGGTATTGTATCCAACATAACTTTATTTCCCCTCTATTTTTCCATGGCAAACTTGCTGCAAATCTGCAGTAACCATCTTAGGTTTCAAAACATGCTAAAGAAATGAACAAAGAAATGATTTTCAAGATTTCTTTCCATTTTATGCTCAAAGTGTATATTTGCCCTCTGGGACATTTTCTGCATTCTTATGTATTATGCAAATGAGACTGAAATCTAAAATGTGATCTGTGTACTTGGAAATATTATGCACTCATCCATATAAAAAGCTATGGCAGATTGCCCATATCATGATGTTTACAAAGATCTGTTTTACCATCTATATACTGTATTCAGGAATTATGGAGATTTTTTCCCCAAAAAAGTGATGTTCAAAGGCAGTATAGCAGATGAACTGGCAGAAACAAAAATGGAAAATGTATCAATAAATATTTGTATTAATAAGTAGTTATAATAAAATTACGCATGACCTGCCATATAAATCTTGAAGTTGGAAATCATTTGTGTATTTGTGGCTCAGACTTATTTGGGAATAAGAATTCATTACACCAATGTGGAGCTCAATTTTATAAAACACTTTCAGTTCCTCAGCTGGAAAGCATTATAAAAGTAGTAGTAATTAAATATTTCTGTCAGTCTGATTTTTCTGGAGGTTGAGAGGGTGAATGGAAATTAATGAGGTGGTCACAACCATTCTAAACCAATGTAATCCATTACTAGGAACAGTAATATCAACAGTGTGAGCATATTGGGTCATATCACTTTAGTTTTGTAAATCCACATAGTAAGGAATAAAAAGAATATTGACAAACATACGCTTGCTCTTCTTTGCTGTAAAGGAAAGGCAGATTTTTTTTGACTAGCAAACCTTATTCTCATCAGTAAGGTAAACAATGTAAACCACAATCAGATCTATGCAAAAAATTGTTAAGGAAATGGCAAAAGAGAGAGAACATGCATACAGTCTCGAATTTCAGTAGGAAATTAGGAATCAAGTTAGCCTGATTCTTGTGAAATTCTTACTAAGGTTTTTTAAAGCCAGGCAGAGTGCTGAAGCAACCTTCAACCAAATTGTTAGGTGACCCACTCTAAGGATGGAAGATCTGGGGTAGGAAAAAAACTGGCAAAACTTTATTTTTCTTGTGGATAAACTGAGCTTGAATTTGGGCAAGTCTTACTCTGAGTGTTAGATTCAAATAATGATGAAACCAAAAGCATATTACAGATGATTCATACTCAAGTGAAAAATCAAACCCCAAACTTTGCTGTCCTGGAATCAAACAGCTGGTTTCTCATAGCTGTCACATTTACCATGGCTCTACTTTTAAATAAAAAAGGTCTAGACTGTCATGAAGTAATCTCAGGGGGTTAGATCCTAAAAAAAAAGACTTCAGTGCCTAAAAGTTCAGAAGAGCAACAGTGTGCTTTCAAGCACTGCGCCCCACATATAGAATCTAGAACCCTGTGCTTCATGCCCATGTTCCATATGAGGAGCATTTGGAAGAGTTGAGCACGTCTGACGGGGGCCATATATAGACATTATGTTTTTCTAGGTTTAATCACTATTTCCAGTGCATTGGACAAATGTACATGTATAAATGTCCACCATGACTGGGTTTCAGTATTCTGACTAAGCCCACAGCCCTGCCTAAGCACAGAAACTATTGGTCTGCAAAGAAAGAGGCAAAGCCCTTTGATCATCTATTAACCCTTAGTTTGAATTGAAATTTGATTCAAACTGTGTGATGCAAATCAGTTGACATGGTATAGAAAATGGTGAGCACATCTACAAACACCCTGGGATCCAAAGCAGCTCTCAGGTTGAACAGGGAGCTGCTTAAAGTGCAACTACAAATGCATGCAATTGCCTAGAGTTAGACGATAGTGAGATGCTGAGGATTGAGAGGATTGCCCCTCTCCCTCAGCACTGTGAGGAGCTCCATCACCTCAGATCTCAACTATTTCCCAAGAAGAGGTGCCTATACTTGTTCTTTTAAGGAACTGAGCAGAACACATTCTTTTTCTTTTAAAAAGCAGCCCTCAGGCTAAGAAGAGGTTCAACCTTTTTTTTAATTTTACACCCTTCGCCCTTCTTGTTAAAGCTGTACCACTTTGCAGAAAAGAATTCAACATTCATTGATCCAGAAATGTAGTCCGAGCTTTGTAAGCTAATGATTTGGGCACTAAACTGGGATGGATTAGAGCTGGATTCTTTGCCATGGGCTTTTTATGTAGTCTAGCTTGTGACTTTTTCATGCAAAATACATAAGCGGTCCAGGAAGAAGGAACTGGAACTTAGGGAAGGATGTGAACATGCTTGGAAACTGCTGTAAATTGGACATTCGGAACCTTCCAAAGGTCCAACCGATTCAACAGATGAGGTTACAAACTCAAGAAAGAAAGACTTTAAGCAATGAAGTTGATGTTTTTGACTTAAACCTGCTGTCTTTCTTCCACATGCTTTGCTTATCCCAATCTACCGACCAAAATGAGATTGATCAAACAGTGGCTCTCCTCTAAGCATAATTCATGATAAGTCAAAGGAAATATCTCTTGATCCAGCCTATCCTAAAGAGGAGAAAAAACTCCCTTCCCAACAGATCGCTGGATTCTTAGGCAAGACTTCATTCTGTGTGGTTATTTGCCATGTGATGCATTAAGAGAGATACCGTTATGTAATGTTATAGTCAGGAAATTTTCTCAAGGTTTCTCCCACACAATTTCCAACAAAATGCTGTGAGATGCTAGGATGTGCATTATTGACTTGAAAAAATTTAGATGTATTTGTCTTGGTAAAGCAGTAATATGGTATAAGCAACATTAGGAGTCCTTAGGTTTTTATAATCACTGCAGGATTCCTAGAGTTTATAAAGGTCCAATGAGAGTTTATAAACTCTACAGGAGTTCATTCAGAGTTTATAAGCTCCACTACAGATCATGTGGAGTTGACAAACCCCCTGGAGTCCAGTACATTTTACAACCTCTACAGGAGTTCTTGCAATTCTTATAAACTGCAGGAGAACTTGTGGGGTTTATAAGCTGTGCAATAGTTCATGAGGATTTTATGAAACCATTGAGTTTTTATTCTTTGCCATATTCATCCTCTCATCTTCAGGGTGTCTAATTTTTACAAAGGGAATGCCCACCAACTCCCAGTGACATGTCTACCTCTGAAGAATCCTTTAGAAGGATATACAATACTCAGTTCAACTCATCGGTTTAGTTAGACATTTAACCTGATTGGTTCTGCTAAGAAAGTTCTTGAAGATCCCAGCTATTTACCTAACAGCTCAATTACTTTACCAATAAGTCAATATTACAGGATGATAGAGAAGTGCATGTAACTAAAAGCCCTGATTTCAAGGCTATGTTGAAATATCCTTCATAGTTCACATCAAACTTTTCTAGAATATTCCGTTCTCATTGACATCAGATTAAATTAGCTGATATGGCACCTTAAGTCAAATTGTTTCCTGATAAGGAGTTCCAAAAAGAATGCAAAATGAAATTTTTTTTTAAGTTTTGAACACTCTTTAGAAATCAATACGTTTAGCAAAAAAATCTATATATAATGACATCATAAAATTTATGGTGACGTTTATGTGGTTTGGATTTGTTCTGAGGAATTTAGTGCGAGTGTCAAAATAAGACTTAAAATGGAAATCTATTTATGAATTGAATTAAGCAGTCCATAATGATGTGAGATGCACCCTTTTCCATTTTTAAGGCGATTTAAGATTACCCAATTGCATACAACAGAGCCAATATGGCACTAAGATATATATTCAAATATATCCCTTTTTTTAGTACATGCAGCTACACAAGGAATTTTAGAGAAAAGAATTAAAGAACTATAGACACAACACCAGACTACTTACTCAGACAAACCCTTTCCATCAATTTCAGTGGGAGTTTTCTCTCTATAGAAGTCAAAATGGACCCCAGATCATAAAACCTGGTGAACTGCAGCCAGGTTTTATGATTTTAAATCTCTTAAAATGTAGAATTGAATCACTGATATTGGTCTTGAACTTAGCGAAATAGTATTGTTAGAGTTTTTAGCTACATGTAATTTCCTCATTGAGAGGTAAGCAATTTATGAAACATTAGTAATGAGCACCCACAATATACATAGTTATGTTTCCCTGATGGAATTAGGAATTAGTATCTCCAGAGGAGGCATATGATGTCTGGTAATGGGATATCACACCCCAAATATATATATTTAATGTATGTGAAAATATTGCCCCAGGTTGTTTCCTTTCTCTATGAGTTTCTCATACTGGATTGAACAGTAGATCTTTTTACTTCTCCTGCTTCTGTATGAATTTCTATTATTAAATTGGAGTGGGATTTGCAAAGTAGATTCCTAACAGTCAGATACTATCATTGTTCTGTGCCTTGTCTGTAACACGTTGTACTCAAGAATTCTTGCCCGTAATAACTTCCTGGCTCTAAAAACAAAAAACAAACAAACAAGAAACAATAAAGGCCAAAATCTAGATTTTTATGTGCAACTATGCTGGTTGTTCCTTCCTATTTTGTTCTTTCTACACTTTTACTGTCACGGTAGTGTAACTAAGGATGGGTGAGCAGGGCCCCAGTCCCAGGCATTGAGTTGGAGGGCACTCAAGATTGGCAGCAGCTACTGTTGCCAGCCTAGCTGCTGCCACCACTGCCCAGAATGCAAAACTACTTTTTACATCTACTACTTTTTGGAATTAGAAAAATATGTAAAAGCTAGAAATCTACAAAAAGCCCTCCTCCATGTTCCACAGACCACCATGCAGGTATACGGAGAGAATTTCCCCTTGCAGTCTGTTTACCAGCCATGTTTAGCAATGGTAGTGTATGCCTTTGTGACTGGCTTTGGGGTTATAGCTTGTGTTTTAAAGCTATTTCACTGAGAAATAGAGTGGTCTATAGCCACCTCTCCTTGATCCACATTGAGGTTTTGCAACAAGGAGCATTGCACAGCTGTTTGCTATGTCTGTTCCTTGCCTCTCTTTCTGTCATTTTGCTCTGCTCTGCATTGTGCAGCAGAGTTTGAGGAGGCATATAAGCAAAACCTTTGCAATGCTTCTGACCAGCTCTGAGCAATTGTTAATCTACTGTTGATATCATGCCTTCCCTGACTTAATTATAACCTTCTTACTTTTTTCACCATTGATATTCTCATAATTGTGTCATAACCCTGTGATATTTGGGACAAGCAAGGTTGTTTTTTTTCTGATGGCACCTTTTACCGGACCAACTATATAGTTGGGAGAGTTGTTAAACAAGCTTTTGAGCAAAAAATGCCTCTCCTCAAATCTGAGAAAGGGTCCTTTGTGCCCAAAAGTCTGTCTACCGACTTTCCTAACTATAGTCCAATAAAAGATATCACCATGAAGCCCTTGCTTGTACATGCTTCAGGACACAGCATGGTCTGTCTCACTGAAACTGCTTTGACATGTGCCCAATACAGATTTTGAGAATTACTGTCCTTACAAGATAAATGATCTATCCAGTAGAGAGTTCTCTTCTGTTCTCTAGTACATTTTTTTAAATTTACCAGTCCCTATCTTCTGCTCTCTAATATTTGCAGAATCATATTAGCAAGAGGGTGAGACTTATAACATATAACCTGAATTAATTGCATTAGTGCCAGATCTCTGGCCAGGAGAGCTTGATTGCTCCCTTGATTGTCACACTGCTATTTCATACAGTGTCACTGTTTTTTATCCACTATGGCCATTTATTCAATAATTCATATGTTGCCCTTCATTTTCTGTCATTTGTATCACTATTCGCCATATTCATCTGTTATGACAATAACAATTTACTAGTCATGACTTTGCATTCACCCCTAGCTGTGAAGCCATGTAGTCACGTCATTATAATAGTCCAAGCTTTCAGGAAGTCTATCTTCTATTATATTAATAATATTTAAATAGTCCTTGAGGCAAGAATCACTTTTTGGTCTGTTTGTGCAGCACAGAATACAATGAGGTACTGATCCATGAATGTATAATTTTTAACAGTCTGAACTGCTGAGATAATCTAAAGATGCATTTCAGAACAATTCTTCAAGTGAATCCAAAATACCTTTTAGTTCCCACTGTTATATTTCATCTACTTGCACTTCCACGCTTCCCAGTTTTAGGTGGGCCTCAGTATCACAATACAGTGAGATTTCGCCATTTCTAGCTAGGGTGAAAATACAAAAAGAAATACTTGCAATCTCATGAAATAGCTTTTGCATTATAATTCAATCCAGTTTTGTAGATGAAAGAGATTCATCTAAGGTTCAGATAAGCATCCAGACTTTTGCTATTTATCAAGCCAAACCACTGAAACTTTTAAGGTTTCTGTATAACTAAACTGTTCCTATATGTCCATAATGAGTCAGCTGTGGCTTTTTCTGTTTCATGGAGAAATCTAGACAGATTTCTTTTCCTGTGTCTTTCTGCTAGTAAGGAACTCCTTTTCAAGGGCCCAGTGACAACCCTAATGGATAATTTACAATTTACAGGGCTTCTGGATTAAATAACAGTGGGTCTGTAAACCAACAGGCTTCAGTGAAAACACTAGTAATTTGTTTATTGCCCTCACTCAGTTCCCCAATTACAATTGATCTCCACTTAGCAGTCTAGTGATCCTAATTGTTAGGAAAAGGAGGAAATGCCTTAATCTTTATAGGCATCTTCTAGCCTAGGGTTTGACTTCATAATTCACTGTGTCAATCTCTCTAAAGCAAAGATAAATGGAATGCACACAGTTATATACTGTAGCTTAACAAATAAATAAATGCATAAACAGTAAAAGCCTAGACAGTTTTGTCAGGTACTTAAACAGAGACTGTGTCACTGATAACATCTGGCTTTGTGCCACTGATAGACAAACAGAGCTAAACATAAGAGAGCAGTTGTCTATGCAGTTGTCCTGGCAGGTCATCCATTTGAATTCTAGGAATGGGACTGTAATCAACTTTTCATCTACTTATCACTTCTTTGGTGTTGATCACTGAGAGTGTTTAACATTGTACAGAACTGCTAGGCTAGGGAGAGACGTTCAAAAAGCCTGAGCCTGAATTGATTCAATCTTTGCAAGTTAGTCTAACCTGGATAGTCTAAAGCACTTTGTAACTGCACAGCCTTGCCAGACAAGTAGGCACATGCCTGCAGTGGCTCAGGCTAGAAGCTGGGGTGCTAGAGCAGTCCTCCCTTGCACAGTGTTAAGATGGGGGGTGGGGGGCAGGAGGAGGCATGGCCAGGCCCCAGCAGGATGCCCTGATTAGGGAGATTTGCCTGCATCATCCCAGACTTTTCCCCATTCACTGCTCAAGGGATGGGAGTGTTGCTAGACCCCAGCCCAAGACTAGCACTCTGAGGCAAGAGTGGTTGTGCAGTGCATGCATCTGTTGATGATACAAAGGTTTTCAGTCTCCCTCCCTGCTTCTTTATACTGTCCACAGCAAACTGACAGGTGAGCAAGCCAGCAAGGAGCTGATAACAGTGTTTATCACCTCATTAGCAAAACAATAGCCTATCTCCATTACTTCAAGCCTTTCTTAAACAGTTTACCTACTGACCTGTTGATTAGCTCCAAACAACCCTAAACCATCACTGTTCTGCCTGCCTGGCCCAGTGAAATCGGAGAGACTTGCACACAGATGCACCTCTCAGCATTAGCTAGCATACCACATGCCTAGGGTCTGTAGGGTTGGGGCCCATGCTGTGGGAGATAGGAAAGGATATCACTTGTGTATACCTGCTTGTCCAGCAAGCAGCAAGGGGGAAGCCAGTCAGTCCCTGCAAGTCTCTGCCAGAGCTCTAGCCAGGGAGCAGAGGGGAGGGGCCAGCTCTGCTGTGGAGCAGAGAGTCCCGCCCAGCCTAGAAAGCATACCAGGATGCTGGGGGTATCTGGTTTATCTTAAATCAGCAAGGGTTCTGGGACAGACATTGCATAAACTGGCTTCTGCCAATTCAGTTAAGTCTGAATTCAGTCAGGTTTACATTCAACCAGGTTTATCTCAAACCACTTTCAGCCATTTTCAAACTGGTTTACATGCACTGAACATCTGTTCTGTTACAGATATAAACCAGTTTCTGATCACTTAAACCTGTTTAAGTGCAATGCCTGTCCCTAGCCCAACAGACATTGCCAGTTCCAATTGGGAATTTGTTAGGAACAAATACTTCTACCATTAAAAAGGAACTATAAACACACTTGCATGTTTAATTTTAATCTAATTTACTTCTATTGAATTAACGTGGAGAATTTTGAACATAGGAAATGTTTATTTTCAGGTCTCTCATTCTTCTTCTTCTGTGTGGCTATTGTAGATACAGAACAGCAACTGTAATTTTACATTTAGGTAATTGAGCCAAACAATTGTGTCAGGAGCAGCAGAGTGTATCTCTGTGATACCTCCTTCATGTTTGTGTATCAGGCATTGAATCATTATATGTTCCATGATCTGTCCTGGGTGATCACAGTTGTACATGGGAGTGTTTAATTTTGCATTTGTGCATCAACTATCCACATCTCCCATGGTTTGTGCAGATATGGTTTAGAGTTGCCCATGAATGTCACAGGAGATCAAAGGTAGGGACCTTCTTTGTTGGATCTATCACAAGATGCTTATTTGGGACTTCTGGTGAACTCCATTCAGTTTTTCAAGTTTCATCAGGGTTGAAGTCACATTGTTGAAAATTAAGCACATGGATCCAGAAGGGCTTGCACAACTTTAGGTGATGGTGAGGGGCATTGTTGAAGTCCTGGTAGATGGGGAGATGTTTGTTTTCATTCTTTCATTGGACTTCCTGTAGAGTTGCTGCCTCATGATAAATTGGTAGAGGAGTGATATGCGACAGTATGGGCAACCAAGGTGTTGGGGTCAACTTGAGGGATTCGATGATGCACCACATTGCAGAGTTCAGTTGGATGTCAACAAGTTTAACTGCTTCTGGTCCATCCCAGTGCACAGTACTTGGTTACGGAGTATGCAGGAGTCAGTGCTGATGCCTATAATACTGATGCTGATGCTCCTTAGCTTGCACTTGTCAATTTGACCCTTATCTTCATCTCGGCAGCTGCCTTCCTCAGTTGGTCGTGGAAGGTTAATGTGCAGTCCAGTCCCATTCCAAGATAAGATGGAGTAGGGTCATGCCACACACTGTTGTTGCAGAGTTACCTTCAGGGCATTGGTGGCATAACACTTGTGTATACATTAGTAGAATTGGTGTGAGTACTGAGCCTTGTGGCAGTCCATTGCTGAAGAGCCAGGGAGAACTGATTCTGTGACCCCGGTGGACATGTAGCCGCCTATTACTCAGCATTGTCCATATCAGGCATAGTGTTTGGTGGCAAAGTATAATCTTTGTGAACTTCAGCAGCAGACCTTTAATCCAGACTGTGTTGTAGGCTGATGACAGGTCTACAAGGGCTGCACCACTTTTGGATTTTTTTCTGAAAACCAACCTTCATGTGCTTTGTAGGGGCCAAAACTTGGTCACAGTAAATTCGCTTAGTCCAGAATTCTGCTTGTTCATCAAGGATGACTGGCTCAGTAAGAAGCTAATTCCCCTCAGGATGATACAGGTATATCATTAGAATACTGGTATTATATTATTATAATACAGGTATATTGGTTACAATTGCAAACTGTAGTTGCATCTCATATAGAAGACTGAATGAAGCTAACCATTGGTGGTTAGAGCACTTACCTGGGAGCCACAGATTACAGTTCCTTCTCTAATGAATATTTAGTTATTTTATATAATGGGGAATAGCTTTAACAGGACAGCTTGTGAGAGATGCATTCAGAGTAGCCTATACTAGTCTCATGGGAAGTTGTAGACCTGGGTTCAAATTTCTACTTTATATTAGGCTGAAGAGGAGTGATTTGAAACTAGACTGTTTGCTTCCACTGCCCCCATTCTAATTCCAGAACTTCACTCATCTGATTTTTAACTTAAATTTAATCATAAATTTAATCATTTGTTAGTTTTAATAGCATTTCTTTTTCCCTGGTATTTACTTCATGCAGTTTGAAAAACAACGACCATTTTCTCATTTAGCTTTTGGTTTAGTAAGCTAAGTAAACCAAGCTCATTTAGACTTCTTTTGTAAGTTAGGCTCCCCATTCTCTGGTAAACCCGCCTTACACCTAGGGTGGCCATAATAGAGGACAATCTGGTTGCCCTCTGTCTTCTATTCATGTGAAACCAGATGCCTTTATGTCCTCTATTTTTCCCTTGAAAAATACATTGGGTTTTGTATCAATACAGGACAGACTAGCAGAGAACTGGCTATGTCCTCTATGATGGCCACCCTACTTACACACCTACTCCAGTTTGTTTGAATTCAGATCTGTTGAACATAAGCAACTGGAATTCAACCATAGTCTTCCAGAAAGGTCCCACCAATACTTTATATGATGGCATTCATATATATGTATCTCTACTGGGAATAATTTATTTGGTGTATGTCATGATGGCATTTGGCTTTTTTAGGAGCTGCATCATGTTAATAATTCACAATCGCCCTGTGATCAATTTATATATGCTCTGTTATTACCAAAATTACTTTTTAACCTACCTTTTCCATTGTCCAGTCCTAGAATATTGTTCCCGTATTTAGGGGATTGTGACAGTAGCAGATGCATGGATTAATGTATGTCAAGTGTATGTCTGTTAATTTCTATATCTAGCTACCTTTTTTGTTTCTTTCCAGCGATCGTTTTAATCATGAAACTCTTCTGTGTTTTCTGTACTGTAACAGATTACCTGAAAGCAACAGAAGAAATTCTTACACCTGGCAGAGAGATAACAATGGGGGATCATTAGATCTCATAATAGTAAATTCAAATGGAAGACCCAGGGGCAAAGTATGTGGTCAGACCAAGAAAACCAGCCACCCAGTTGTACTAGAAATTAAGCAGCTGAGCATAAAGTGAGACTGAGTATAGGATTACCTGAAAAGGGGAATTGAAGCTTTATAGAAACAGAGGACTTTCTTACCAATCATTTGAAAAAGAGGGAGAAGACACCAGAAACAAAACTGGACAGGAGTAGGCAAAGGGAATACATAACTGTGAGGGAGAGAAGGAGCCAGCAGGCTCCGAGGCTCCCCGCCCAGGCACAATTATGCTGAACATGCACGCCCCAGCCCAAAACATTGGGCGGGAACTCACCTCGTTCAGGTGCCGGGAGGAGGGAGGAGCTGGGACGACCAGACCCAGCATAAAGGAAGAGCCAGAGCCGGCCAGCGGGGGAGTGGAACTGGAAGGAGACACTGGAGGAGCTGCTACTGCAGGACCTTTTGGGGTACGCGCAAGCCCCAGCAGGGCTGGTGAGCCCAGACAGCCGGCCCAGCGGGGCCGAGGACTGCTTGACACCGCCGGGAGCGGCCGGAACCCGGCAGGGGCCGGTTACCTTATAAAAGGTAATATAGGAGCACTCACAGTCTGCTGCTTCTATAGCGAGGGGCAGAGCTCCCCCAAAGAGCCCTAGGGAGGACTGAAGATTTCAAGGGGAGGTAAAAAAGGGGTTTCAACCCCCATGGCATCCAGGGGGACATCGGGGGACATCTGCTGAAGGTTGAAGCAGACCCCACCCTCTAGGACATCCCTGGCCCTAGCTTTTTTGTGTTGATCCTTGCATTTCTTTTACGGACAATTCAAGCAAGACCCAACCCGGGGTCTGCTCAGATAAGTGGTCACCTCCCAGCGGAATGGGCGAGGGTGTCGGAGTGGCAGAGCCCTCATCAATGAGGGACCTGCATGAAGCAAAGGAGTCTCACTTTTGGACGACATGCGCTGAACCATCTGAACCTATAGGTATTATCATCAAAGTCATGGCAGGCGAGGCGAGCGCAGTCAGACGTCCAACTGCAGGTGAGCCACTCCCTTGGCTACCGGTAAGCGGTCCCGACATGGGGAGGCGGTGGCTACTTTGACTGCCCCCCCCGACAATAACATCCTAGAGGACTTGGATCCAAACTCAAACAATGGTTGAGGAATGTGAGACAACTGAGGCAGGGAAAGGGCATATTTTTGCTTTGTGTTTTGTCTGGACTTGCATCTTGGTTGTGCTTTCTAAAATAGTTACAATCCCCGTTATTTCTAATCCAGAATAAATTTCATTGAAACTTGAACTAAGGAGCATTTCAGTAGGATATTATCTATCTTAAAAGTGTACAGTTTTAGCAAAACTTCAACTCTACTTGGCAACTTTTTGGTCCCTGGAGTGGTAGCTTAAGATCTTCCTCACTCTTCTCCTGTCTAAAATGTTTTCACATGTTCACAGAGTTAAACTCAATTGAAATGACTCATTTTGATAATCCACAGTACTGCTTTTAGATAATCCTTAAAATAATTCTGAATAAAAATATGCCGTCAAACAAGCTTTCGGCATCTGCATATTACATGTTCCAAAGTCGGTGTGTAATATACTTCTAATTTTTTCAATTGTTTTTCTCACATTTATTCAAATTTCATGCCAACAAGTATCAATATTAAATTCAGGATATTACTGTGGTATCTTTAAGATATTTAAAACCTCAAGTGGGAAGATACACATCTGGAGGTGAAATTAATTTAGCTTTAATCTGTTAAATTTGGGGAAAATTTCAGGTTTGATTCTGTGATTCTTCTCCATAGCTGGAGAAAGCAGGATGCAATGCATTGGCTTTAAATTGCAACAAAACAGATTTAAATTATCTTTCAGGATGAAACTTCCTTAGTGTTAAAACAGTGAGGCACTGGAATAGCCTGCCCTGGGAAGCTATAAAATCTCCTTCATTGGAGGTTTTCAAAAGGAGGCTGGATAAGCATTGGACAGGGATGATTTAGAAGTATTCCTGCATTTGTGTAAGGGCTTGGACCAGGTGACCCCCAACCTTATGATTCTGTTATCTCAAGAAGTCATTTGAATTGTCCCTTCTCTCTTCATTGAAGCCGTTTGCCACTTCTGTACTTGCTGTTCAGCAATCTAGTTAGGGGCCCTAATGCAAAGTCCACTGATTTCAGTGGGTATTGATTTGAAAACAGTGGTTGGCCCAGCACAAAGAATGCCAGGCCTACCAGATTCCCAGAATGAATTCTGGAGAAAGAAAAAAACAAGATAAAAAATCCTCAGAAAAATCCTTTCTTATGCTTCAGTGGGTGTCCATTAGCCTTACTCATGTTATCCCTGACCTTCCCTCCATAACTTCTTCCTGATACTCATATGCAGTTCTGACTTCAGGTCATTTTTGAAAGCAGAGTGGAAGCTGTGTTTGGATGTACACAAGCCAGGGTTTGAGCCTCTGCAGAATGTCAGTAATTTCAATGGGAGTCCATGAAGATGCAAGGAAAAAGGGTCTATCTGTTCCAAAGTAATCACTGAACATGCATACAGCCATTCACTGCACCTACTCTATATTCATCTGTCTTACTTTAAGCCGCATTAACCTAGGCTGGGAGCAGCATATGCAGGCATTTGCCACTCCCAGGAGCTGCAAAGGAAACTAGTATAAGTAACTTGGGGTGGGGGGAGGGGAAGGAAGGGCACATGTGTGAGGGCCTAGCACATTTGTGGGGAAGGGTTGACAGCGTTATGGGATTGGCAGGTCTGCAGGGGGGAAGAGAGGGTGGTTATCGGGTCCATGGCAGGAGTAGTTTGTCTTGGGGGGTGGCAGGGTCAGAGGGTCAAAAATAGCCTGGTTAGGGTCAATGGGGGAGGGTGGGGTAGGAAGAGCACAGCCCTAGGGCGGGGGTGAATGCCTGGGCTTTCCCAGTCCTGGGGTTATACTCTGAATGCATACAGGTACTCCATAGTTCAGGTTAACCCATTCCTGATCTCAGTCAGTTTACTTCCTCAGGTGAACAAATAAGTGAGGTGTGCCATTTTTGCCCAATTTAACTCCCTTGAATGCCTGCACCGATGAGCATTTAGATCGACCTAACCTCGGTTAGGTCGACCTAAATGTAGCAGCTGTATGTACCCTAGATCAGTCCCTAGAGCTCTGCCAGCCTGCAAGAGAAAAGCCACAGTTTCCTACGTTTTTCTCCTTCAAAGAACAATCCATTTTTAAAATTTCATCCATTTTTTAAGTTTGTTTGTGACCCGTTCATATATTCTTGTGACCCACTTTTGGGTCATGACCCACAGGTTGAGAAACACTGCCCTAGATTGAGACCTTTACTGGCCAGCTGTCTGGCACATGAGTTGCATCATCTTCATTTTTTATTGTAGCTACTTACTGGTACTAGAAAGTTAGGTTATATAAAGCCAGTTCCAATTTGGTACTGTTAACATTTTGGAATAGTATTTATTCTCCATGCTTATTCAGTCATCTCTGATTAAGCACCAATCAATGAGATTCTGTTTTCCATTTACTTTTCTAACATTTTTATGTTAAATACAACCTTTGCTTAGAACTATTTCCTATTACTTATCAACTAATAAACATGTAGTGGAAAATCAATATTGAAAAAAGAGTATTTACATAAGAAAATATAAGCTTATTGAGCATTCAGTTTTCTAATATATCGTTCGTTCCATTTTAAATTTTGAATTATTAGGCATCTCCAAAATGGGCAGTATTAAGCTAACAATAGTGTTGGCTAAGTGTCTTCGAGCTATAAACAAGGAAAAATACAATAAAAGACTATTATTCATATAACATGAATGCTTCCTAAAGTAACTTAGATGCTTCCATTTTACTTGAATATTGTTTTTTGTTTCCTCTATTAAATAGTGCTTAAAAACCACAACTTCAGTCAATCAGTAAACAGAATCATTACTTCTAAGTGTTGCAAATTCTGAATCAAGGGTTTCATTTAATTTTCCAAGTGGAATAATGCATATAAATGAGGATGTCAAATTGCAAATAACCTGTATTAGAATGGCGTTTACAGTGCTTATGGTAAGTAATCAACATTATTGACTTAACTCGGGGATTTAAAATGCTAAAAAACACTAGCGGAATAAATTGATTAGAAGAATGAAGAAGTGCAGCACTGTGTTAAAGATCTGAAATGAAAGTGAAGCACATTGTATTATTTTGTACTTCAGAAGTATATATGCATATATGTATAGATACATATGGATAATGTCTGCACTATTGATTTAATTTCCTGTAGGGACAAAAGAAAGAATACTGACTATGGTTTGAATGGTTATGCTGGGATTCATTATCAATATGTTAAAATACAAATTGTTGGCTATGTAATATGGATTTAGTGCCCCTGCTGAACTTTTTCCATTAGCAGCTAATGGCTATCAAGGTTTACTTTTCATAATTTTGAATGCTCTTTATTTTTTGTTCCATAATCACTACCGTAGTGCAGGAAACCTTTCTAGAAATAATGATGAAATTCAAATTATTCATTTCTAAATCCATGAATCATAGACTCATATCTGTCAGTAGGAGCATTACCACATAGTAATCTGTGATTTCTTATATTATAGTTAGAACCACCAGAGCTGGAATAGGGAAGTGTCTTTCAGCATTTTCCTAATAAACTTGGTTTTGAGATATTTGTATTAACCAAAAGTAACACTTTGCTGGACTTAGGACATATCAGAGAGCTCTCAGGCTATGAAGAATCTTTTTACATTTAAATGTTTTCCTGACTCTTTTGGGCTGTTATGAAATAAAACCTGTCAGTGTTTGTTGCGTTTGTCATTACTCTGATGCCTTGGGAGAGCAGTGTTTTCAAAAATAAAAAATATTAGGGCCAGATTGTGATACTCTTCCTCAGTTAAGCAGCATCTTACTCCACAAGTTGTCTCATTGATTTCAATGGAATTATTTTCATGTTAAAATATTACTCAAGATAGCCATAGCATAACTGTACTATGGCCTTCAGTGATCAAAATACAATGCTTGTACAGTAACTAAACTCTAGCTCATGAGAAAGTCACCTTGGGCTGATATCTTGTCAGATCTTATCAAGGCAACATCCATCCTGACCAACATCTGGATGAAAGAACCTTAAGGGAAACCCATATTTTGCATGTACTAAAAATAATAGTAGTGAGTAGCATTAGATCAGTACCCTCTTATGACACTATGGGGAACATAGTGCTATTGAGGCTGCCATGTTTAGAATAACATAAAAAAGGCCCTGGTACTTTTGCTCCTTAAAGTTCCCATCTTATTTTTCACAAAAATAAACGTGAAAAATAACCAGGCACTTCTCTCTTTACAAATACATGCAGGTCTTGACCTAATATCAGTTTTGCCTTAATTTGTTGTGTCATATTTTTACTGCATTTTTTCCCCATAGGCAACTGGATTTTAGTGATGGGCAAAATGCTACATAGCTACCTCTAAATAGGTTTGAAATATAATATGAAAAATAGTGGGGGATCTTGCCAGTTAAAGTTCTATATAATGCCCCAACCCTATTTTACTCCTAGAAGTCACACTAGAAATGAGTAGTTATGGATTAATGGCTGTCTTATCCTCAATAAGGTCAATGGGAAATATCAATGGGGATTTAGCCTGAGTAAGGTCTACACAATTAGATTGGAGTTTTAGACATCTTTTATGGATCTATTCATAGATTCATAGATTGTTAGGGGCTGGAAGGGACCTTGCAAATCACTGGATCCAGCCCTGCCACTCTAGGCAGGAAGACAACTGGGAACAAGTTACCCCAGCGAGGTGACAGTCCAGTGTGTCTCATTTTTGCACGTTCATGCTTTAATTATACATCATGATTATGAATGCATATTAACGTACTTAATACAATGTCCTAATAACATGAACAATAAGAATAGTCTCCTGCTATCTTTATGAGGCACTATGAGTGGCCTGTAGAAATACATACTGAATTTACAAATATCTATTCAGAAAGGGATCCTGGATTTTGCAAAAGGAGGCATGGGGCTAGCTGCACTCCCTGTTCCCAGCCTCCCCCTTCTCCCTCTGGGTTGGGCAGACCACACCATGGGAACAGCAACTGGGAACATTTTTAAGTCCCCAAAGCAGATAAGAATTCCTTCCCCACCCTGCTCAGAGTCATGTTTCCCATCTCCCCCACCCTGCCCCCCATCCTTAAACAGTCACCACTGCTGTCCCTGTAGTACTGAAGGTGAGGGGAGTTCCAGGGCAGGGCCACTCCAGCCAGGCTGCACAGGAGCTAGGCTTAGCCCAGGACAGCAACAACTGCAGGTGAGTGTGTTCCCCCTGCCCACACCTGCTCCATGGCTGGGGAGGCAAGCAGGGAAAGAGAACGAGCCAGCCCACTGCCACTGTCCCAGAATGAGCACAGCCCCCCTGCAGCCTGGCTGTAGTGGAATAGGAACTTCCCTCACCCCGGGGGCAGTGGCAGGTGGGGGAGGGGAGAATGGATGGGTAAGGGGCAAGGATGGAATAAGGCTCTAAGCATGGAAGGGAAGTGGGAGGGGGAAAGTCTAACCTTCTTTAGGGACTTACAGACCCAGCTGCTGCTCCTGTTGTGAGGTCAGGAGGTGGGTTGCAGCCACACCACTGCACTCCCACTGGATCTGCCAAACATCTATTGGGTACAACCCTGTCTTAACAGACCATTATTTAATTTGTAAAGTCAAGCACAGGAAAGTTAGGAAGTGCTAGATTTCTGGTTGCCCATGCAACTTAATTTTGATTTGTTGTAGGTCAAAATAGGGCAATGGTCTTCTGGAAAAATAGTATGTAATCTTATTGGCTGCATAGAGACATTTGGGGAAGTTAGATAGAGTTAAAAATAGCCATCTGATCTAAGGTAAGTCAGGATGGGTGGGGCTAGCAGGGGTCTTGATGGGGTTGGAAGGGCAAGCAGGAGAATTGGGGTGAGAGGGAAGGAAAGTCCATGGGGCAGAGTCTGTAGGAGGAATTGGGAGAAGGTGGAGTCTGCTGGAGGGTGGGTGGGGTCTGGTAGGGTTTGGCCATACCAGGGGGCTCACAGGGTCTACAGTGGGATGCGGAGGGAGCAGGGTCTATTTTTAGCCCCTGACCCTCCCCCCACACCTCCAAGAAAAACAACCCCACCTGGCAAATCAACCCCCCATCCCACCTGCCCTTCTCCCTGCCCTGACTTACCTCCTTAGCTCCAAGCATCAATGCTGATAAAAGTAGAAACAGGAGTGGTTTGCAGGATAGAGGTTTTGGCAGACTTGGGGGCGGAGAGGGGCTAGCTGATCAGCAGAGGGTGGTGAGTTGTTCATCGGGGTGGAGCAAAGGGAGAAGGACTAAAAATAGCTCAGTGCGAGGTGGGGGCTATTAAAAGGGCAGCCCCAGGGCAGGGGCCAGCAGCTAGGTTTTTCCAGCCTTGGGACTGTTCTGGGAACTGTACAAAAGTTTGGGACAGTTAAATCAATCTAAAAATGGCCAAACCAATCTAAGTTAGACTGCCTCAGAGGTAGGGTTAATTTAGATTGGTTCAGGCATTTTTAGACTGATCTAACCTTCCTGGAGCTTCTGTACAGTTCATGCTTAGATCAACCTAACTACAGATCTAAGCAAAGAGTCTACTCCTGTGTGAACAAAGTTAGACTAGGTGTCCATTTCTAATGTGATCTAACATCCCCCTACCTCCCCAAATGTCTGTCCATTGCCATAATGTAGACTCTCTTAATGCAACTGTACTGAGGAGCTTAGTGAAGGTAGCAAGGACTTCCATTACATTTCTTGTTTCCTTACTTCCATTTGATTTTAAACACATGTCTGTTCAAATTAATTTAAACATAACTTGTTTTTACTTTACAAAAAATGCATACAACAATCTGTGTTATATGCAGATGCTAACCCTGCTTATGTATCAACAAGAAGGTTTGGGAGAACTGAGCCTGCAGCACTGCAATACAAATAGCTTACTCATGGTGTTATTGGACTACATTTAGGTGGCACTTGGTTGACTTAGTTGAAGAAAGGTACCTAAGGCAATTATTCCCAGTCAGGGTGCCACAACACACTGGTGTGCCTTGAGAGCCTTTCCAGGGTGTTGTGTGGTGCCACACACTATTAGGTGTGGAAACATGATTTACAAGATTAACCCAGAAATTTCAAATAGGAATCCATAGTGTTTTTCTTACCTGTTGTGGTCTTTCTAGTTATTCGCTACAGAAGAATTGCTCTGTTTTTCTGTAGACAAAAAATGTGAGAGCTAGGAGCTGGCATTTTCAGAGGAATGCGTTGTATCTATCAAGGAGTACCTCAAGTCTAATAAAGTTGAGAAGCACTGACCTAGGGAGAGGGAAGGAAAGACTAAAGGACAAGGTTCTGTGTCTAAGTTCAGAAGAGATCAAGCCAGCTCTTTTACCTCCTTAATGTTCTCCTCAACAGTACAGCTCATCTGGCAGCTCCCTTTCATTCTCAGTGCAGCTGCTGTTGCTTTGGCTTCTGTGGCAGGACCCAGCTCTTTATAATGTTCATATTCTGCGATTTTGGCAGGCTGGCATAATTTTCTGGAGAAAAGCAGCAATGACAATTATTAGCTATTTTTATTTCAGCACTTCTCTTGCTAAGGAGTCATTCCTCCTGCTGAATTTCAAGCAATTTCAAGAAATTTTAATAATGGGAAGTGTAAGTCTATACCCCACCTATAGTATAGATCTTAGTTAATTATCCGAGTTCATATAAACACAGTTAAAAATCTATCTTGCTTTCTTCTACATGCTAGAAATCAGTACTGAAATGCAATTAGTTCTGAATCTAGTTTGCAGTTTTCTATAGCTCAAGAATCAGTACATTGTGTGCAGCTACATGAGACATTGAGTTGACTAACTCCACAGTAAATGTCTCAGCATCTACATGCGTGGCCTGTTAGGTTGCAGTAAACTAACAAACTCCACTGCAGGTTAGTACTTGTAAATATATGGCAGAGTTTTAATGCTCAGCAATGCATGTGTAGACGCTGATGAGGCTGGCTGGGGCACAAGGGTGCTTCAGTGCAGGGGGCTGCCTGCCACCTAGCCCTATGCTGGAGCACCTCATGCCCCAGCCAGGTCAGAGCAGCTCTGAGCTGGTAGGTTGACCCCTGGGCCTCCACTCAGACCCAACTCAGTGTGCTGCAGTCCCGGGCACACATTCAAATGTGGTACCCAGGAGCAATAAACTCAGGTATGATGTTTGCCAGTCTATTGTCTACATGTGCAATTAATTGGGAGTATATCTACTGCTTGCTACCAATAGCTGAATAGCATTTATGCTTGAGTGTAGGCAAAGCCTGTGAAAAGTCAAAGCCTATTGTTTGTTCCCTGGTCATTTTTGGGGGGTTTTTTGTATCCTTTTCAGTAGTAAGGATTTGGGTGTTCATTCTGTTTCTAACTAGTATTGCACAATTTAATTCCTCTCCTCTGGGCTATAGAGAGGATATGCTTCACGTAACAGCATCTTTGAGCATATATGTTCTTGTAATATATTTGTAATTGATGCTTCAAATGCTCAAAGTATTGGCACTTTTGATGTTTCAAACTGAATTTGGGCATTCATCAGGGATCATTTCCCCAGCATGCAAAAGGATCACTTTGTCAACCTCCTGCCGTGTTTCCCCATTTGAGACCAATGCTGTAGAATAGCTATGCTTCTGTTAGCAATAACAACTCAGTGCATTATGGCGGATTTTCCTTTTTCTTCAAGTCCCATTCAGAGACTATCATGTGGCTCATATAACATTCAAATGAATTTTCTTTTTTATTTTCTATGTGCCTTTCTATGATCTAAAAAGTGTCTTTAAATACCATAATAAATTATCTAAAAATGTTTATTCACTATGCAGAATTATTTGAGAAGAGACTTTTCATTCAAAGAGTTTTCAATTTTGTAAATTTGACTGCCACACCTCTGTGTAGCCATACTAAGAATTTAACCTTTGGCCACAATTAAAGGAATCTATAGTGAAGCATCTAAAGGATACCAAGGTGATCAGGAACAGCCAGCATGGATTCACCAAGAGCAAGTCATGTCTGACCAACCTGATTTCCTTTTATAAGGTGACAGGCTCTGTGAATGGGGAGAGGTGTGATATACCTTGACTCAGCAAGGCTTTTGACATTCTCTCCCACAATACTCTCATTAATCACAAGCTAAGGAAATACAGAATAGCTGACAGTATTGTAACATCAATCATTGTGCTCAACAAGCGGTTATCAATGGCTCAATATCTAATTGGGAGGTGGGCATAAAGTGTGGTTCCTTAAGTGTCTGTCCTGGGTCTGGTATTTTTTTAATGGTTTGGACAAGAGGATTGGGTGCATGCTTAATAAATTTGTAGACAACACCAAGTTAGGTGGACTTATAGACACTCTAGAGGATAGAGCTACAAGTGAGCCTGACCTAGATAGACCAGAGAAATGGTTCACAGTCAATCAGATGAGATTCAGCAAGGACAAAGGTAAAGTCCTGCACTTGAAACAGAATAATTGCATGCAAAAATACAGAGGGAAAATAACTAGTTAAGCTGCAGTACTTCAGAAAAGAACCTGTTGGTTACAGTAGATGATAAGCCAAATATAAGCCAACAGTGTGATTGCAAGGTTGCAAAAAAAGGCCAACAGCATGCAGGATTGTATTAGCAGGAGTGTTACTTGCAAATCAAGGGAAGTGATTCTTCCATTCTATTCAGCACTGGTGAAACCTCACCTGGAGTATTGTGTCTGCTTTTGGGCCCCACATTTCAAGAAAGACATGGACAATTTGGAAAAAATACAGTACAGAGCAACAGAAATATTTAGGGGCCTGGGAGGCAAGACAGATAAGGAAAGACTGAAAGAACTAGGCTCTGGAGGAGAGAAGACTAAGGATAGTGCAGGGCAGGGGGGCGGGGGAGATTTGTTAACAGTCTTCAAATACCTGAAGGACAATTCCAGAAAAGATGGAAATGGGTTTTTGTCTCTGGCCATAGGGGACAGGACCAAGAGCTATGTCCTCAAGTTTCAGCAGGGGAAATTTAGGTTGGAGATTAGGAGGAACTTTCTGACTCTGAGGGTGGTCAAGCATCTGAACAGGCTACCTAGAGAAACTGTGGAACCTTCATAGTTAGAAGTTTTCAAGAGCAGGTTACACAGTCACTTTTCTGGGATGGTTTAGTCAGGGATGATCCTGCCTTGAGCAGGGGACTGGACTAGATGACCTTGTGAGGTCCCTTCTAGTCCTACTTTCTTATGATCCTACATTTTTCCTCAGTGCAATCTGCCAGTAAATACCATAGTGCGGAATCATGGCTTAATTAACATCTTAAGTTTTAGCTGAAAAGTGGTATAAGAATGGGCCAATCCAGGATTGGCCAGGATTTTGAAAAAGGGGGTGCAGATGATGTGGTGCATCAACCCATATAACACATCATACGGTTTTTCACAGTTAAAAAGAAATGAGATTCATTACTAATATTCTGGGGGCTTAGGACTATATTACACTGTTTAAAATCAAAGCAGAAACAAATACAATTTTGTTGCAATGTGTTCTAACTTGCTGTTATGTATAAAAACACAATAAACTAGGCAAAAATAATGAAAAGATATTGTTTCATTAGCCCTGTAGTAATTAGAGTTAAATGTACATCTTTTTCAGATTCATAAAACAAAATCTAGCCTTCTTGAGCATGTTGGCAATGCATCAAATGCTTTACTAAAAGTTATTTCCACGCCTGAGTTTAACTGAGTTATTTTTTTTTAGCTAAAGTTAAAAGTCTGCCATCTGGTTACGTAGGAGCTACATTACCAAGATCAGCTAACAAATACCAGAATTGCTGAAGAAAGGATAACTTGATTAGTAGAACATCAAGACCATTAAAAAGGAGAGGGGGTCATTAACACCTGTGGAATCAGGTGTTTAGAAAGAATCAGGTAGATTTTAATGAGATATGAAGTCAATTTTTGCCTGAATAGAAATGCTGCTGCTACTTCTAGGCAGTTGATTTTAAACTTTGGGTAAAGAAGAATCAAAGTGGAAGGTGCAACTGCACCACCGCATCCCCCATGGATCTGCCCTCAAGCACAAGCTCCTAAGATATCATGTCTCACTTAAATAGTAATTTTAATTGAAAAAATAATTAAAACTACATTAACTCAAAAGTTTCTTAACATGTCATTAGAAAAATATTGGTAAGATTTAAAATATAACATACAGCTAATTTTTAAAAATTTTACTCAGAAATTGAAAGAATTCCTATATATGACTTCATTTTTAGTGCCTGAATTTCACAGTAGTTTTAGAAACAGTGTAATTTTGTGTACAGGAAGATTTTTTTCATAGTTCAGGTCAGATTTGCACATCTGCCCTAAAAAAATTAATAATGCTGCTGTGTGATAATTCAAAGATGATTCTGCTACTAGGCTTGAGGTATCACCACATAAAAATATCGGTGCTTTTCCATTGTTCCGAACATAGTGGTTCCTATATGGCTAATTGCTTTATAAATAAAAGTGTTAATGGAACATTAATTTATGACCATGTTAGACATTGTTGATGATATCATCATTTTATGTATGCCTTCAGAAAAGTGTACTCATCTGAGAGTAGTTGAGTAATGGTTATTACTGAGTATGTAGCAGGCATGCCACCTGTGGAGAGGGATCTCAATGGTTTCAGCCTTGGATGGAAGCCAGAATCGGGGAGGAAATGTTATGCCCTACAGTTCATCAAGGTAGAATTTGATCCATCATTTACACTGCTCCTTCTTATATAGCTAGCACGCTATAACACATAATCATGTTATATAATATGGCATACCTCTATGTGTTTTCCTTTGGGTCCATCAACACTTAATGCTACCTGCCAAAGGATGCTATTTGCCAGCGCCTGTAAAGTGGAAGTTCCAATCAGAGTTATTTTACTACCACCCTGATTTGAAGTAAACAATAAGAGAAGGAAATAGCATCTGCACAGTCCCAGCTTTGAAAAAAGCAATCAAGAATTTTTAATGCAGCAGCAAACTGTTAACTGTGTTTAAAAGAAAATAAGTATTCTAAGTATAACTAAATGATTCTACAGGAAGACATGCAAAGGCTTTAATTTAGTAACAGTCTACACCATAAAATATTAGTCAAGTGCTAGCATAGCCATTAATACTCTTTTAACACAAGGCAATTTCACAGTCTCATTTACCAACTGGAATCTCCCAACTCTAGTTGGTAATTGTGCTTTTTATTCATCTCTGTAAATTCCTTTTAGTGCTTTTTAGTGGTTTCTTAGCATAAATGTATTGAATGTTGTTAAATTGGATTAATAGCTTTTATGTGATGTATATTATGTATATGTTAAACTGTGGGTTTCCTCTCATATTGTGGCAGTCTCTTTTTATAATGCACAGTTTTTTATTTTTTAGATTTTATTTCATTGATTTTTCCCAGCGGTAATATTTTTATAATATATGTTTATGATATATGTTTTATAAATAGAACTTACTGTAGGAATGTGGGGTTATGGTCATCTTTAGCTCACTTCACATTGTTTTGGCCTGAGGCAAGCCTGGGGATAAAATCATTTCAGGTGGGTTAGAACCTAGATAAATAACCATAAAAGTCTTTTTAGCAGTATTTCTTTTTTTTAATTTATATCCCTAGCTTTGCTTAAAATAGATGCAAAATCAGAGTATTGTGCACTGGCCTTGTATTCTAAAATGTTTCTTTAGAGTTCATGTGTGCTTTTTAAATTATAAGCAGATGTTTACTTCAGTTCCTCATGAATTTGATTTCCTTCCTGCCTGATATTCATGATGCTTTAAGTTTCAAGACTGAAAAAGACTAAATTAACAAATTAGAAAGTATGAATGTGCAGGTGTCTTCAAGCACCAAGGTATTCAATAGACATGGTCCATCTAGTCAATCTCACACAGTATTGTGACTTTTCAGTCTACATCTTAACTGCTTAGTCTATATTCAAATATAATTCACTGATCGACACCACAAATATTGAATACTAGGGTTGTGTGAAGCTTCCGTCACTGATTCGATTTGGTCGAGATTTGGCCTGATTCAGTAGCCAAATCTCCAAAACTGAATCAAATCAGGAGACCCTTTAGTTTCTCTGAATCAAACCGGAACCCTCCAAATCAATTCAGAGACATTGGGATTTGAATATAGACACAGAGATCTATGTTCAGAGCTATGTTCAGCTGTGTCTATGTTCAGAGATTTGAACATAGACACAGCTTTAAATGTTGTTTCTACATACCTCTAGGTAGCAGAAGGCTCATGAATACTGCTATGCTGGGGCACAGGAGCACCAGGGACTCCCCAGCACACTTGGCAGCGGACCCAGAAGTGGACCAGAAGCAATTCTGGTTCACTTCCGGATCTGCCGGGGAGCATGTGGGGGGGGCTCTGTGCCCCCCCAGCTCAGCAACTGGTGCCTCCTGGGTCTGGGGGGGGCACCCAGGGTCCCCCCATGGCCAATCACCAAGTCAGGGGAGGGCACGGGGGTCCCCCACTGTGGTTCCCTAGTGGTCCCAGAAGTGGACTGGAAGGGTTCACAACCAAGCACGTGGAGGGGGACCCCCATGGTCCTGTGCAATGCTCCATCCGACCCAGCATTGCAACATTCACGAGCCACGCTGGTACCTCGAGGTATATAGAAAAAACATTTAAAGCTGTGTCTATGGCTGAGTTGCTAATTCTCAGAATCAGCATTGAATACTCAGATTTGGATTCAGCTGAATCGTATTGAGGACAACGATCCAAATCAATGAATGAAATCACTGTCCCCAATTCAAGCCAAATTCGAATCAAATACGGCCCACTTTGCACACCCCTACCGAATACCATCACAAGGCTATTTACATCTTCTGCTTCCATGTTCTATTAAACAGCAAAGGTAGGAAGCACACAACTAAAGTCATGTGTGTTATGTGACCTATGCAAATGCTCAAAATACAAGATACTCGACGTGCACGCTGAGTTGCTATGCCCTCACTCCTGATGTGGAAGCAGCTTAGCCATGTTAACCCAGCCCTGCACAGCCTCTAAACTCTGCTTCTCAGTGATACTAATTAGCTCATATGTGGCCCTTCATCAACACAGCTATACTGCTTCTGGTTCAGGAGTTAGCAAACATGCAACATCTTTGCATGGCACTGCTTTTCATTGTAATTGAGTAGCGTAGACACAGCTGCTGTCCAGGTATGACTGTGAGGCATCATGCAGAACCAGCTGCTTGATCTGTTCATGCTCACTCTCAAACTAGAAGCAATTAAGACATGTTAATGTAGCCCTTTTTAGGGCATAAATGTCTAACACTAGTTCTTCACATAAGTTTAGAAGTTATGTAAATTATGTGCTTTTTAGTAACTGGTTGTACCTATCTTTCAAAGAAGGTATATGTTAACATAGATGCACTGTCAGATACTTGAAGGTGATATGTTGTGTGATGATAAGTAGTGATTAATTTGTTTATTAAGCATGCTCAACTTGCCCTCTGCCCACTAATCCAAATGACATTGGACACACTTAAGTCCCCCAAATCTCTGAAGAGCTACCAGGCACTTCAAATATTTTTAACTTGATCCACATACTAAGAAAATGTATCTTCCCCACTCCTACTCCTCAACTGAATCTCCCAATTTCCCTCAAAAAATTCTCCTATCTGAGGCCAAGAACATAAACATTTCAATCCTGGATGAATAAACCTTTCGAAGAGGAAAAAAGGAAGTCACAAATGAAAAGTCATATCTCATGTCACTTTGGTGTTAGAAACAGGAGCTTAATTCTGTGGCTTATTGAAAATTTGCTTCCCACTAAACATGTCTAAGCAGGACGCTTAATGCGCAGCAGCCTAATACTGTGCAATAGCATGCTTGGCAAAAACCATGCTACTACAATACTGCACAGTAGTATTAAGCTACTGCACAGTAAGTGTCACTAAAAAACCATGCATTGGCGCTACTTCGCAGTAAGGCTAGGGACAGATGTTGCACATAAACTGGTTTAAGTAATCAGAAATGTCAAAATGGCTTAAACTGATTTAAAATGAACCTGGTTGAATGTAGTATTGGACTTAACTGATTTGGGTCAAACCAGTTTATGAAACTTCTGTCCCAAACCCCTTCCTGGTTCAAGCTGAAATCAGAGTCCCCCACCACAGTGGCAACATGTGGAGGGTGCACAGGGGTGCACATGCACCCCCTGAGAGCTCTGGTGCAGTCCCTGACAGTTTGTACTCCCCGCTTAGGCAATGGGAGGATGGGGGCAGGCAGGAGTACTGGTGCTCCCCTGTGAGCATTGGCCAGGGAATGGGAGTTTAGGATGAAGCACCGCAGCAACTTCCGGGAGCACTGCAGCTGCTTCCCAGTCAGCACGATCAGCTGCAGAGGACCTTCCCCCCCCCCTCCGGCAGTGAGTTTGGCCACAGGGGGAGCCCCCTTGTCACTGACTGGTCACTGGAGAAGCATCTGCCCCCCAACTAAGGTGGCACCAGTCACCCATGCCCTAGCATCCCAGCATGCTTTCCAGCCCTGGACTGTGCTGTCTGCTCCAAAGAGCAGGGCTGCCCCTGCCCCTCTGCTCTCCAGCTGGAGCAGTGAGGGTGGGTTCACTGGTCTCTCTGGCTGGCTCACTGCCACCCCGCTCCCCACCAGGCAAACCCCAGCTGGAGTCTGGGGCCAGGGAGGGGGTTAAATTCACCTTCCCCTGAATATGGGGCTGCCTGGCCCTGCTAAAAACTTAGTGCTAGCTGCAACTGCAAATCCCAGAGACTTTGGGAGCAGTAGAAAGAATAAACAAACACACATCCCAGGATATGTTTATAATTTTCAATTATATAGTTTTTCAGGGAGGGAACTATTCTTGTTCAACCACTGAATTCATAAAAGCTACTAACTTCCTCCCTCCCCCGCCAAGGCATAGCAAGGGATGGGGCCTGGCCACACACTCTCTGCTTTAGCAGGGAAGGAGGAAAAGCCTTGGAGTGTCTGGCAGGCATGTTCTAGCACCCCCCAACTTCTGGCTTGAGCCACTGAAGGCATGTGGCTGTATTTCCTGAATCAAAAGTGAATGTGTTCATTTGTTTATTGGTTCAAACTCTGCAGCTTAGACTAACCTGCAAAGACTGCATGAATTCAGCCTCAGGCTTTTTGACTGACTTAGCCACTATGTAGTTAGTGTGTATTTAGTTAAGCAAGAATAAATGTGTAGATGTGCCCACTGGCATGTAGCACTCAGTTCCATGCCTTTGAAGAACCTGAGATAACAGACTTTAAAGCAAGGATGTAGTTGCACAGAGATAAGTTGTTTCATTCCAACATAGAGATTTTTATTGCCTGGATTATCATAGGACCAGATTGGTGAACCAGGGACCTAAACAGGTCTTAGGCAGAATTTTGGATGCTTACTCACAAAAGGCAACCCAAACTAACCATGACCTAGGAGCCACAAATCCCCTTATATGTATCAATTTGTTATGGCTTATACTTTTACCAAGATGCCTAAATTTTAAATTGCAAGCGTGCAATGAAGCACTCCTTATGAGAAACTAGCCATCTATCTCCTGTCTAAGCCCTGATGAAATTTAGAATTGAGGGAAGGAAGTACTTCAACTACTCCAGGAAGCCTGACCCATTAGGTACATTATGTACATACATAACTCACACCTGATTCCTGTAAAAGCAAAGCAGGCAAAATGATATTCACTCAAAAATATGACTAGAAGACAATGGGGTCTGAGTGGTGCCCACTTCTGCAAAATAGCCTAGTTGTTTTAACATTTGCCCTGGGTGGCATAAACAGGTTTTGTATCTAAGGCTAGAACCCAGGGCACTGCCCTCCCACACTGGACTACAGATTTATGGCCCTCTTCCTCTTCTTTCTTTATGGCCCCATGAGTCTTTCAGTCTTAGTTGCCCAGCTTCACCCAGGTTATGTACCCTCCTGCTTATTCTGTAACTTCTTGGCGGGGCACTCTTGCAGGAGATGGAAACTTGCATTTGAAACTCCTCAGGCTGAAGATGCCTTGAATCCACATCACTCACTTCCTCAGTAAGTATTCTAACCACCCAACCATTATGCAAAAGATGGGCACCATCACTATAATGTCAGTTAAATTTCTGCCCTTGAGGTGAAAGCATGTAATTTTCACCCCCTCATGAGTCAGGCAGCTGAGCTTCTGAGAGGAGTAGAAGTTCAAACACTCCTTTGCTTAGGGTATTCAGTGCCTATTTACAACAACAAAAAAAGCCTACTGAAATTGGTGAAATTGACTAGGATAGGTTACACCCAACACCTCATCTGTGATACACTGAGATAAATTTACTACACATTTGTTTGTTTTTTTCAAGGTAATTGTACCATATAAAAAATACTTACTCCATAGGATGACTGTGCATTGTGTAGCCATACCACTTTTGCTGGAAAGTTAGTTAACTCTATAGTAATCATGCCATATGTCCACAGAAGTGACAATATGGCAATAGAAGTCAAGATGTTTAGGCCTTTTTATCAGTGTCATGGTAAAAGAGTGTTTAAGGAGAGAGTGTAGCAGTGGAGACCTTTACAGAGAAATGTTTCCAAGTATGAGAGACAACATGGAAGAAAATGTAAAGGTTCTTGCTTGAAAATGTAACAAATGTGTATTATGGGCTCATCAGAGGTGACAATCAAGCACTCAAAGCTGAATAAATGATAAATAGTATGGGAATAAGGCATGAAGGACCTTGAAGGTGAAGGCTTGTGGCTTGCTCACGTGATAGAAAAGGAAAAGCTTATGAAGGGATTCAAAGAGAGGAGTAATATGGTAAAAATGACAAGCAATGGGAATGATTTTGAGAATGCATATGCAAGAGGCAAGATTGCATTTGTCAAGGCCAAAACAAAATGTTGCAATGGACTAGAAATGAAATGATGGGAGGCTGAATGAGAGCTATAGGTATAGTAGGAATGCCATATTTTAGCGGTTTTACACAAAAAAATCCTATAAGACTTAAAAGTTCCCTCCATACTCTGAACAATTAGACTGCTGGTAAAGATGGTCCCTAGCAAAGAGAGGCAGAATATACCATATTTACCCAAATACAAGATGAGATTCTTTTTCTTCCTATTACCATGGGGCGGAGGGGAAAGTCCCTCTTCTTACATTTGCATATAAGAAAACCTCATTAAACAAATTGCCTATAATTAAACTATTGCCAAAAGCAACATACACTCAGGAGTAGAAACCAGCTATGAAAATGATAAAATGCAGCCAACACTGAGTATAACTACAACACACATGACCCATACTAGGTAAACATACTGATAGGAACCTACCACAAAGATAGGTTAGTACAGTCTATCTGGAAAAGATATATGGTAATACCTACTCCGTGCACTCCCCATCAGTGCTGACTCTTCTTCAAGTCATGGTGGGCTACTACATCGCATACATTTTTACTTCGTCTTCATTCCCACAGTTGAGCTGTGTGCCTTTCATTCCCATTTGTAATCATTCTTTTTTCTTAACCAGCCTTAAATGATGTCTAGCAAACATCATCACATGGGACCCCAAATAGTTCATCCAGAATCACTCTGTTTCTCCCTCTCTCAGCCTGTCATATATGATTAGTGTGGCGCCACCCTCCATGAAGTAGAGCTGGATCAGGTTGCCCTGTACCTCATCTGCATATAAATTTTTGGAGGATCCCAAGGCTCTTCCCAAGAAAACCTGGCTCCAGTCATGAGTGAGGGTGATTAGCACATGAATCCTGTTGAGGGGTGGGGTGAGGCAAGGGAGAAGGGGGTAATCTAGAGTACACACACATACTGAGTAATGCTGAACTATGGGGTCACCATGGTTTGAAATCCTGTTTCCTATGCTGGGGCCCAGCTCAATCAACTATGTGGTAAATCAGGAGCTTTTTGGCTTTGGACTGATATTGTGCATAGTGGGCATGTCTATATGAGATGCTACATCACCATAGTGACAAGCTATAGTGACATAACATCAGCAGGCACTAACTGTGATGCTGCCACTACTGCACAGTTGGGTCTAAAACAGCCTGTGCACCACTGGGTACTGCACAGTCAGGAGCACACCTGGATGTGCTCAGTTTCTACTATATGTAAGCAGGCATAAATGTGCTGTTTAAAAGTGTGTTTATGGAATACCTGCACTAAAATTTTCAGCAATTTCAAAAAAGATAAAATGTATCAATTCTGAATGAATAAAAGGTATAGATACATATAATCATTTGGCTATATACAAATTAGGTGTGTTTATTTCAGGGTTAGTGTTTTCAAATTTGCCCCTCACTTCCATGTGCTCAGAGAGCACAGGGTCTGACATTAAGGGGGGGGGGGCGGGAAGAGGCTGTAGTGGGGAGAAGTTGGGAGGGTACAGGGAAAGGGGGCTACCTGATCTCCCAGATTTATTTCACCTTCTGTAGTAGTGGGAAGAGGACAAATTTAAGGCAAATCTCCAATAATTAGATACTATACCTGGAAAATTATAACACATTTATCAATTTTCCTTATATAGAATCTAATTATTGGGGATCATCTTATATTCAGGGTCATCTTATATTTCAGAAAATATAGTAGTTCTGATAAAATAATAAAAACTTTCTCAAACTTTTTTGAAGAGCACTATGTGACATGACAACTGTAGAATCAATTGTGGTGTGCTAAAAGGTCATCATTTTATTGGCACACATTTGGATATGGTCTGCATTCATGGCTTTGCCATTCATTAACAATGCATCTAACCCAAATTCTTGTGTATCATGTATTTTATATATAATAATTTTCAGAAATTTAACTAGTAAATAAGAGGCCATAGTAGTTAGAATATCACTTAAGATTATCTTTTACAGAAAACAGCATGAAAGAAGTGAATGACTGTGGACAAATATGCAAAAACAGGTGTATTGTGTTAAGCATAGCCCTTCAGTGCACACAAATCATTGCATCATTAAGCATAGTGGGTATGGGTTTCATTAAACCAAATCTCATGGATATTCTTTAGGAAGAGATTGTGGTACTGTACATCACACACATCACACACGTGGCATATGTTAATACCCCTGGCATTCTCACGGGTCTCTAACACCCATAACAGTAATAAATGCTCCCTGTATGCTCCAAAGGCTGCTGACAAGACAGAATCTGATTCATCACAGAGCATAAGCTTCTGAGTAGAAACTATTACTACTTTTGGCAGTTGTAACATGATGCTATTCTGTAGTAATCTGGAGTTTATACAGGCTGGTTTTTCAATTACCTGACTTCTTCCCTACAGTAGATGCCTTCTCGTATTTGCTAGCATTTTGCATAAATTGAGAGTGGAATTTTTGTTAAAGAATGAAGTATGAAGGTACCATATAAAGTAAATTGTAACGGTATTCATTATTTTGCAGCATGCTAAAACATGATGTCCTTCATTTTTAGCTACGCCTGTTACTTTATATGTCTATATTTTTTGGCTTATTTTTTAGATAACTAAAACAAAGTCAGCAAATAAGTTTTGCAATTTTTTAACTGATAAATCCTGTTCTCTTTTCCTCACCGTGCCATTTTTCCCCACCTAGAGTGTCTGGGTTTTTTTCTTCCTACTAATCTGAAAAGAATGTTCCAATGGTTTAATTCTGTGGGTTTTGGTTTCAATGTTAAGGTGGAACAAAGCAATGCTCACTTCCAAGAATTATCATCAGTGCAGCTCCCAGCATGAATGGCAAAACCTCTTGTGATTGTCAAACACTAATAAATGTTGAAAGATATTTGTATTTGTATGGTATTTCTTCATTTTATTTCATTTTTGGATTAGATTGTCAATTCTCTACCCTGAATTTTCCATCTTTTTTCCAGTTCTGAAAGTATTCCTGTCATTTTGCATGCAAGATGTGTTTGTCTCTGAAATTTGGTATAGATTTATTATTTTATGAAAGAAGATTGATGTTGATTGGCAGGCAAGATTCTTTGGGTAGATGTGATATCTTTTATTAGACCAAATGTGTAGTTGGAAAAAAGTTCTTTGCAAGGCTTTGGGTGCAATCGCCCTTCTTCAGGCATACAAAGTCTCTGCTGTTCTGAGACTCCAAGGAATGAAAGATGCTAAAAGTGTGACAGGAGGTCAGTGAGGATGTAAATAAGTAGAAATTATGAAAACAAAAGGTAGAAGAGGGAAGGAGGGGGAAAAAAAGCAGGGGTGGGGGGTAAAGCCAAAGGTGAGTAAGGGAGACTCTACAGTAGTAGTAATTTAAGGTAAAAAAGAGGCTGTCTATGAAAAAGAAAATAGCTGGAAATTATAGATTCATAGATGTTAGGGTCAGAAGGGACCTCAGTAGGTCGTCGAATCCAACCCCCTACCCTGGGCAAGAAAGAGCCATGGGGCCAGATGACCCCAGCGAGGTGCTTGTCCAATCTTCTCTTGAAGACCTTCAGAGTAGGGGAGAACACCACCGCCCTTGGAAGCCCATTCCAGATTCTGGCAACCCTTACTGTGAAGAATTTCCTTCTAAAATTAAATCTGCTGTCCGTCAATTTGTGGCCATTATTTCTAGTTACTCCATGGGGTGCCCTAGTAAATAGAGCATCTCCTATTCCCTGCTGCTCTCCCCTGATGAATTTATAGGCAGCCACAAGATCACCTCTCAGCCTTCTCTTGCAAAGGTTGAAGAGATCTAGGTCCCTCAGTCTCTCCTTGTAGGGCCTTGCCTGCAGGCCTCTGACCATATGAGTGGCCCTCCTCTGAATCCTCTCAAGAGTCTCTGCATCTCTCTTGAAATGCAGCACCCAAATCTGGACACAGTACTCCAACTGTGACCTAACGAATGCAGCAAAAAAGGGAAGCATTACCTCCCTGGACCTGTTCATCATGCATCTACTAATGCATGAAAAAGTGCGGTTAGCCTTGTTGATCACTTCATCACATTGACGACTCAGCTGTTGTGCTGCTGAGAAGGTCATCCTCCAGCCTGTAAGTGTGTTGGTGGTTCTTTTTGCCCAAGTGCAGCACTTTGCACTTGTCTTTGTTGAACTGCATCCTATTTCATTCTGCCCATTTTTTCCAACTTGTCCAGATCTGCCTGGATCCATTCCCTACCCTTCAGTGTGTCAACTTTGTCCCATAATTTGGTATCATCTGTGAACTTGGACAGAGTGCTCTCCATGCCCTAGTCCAAGTCGCTGATGAAGACATTGAATAGCACCAGTCCAAGGACCAAGTCTTGTGGGACTCCACTACACACCTCTTTCCAAGTCAATATCGACCCATCTACCACCACTCTCTGGGTGCAATGCCTAAGCCAATTTGCCACCCACCTGACTGTGTAATCATCTCCATCATAGCCTGTCAGTTTACTAATGAGAACAGAATGACATATCATACTGAAGGCCTTCTTAAAGTCTAGATAGATGACATCTACCTCGACTCCTGCATCTAAGCATTTTGTGACCTGGTCATAAAAAGAAACAAGGTTAATCAGGCAGGATCTACCTGTGATGAATCTATGCTGATTTCCTTTCAGCATTATTTCCCCTGTTGGGCTCCCACAAATGTGATTCTTAATGATTTTTTCCAGAGTTTTCCCAAAGATAGAGGTTAGACTAACCGGCCTATAGTTTCCTGGTTCCTCCCTCCTCCCCTTCTTGAAAATAGGGACCACAGTGGCCCTTTTCCAGTCCTCTGGGACCTAAGCAGAGCACCATGAGTGCTCAAACAGCAGTGTTAGCCGCTGTGCTATGGCACTGGCCAATTCCTTCAGCACCCTTGGATGAAGTTCATCCAGGCCTGCTAATTTGAATACATCCAGCCCTTCCAAGTGCCCCTTCACTAAGTCTGTACTAACCGTTGGTGGGCTGGTGTACCTCCTGTGTCTACCTATGATCCAATTGGGAGATTTGTCTTGGTCTGTGTCTAGGAATACAGAGCAAAGAACTCATTGAAGAGCTCAGCCTTGTCCCTCCTCTCTGTCATCAATTGACCCAGTTTGTCCTACAGGGGTCCTATGCTACCCTGAACCTTCCTTTTGTTCCATAGGTACCTGAACTTTTTGTTGTCCTTAATTTTTGTCACCAGCTGAAGTTCTAATCCTGCTTTGGCCTTCCTAACTGATTCCCTGCAAGTGCAAGTCAGGGAGGTATACTCCTCTTTGGTAGCTACCCCTTGTTTCCACAGTCTGTATCTCTTTATCTGCACTTAGGCTTTCCTGGACTTCACTGTTCAGCCAAGGTGGCTTCTTGGTCCCTTTGCCCCCTTTTATTCATAGTGGGATTGTCTCCTTCTGTGCCCGTAGGATCGCCCCCTTGAGGAACGACCACCCTTCCTGGACCCCCATTTTGCCGATGCTCTTGAGCTGTATGCCTAACTAACTGACCTCCTGAGCAGACTAAAGTTAGCTTTTCTGAAGTCTAGCACTTCAGCCCTGCTCATTAGTTTACCCACCCTTCACTGGATAGTGAATTCAATCAATCAGTGGTCACTATCCCCCAGCTTACTTTGTACCTGCAGATTCCCCACCAGGTCATCCCCTGTAGCTAACACCTAGTCCAGCAAGGTGTTTCCCCTAGCGGGATAGTATACCTCCTGCATTAGGTGGAGGTCCTGTATGCAGGTTAAGAACCCATGTGAGCAGTTAGATTTGGCTCACTGCTCCTTCCAGCAGATGTCAGGGTAGTTTAGGTCACCCATGACAAACATATCTCTCGACCATACAGCCTCTGAGAGCTGTCTGGAGAATTCCAGGTCTAACTCATCCTCCTGGTGTGGCAGTCTATAGTAGACCCCCACTACCAAGTCCCTTTCCCCCTGACCCTCTTGTATCCTGACCCAAAGTACCTCGGTTTGGCTCTTCTCTGATCCCATCTTTATCATAGAGAATGTATATTGTTCCTTAACATAGAGAGCCATACCCCACCAACTTTTTTCCCCACTCTATCCCATCTGTACAACCTGGAACCCTCAATGCCTACTGCCCAGTCATGAGTAGGGTCCCACCAGATTTCAGTTAGTCCAACCACGTCAAAGTTGTTGCTTGCAAGCAGGAATGCAAGTTCCTCCTGCTTGCCCATGCTCCTAGCATTACCACCACCACCACCCCCCCACATAGGTGCCCTTGGTACCCCACTGTCCTGATGTCTTTCAGGCCCCTTAGTGCTTACCTGGGCTGATCCAGTGCATTGCACTGATCTTAGTTCTCCTTAATCTCTGCTTCCCCATCCCCTGACAAACCTAGTTTAAAGCCCTTCAAAGAAGATCAGCCAATCTGTAAGAGAACAGACTCTTACCTTTAGAAGAGAGATGACGACCATCTCATCCCAGGATGCCTCTCTCATGGAAGTGTGGATCATGGTTGTAGAAGCCAAAACCCACATGATGGCACCAACTCTGGAACTGCACATTACCTTCCTGATGCAGGTGTTCTGATGCTGATGGTGACCACTGACCAGAAGGATGGATGAGAAGACCACCTGTGCCACCTACTTACTAAGTCTGTCCCCCAGAGCCCTGTAGTCACTCATGACATGGTCTGGACTACTCCTGGCCACATCATTTGTGCCCACATGGACAAGGACCGTGGGATAGTAACTGGAGGGCCAGATGAGGTTGGGAATCCTCACCAGATCTTGGCTCTGGGTAGGCAGCAAACCTCCCATACTGTGGGATCCAGTCAACAGTCTTCCATGCCTCTCAGGAGGGAGTCACCCACCACGATGACCCAGTGTCTCTTTCTCTGTCTGCTCAGTTGTTGCTCAGCCTGTCCAGTGTTTCTTGCAGACGTTTCTTCCCTAAGGCTTCCTTTGCTGCAGCATCCTCCAGTGCTGCCAAGGTTTCGTATCTGTTCCCCAGTTGCATTGGGAAAGCAATCACAGCCGCACACTGTCTAGCTCTGGAGGTGACCATCCTCCATTCAGCTGTCTTGGAACTGTCCCGTGATGTCTTTGTGCTAGGTGTCTGGTCCTGCAGAGAATGAAAGTATCCATCAATCTCATCCTCTACAGCTCTGATCCCCTGCAACCTGCTCACCTCTGCCTGGAGTTCCCTCACCTGCCCCTCCAGATCCTCAATCTTGGCACATGTGGGACAGACAAGGGAACCCCTGACCCCCACGCTACCCCTAGGCCTCAGAGGTCCCACCAACCAATCCCCACAGACGGGGGCCAGGGCACTCCTGACCCATCCAAGGGGCCTGTCTGGGTGGAGACCACATAGGAGTTCCAGGCCAAAGTAGGGCTGCACTCCATGTCACTCACCCCCATAGTAGTGCCCCTCCTCATTCCATTACCTGAAGTCTCTGTCAGAAGCTCTCGTGTACTTCTACACAGTGTGTACTCCTACCCACGAACTGGCCTGTGAACTGTTCCCCTGCTGATGGTTCCTGTCTGCTGGCTCCCTGGTCACAGGTTCCCTGGTTGCCTGGGGAGTCTCCTTTTATACCCTTCTGGGCCTGGGCTGACTCAGGACCAAGAAGCAATCCCACAGCAATGAACAATCAACATTCACTCCCAGCTTCTCAGAGGACACCCTCCACCAAACAGCAGCCAGTTAAATCAAAGGGACAGGCAGCTGGATCACTTACCTTCCTTTAGGAAGACAAAGGGCAGGAAAGGACAAGAGGGGAGAAAATGGGGGGTAGCAAAAAAGTGTAAGAGGTCAGGTCTGGCTGGTACCTGGTGAATCAGATGTCAGGCAGGTTGTGATGTGTCATAAATCTAATGTCTATATTGAGTCTATGATTTTTTGTCTCTAGTAGATTTATGAAGTGAAGTTCGTATTTCTTCCCTTATTTTGCTTGTAGCAGTCTATTATATGTTAATATATTTACTACAATAAAGAGTTTTATGAAAACTTTTTAGGAATATACCCAAATCCATTTCTGTGGGTCCAGAATCCTCTGTAGATCTGTAAAATTTCTGTGGTAAAATTTTTCTGCCTGTGTATTTTTTATTATTATTATTACTGGGTCTGTTCATTTATCTGGAAAATTAAAGATTTTAGTATATTTCACGAGTATGTGCATGCCTGAAATGGATTGGAGTTATATGACCTGATTTTGTTCCAACTGAAATAAACCTGATTAAGAAAAAAAAAAGTATCAATGGGTGCATCTGCACAAGACATTTACTGCAGAGCTGTCTATTAGGCCACAGTAAAGTAATTAACGCTGTTGTAGGTTAATACTTGTAAATGCAAGTACTGACCTAGAGTGGAGTTCTTTAATGCACAGTAACGTGCGTGTAGATGTTGAGCAGGCTGGCTGAGATACGAGGGTGCCTATTTCTTACACTTAATTTTCTGCACTTTGCTGCCATGTGACAGTGGAGGGAAATTTCCCCCTCCACTTCTCTGTATAGCAAGGCGGAGCAGAGCTTGGGAGACCCGTGCTGGGCGGAGGAAGCCCCTGAACTCCATGCCTGGCTGTAGGAGCAGGCACTCAGCATGGGTCTCCCAAGCTCCACTATCCCCTGCCTCGCAGAGATGGGCAGAGGAAAATTTCCCTTCTCTCCCACACAGCACCAGAGCAAAGCAGCACTCAGTTGTTGTTTAATCTTGTTTATTTATTATGGTTTCATTAAGAATTTGAAGTGGTGAGCTGTACTTAAAAGTTAATGTTCAATAAATGGTAAGCTTTACTTTCTTAAAACAGCTGAAGAACAACCTGTGTGCCACTGTAATCAGCTCCATAGCAAGCTCCCTCAGCCAGTCAGAGATGTGGGAGAGCCCGCCCTGAAAAACGTCTAAAATTGGCTCCTGTGAGCCTGCAGGGAGCCCACTTTTCCCCACACTGGAGCCTGAATTACAGTGGTCCCTAATGATAGGCCTCGTCGTTATTTTAAGATCATAGGCCTCAATACTTATGGACACACGCATACACACACACACCTTGAACGTACTAGTTGAGCTATGCTAGTTAATTTATATTGGATGGGTTTGACACCTGATATGGTTTCTGTTTCCTAATTGGGAAAGCATACTTTGAGTACCCATGCATTCACAAGCAAGTCTTCAATCCATTTCTACCAATATTAATGGAGACGATATTGCTGTCTGAACATCTGTGCCAGTAAAGCTCAGTCAAATGAATGTTTGGGTCAGGTGAACATAATTCATTAAAAAGTGAGCAACTATTCACAGAAAACTTGCTCTAGTACTCATCCAGTTTCATAACTACCCGACAGTGACATAAAAATCAAGTCTTACATTCTTTTGTTTAATAGTACCCTCATTTATTCCTGAAGGGTGTTGTAGCTAACCTGTTTCACCTGTGATAGCCACAGGTAAATCTCAGATTAGAATTTCTGTTCCAATCTAAAATGGATCCTTTCTAATATTGCCCTAGGCTTTTAGGTTATGAATTTTGTGGTGTGTTAGGATACCATTCAGCGATAAGAAAAGAGCAGAGATTAGATATGTTCCAAGCTGTGTATATGTTCTCTCTTTTCAGGTAGCTGAGAGGGAAGAAACCTTTAAAGGAATGTTTCAAAAATCTTTCCTGAATTGATATGTGGTGTATTTCTTTTTTTTACACAAGGTGACAGTGTGTGTGAGAGATGTAAAGACGAGTTTGCTCAGGCAATTACCCCTTGTTGATAGCAGATTATTTCCTCTGGCAAACCTGAAAATAACTTGTTGGTGTATAAGTTACTGCTGTTCTGGGGATGCAGTAATTTACTCTCCTGTCTTTTTTATGAGCACATTTATTTTAATCAGTAGAGTTTGGAATAGCTCTTTTTCATCTAACTCCATCTCTTTTGGAGTTATACACCCTCTTACATGTAACAAAGGAGAGTCCATTTGCACACACAGGAGAAAAGAGGTTTGATGTATTGCAGAAGAGCATTCTTTATATAAGAAATCATATCCCATGCTCTTTTTTCTGTGTAAAGAATGTAGCATTCATTTTCTACAGCAGTGGCCCAAATTATTTTTCTGAATAAGGCAATGTTTCACCTCAGTGAGTTACCAGACATTATCACTCACAGTTGAGAACAGCATCTCAGAAAATAGTGAGCATGCATGCAACAGCTGTGGGAAAATACAGAGAGAGTTTGGGGTTTGTTTTCTTTAAAAAGAATAAACTGAACAAATTCTAAAATGCTCTCTAAAAAATGAAAAGCATTTTTAAAGTATCTAAGAAATGAGATAGCTTTGAAGAGGGGGATTACCTAAAATGAAAGATGCTTTTCTAACTAAATAGATTATTCTGCATTTAGAGGCATGGAAGGAAAAAAAATAACTAAAATAAGAATTTGAAGAACTATAGGTCTCTGGTTGGATAGATCTTCTGCATAATACAATGTGCGTCTAGGACATACTTCTGCCATCCTTACCCCAAAAGTAGTTTCATGGAACTCAACTGAGCAATTTGCATGGCAAGGTGCTACTTCACCTGCGCAAGGCAGAGTCTGGCTTTATATAAAAGGACAAATGCTTCTTATAGTAGTTCAGAGAACTGAGACCAATGTACAATTACAATACCATTGATAAAATATTAACACACAAGCTATCACAGTAACTAGTTAAATGCATTAATAATTGAAATCATTGGCAAACAAGCATGTTTTTAGTTCCTGCTTAAAAATTAAGATCGTTACTCAATGCATGTGAATAGCCCACATTAAAATTAATGGCACTTACATGAACATTGTAGTTTCTCTCTAGACTTAGAATAGGAAATAGGTATTATCACAGACACCCCTATGGGGTAAATGTTGCTAAATATTAACTTTATTGGTAACCATTCTATGGCTACAGGGCCTTTGCCCTTTAATGTGTTAATTTAATGCCCTTTTTGCCTTATTTATGTTATGTTTGCTCAATACTGTCCTCACTGTAGCTTATATTCCTTTTTATTTTATCAAACAAAATTAGAGATTTTGAGCAGTGTGTGTATAGTGATGTTAATGGAAGAGATTTGTGACCAAATCCATGAGTACTTTGGCAAAAGTGCACCCTATGCTTAATCTGTTTTGTCTGGATATGTTAGATTTATTTATTTTCTTGTAATGTGTGACATATTTCAGAGATCTATTAGGGTCCGTTTTTTATTCAACAGAGGCTGATACACTTAAAGATGCCATTTGTTCTTCTGATTTGCCTCTTCTCCCTAACACTATGATACCTATCATCCAGCATTAGGTTTTCCTAATTCAGAAGCAAAATTCTTCTGTATCTCCAGTTTTTTTGTTTATATGCAATCTGGTTTAGAGGAGAACTGGCTGTACCTAAGTTATAAAATTAGTCACTGGTATTTACTGGTTCTTTAAAAACGGTTGGCTGATGAATTGTGATGATATATTCCATTAAGCCTTTAAGAACCCTGAGATACTAGAATCATAAACTGATCAATACAAAATGTTATCCCCTATGTGAGAACAAGAAAATAAAATTGTCGTTCTTAATGAGTATTTTTGTCTTTCTGTGAAACAGCATTTCATGGTCCCAGCCAGCAGAGCAAGCAGAAGTGTCAAAATAGCTCATGACAAGGTGTCTTCATAATTCTGGTCTGATCACAACTAGAAAATAAAAGATATATCATAGAGAAAACTGCTCTCATGAGATTTCCAGACCTACTTTTCAGACTAAAGAAATTTGAATAGTTTAGAGTAGATCTGCATAGCTATCCACAGTTGCCTTAATGCTCTTAATATTAATATTAGATCAAGACAGTCTGAAATAGTCAGATAAATCTGGCAAATACAGAGAAACTCATTCACTTACTGTGCATTACTAAAAAGGGAAAAAGACTAAAAAGGAGTAAGGATGAGTAAATGCAAGCTAATTCTGATGAACATTAATTTTTGAAATTTTAAGAAAAAGGGCAAACAAATCCCTGCAATAGATGGGGATAATGAAAGCTAGCTGCTCAATGCAGGTTTATAAATGCTGTATGTATGTTGACCTAGTTATTGAGATAGCCCCTACCCCAATATTTCCATATAGTAAACATCTGGCAAAAAGAGGTGATAAAGGGGCTACTGTGGAAAATACAGCAAATCATTTCCCTCCAAACATCTGGGCTAGGTACAGACATTCAAAAAGCCAGAGGCAGAATCGATCTAAGTTATGTGGTTTTCTGAAGCAGCATAGTTTAGATTAGTAGCAAACAGAACATACATTTGCTGGGTTGGAGGGGCAAATATTAGACTGGGTTCTGCCATTTTTAAACCACTCCATGTGTCGAACTTCTGTTCCGTTATGGATATAAACTGGTTTTTGATCACTTTCACCAGTCAAAGTGTAATGTCTGTGCCTGGCCCTGAGGACCGTTAAGGAATAGTGAGGAATAGGGTAGGACTAACTTTAAAAGGTTTTGTCTTCTCCACAGTAGCTGGTAGCTTTAAAGTTACTGGACAGAAAAAGGCCTGCCAACACAAAAGAGCAAAGATCCAATGTGTTTTAAAAATGAATGCTCTCACAAGAAAGAGGGCAGTTGTTTCTGGGAAACATGCAGATAACACAGGCACCTACTGAGCAGTGTGAGGAAGTAGGGCTGCCTGGCTTATCATCAAGAGATGGTAAGCTTTTAGGCTAAGGCTGACATGCATTTGGACTGTATTGATTTGAAATTCTTTTTCTCTAACAGCTTTGTTATTACTACAAAAATAAAAGTCCTAGTCACTGCATTCACTGCTGATCACAGACTCCCAAAGGGAAGAGCCAGCTGAACTTAATCATACTTTTCAGGAAAGAACAGTTGATACACATGATGCTGTAGCTTGGGGCCCCATCTAAGAACGGGAAGTTTCTGAATTTCATCCCATCCTGGGTAAAGGCACAAAGATGTCATCTACAGGGCTGTGTTTAAACACCAGGTACAGACATTACACTTTTACTGGTACAAGTGATTGGAAACCCATCTATGCACTTAACAGAGCAGAGGTTTGCCACACACAGACTGCTTTAAAAATGGCAGAACCTGGTCTAAAAGATTTGCACCCCGCAGCAAAGGGTGGACGTGTGTTCTGTTCACTGCCAATCTAAACTATGCTGATTACAGAAAACTGCGTAACTTCGACAGATTCTGCCTCAGACTTTTTAAAAGTTGGTACCTGGCTAAGCAGTCTACAAAAGGGTGATAATGTTATACTAACCCTAGAACTGAAAGTCCTAATGGACTGAAGTTGTTTCCTACTGAAGAAAGGCCAATGGAACAGAGAGGACAGATGACCCATATCAGTCAAAGTAGAGGTGCTGAAGCCAAAACAAGCCCCAAACTGAAAAAAATAGCATCAAAGGTGGTGCTTCCTCCACAGGGGTATTTGCAAGATGAGAAACATCTAGAAGTGCAAAAATATGCATTGCCATACAATCAGTAAGAGAATCAGCGTGAATACTGAAATCTTCTGGAGTCAAGGCACCATGAAAATTTGCTATGGTGCTATTTACTAAGCTTTGCTCCTCTTCCCATGACTAACTATTTCATCAGAGATAGTAAGTAAAACAAAGGTTGTAACTGTACATATGAAAGGAAATGAATAATGAAAAAATCCCTCTGGGTTATCCATGTACTTTTTCTTTTAAATTTCTCTCTTCATGACCTGCTATAGGCCATATGCTCCCCTTCCTGAATAAAACCACAGGGGAAGATGAGCACAGATTTCCTGTACTTCTGCAGCTCTTGAAAAGCTGCTGTTTTGATCCATTGCTCCCTTTGGACCAGCAGACTGGTGACTGTGAGGAATAGGAGCACAGCCTGACCAGCATTTTTTTTGCATAGCCTAGGATATGTTTGTGTAATCCTGATTGTCCCTGACATGTCCTTGCCATCACAAGCAATTCAACAGGAGCATGGCTGTCATAAGACCTCACTGGTACTCATCAATGTCTGAAGCAGGCCTGACAAATTATTTTTTTTAAAATCGCAATGAATTGTGAGATGAAAATAGTTGCAGTTAGTGGCAATTTTAATTGCACAGTTAAACAATAGTCACCCCTCCCCCTAACAGCCCAGAGCCTGTGTGACTTGCATCTCCTCCCCGCCATCACCAACAGTGCACAGATCCAGCCCTGACCCTGGCCCACCCCATGCCCTCTCCGGACTGACTCTAACTGGAGCTGACCAGCCTGAGCCTGCATGAACAGCCCCAGCCTACCCCACCCCTGCTGCAGACTCACTTGCCCAAACTGAGCAGCAGCACTGACTAGGCAGAAGCTGCCGCTTAGCATGGAGGAAAAGCAGCCCCTCCCTCTCTCCCTTGCCAGGTGCTTCTTGCTGCAGCTACCCAGAGCCCACTTCTGGATTGCCCTGCAGCTCCTATCCACTGCCACTGCTGCCGCACTGGGCAGCCTGAAGGTAGCAGTGTCAGCAGCCAACAGGAGCTGCAGGGCAGCCTGGGCGTGGACTCTGGGCAGCTACAGCAAGATGTGCCCAGCAACAGTGAAGAGGAGGGGTCACTTTTCCCCCATGCTGAGTAGCAGCTTCTGCCTGGCTGCTACCACTACTACCACTACTCAGCATGGGCTGGTGAGTCTGGAGCAGGTGCAGGGCAGGCCGGGCTCAGGGCTCTGTGTGCAGGTTCCAGCTGGTCCGGAACTGGTCCACTCCACTGATCAAAACAATGTGAGCAATTTTTAAAAAATTAACACTTTTATTCTTGCGTTAATTGCGTAAGTCAACTGCAATTAACTGACAGCCCTACTCTGAAGCCCCAGATGTCTGCTTTTCAGGGCCGCTGCTTATCAGGGCCACAATAACTTTTAATCAGCCTGATATAATAAGTTACGTAGTTACACAGGAGGCATCACTTCATGGTCAGGGTGGCTAGGATCTGGAACCTACTTCCAAGAGAAGTGGTGCAGGCTCCTACCCTGGGGGTCTTTAAGAGGAGGCTAGATGTACACCTTGCTGGGGTCGTTTGACCCCAGTACTCTTTCCTGCCATGGCAGGGGGTCAGACTAGATGATCTACTCAGGTCCCTTCCAACCCTAGAAACTATGAAACTATATTACATAGCTATGAGAACATGGTATGGTGATTTCCAAAGTTTCTCTCTTGTTCTGCCTAACTTAATTCTGCAGATGTGAGTTTCTACATGTTGGCCAAAATAAAAGTACATAGCATACTAAGAGAAAATGCTCAAACTCTTTCTACCCCTCACCCCAACCTTTTTTTAAAAAAAAATCTTTTCTGGGAATCTTCTTGCCTCCAAACACAACCTCTTCTCTTAGTGTATAATAATAGGGCAGTTTCCCTTTAAATTGTTTGTGAGCCCACTAGATGCATTGTTTCTGTTTTTAGCAACTGTCAAAAATCAGCCAAAGCAGCAGTATAATCTAAAGCTAGGTCTTGCATTCTATATTTAGTAAAGTAGGTTATTTGGGAACTGACTGTGTCAGTGTGGCTTTGTCAAAAAATTTTTGTTGTGGAAAAAACAACATACACAACATTTTTGTTCCTGGCCATGCTGAGTAAGGGTAGCAAGATTATAACTCATTCCTATTCTCTAGTAAAAGAGTGAATAGATTTATCTAATGGTAATAACAACAGTATACATAAATGAAAACAGAGAATGTTCAACACAAGGCATCAAATATTTATGAACATGACCTTGTATAACATTCTCCTAAGGCCGTATAGTGATTGAGGCACAAAAAAGTGATATATATTGCCCATTCCTCACATCCTCCGAATGGGAAAGAATGGATCCACTCAAAAGTCTATGGGTAAGTCAATAAAGACTCATGCACGAACATTAGGATGATGCTGGGAAGTTTGACACTCAAGGGATGGCTGCTACAAGTGAAGAAAAGCTGAACAGTTCAGAAAAGACGCCCTTTCTCCTCCTACAGAGACAGGAAAAAAGAACCTAATTCTTTTCCATTTTCTTTTACCAATCAAATGTAGTAATTGTCTCTTTGTTCCAACTGAATCTTTATTTTCTTTGGACTCTTTTGGTTCCCTCTGACATGGGAATGCCAACCTCTGTATGTGTTGCTGCAGTTGGCATAGACCCTGTGATAACTGAAGCATAAGAAAGCTTTCCATTTCGTCTACAAGAAGCATTTAACCTCAAAGTGTCTAGCACATTTCACTTACATAAGCAGAAGATGTGTGTAGATTTCAGTATACTTACAATAGCAACTTCTGGATATCACTGAGAGGGCAACATTATCTGCCTACATCTTGTTTACAATGTACAATCCATCTTTGCAGATTCTTCATAAGCTATTTGTATTTGAAAATGTTCACTAATCATACCTGAGCATAATAATCCAAACTACTTGTGGTTTTTTTGTTTTAAAAATATATAATTTTATTTATACTTGAAAATCATTGGTAAAAGTGACATTTAGTTGGTGTTCATAAGTCAGGAAACCCAGTGAAGATATTTGACACTGAGATGCTGTTCCCCAATACTTTGTAAAGGCCCTTATGTTTTTACTTGTAAAACTCTCTACTAATATATGCCATAGGGTCATAGGTCCACCCTTCTCCACAGGGAGGGCTGTAGGAGAATGAGTCATGTCAAGTAAAAGCTTGCAAAGGTTTACTTTGCATGCTGTTTCTCATGATCTCCCCAGACCTTCAAGAGGCAGGGTTCTCCAAGAATTACCATTCAAGCACTTTACTACTAACCACCACCAACAATGCTCACATTCTAAGAAGCCATAAATAATCGCATATCTATTACACAGTTACTTTTATAACCTCTCATTGTAAGTGATTCCAAATGTTCTAGACCAGTACCTCAGTAGAAAGTTTTCTTATGTAACCATTTCACCTTCATGACCACCATTATCTGTTCGAAATATTTTTCTATATTCTACCTTGGCTTTTTCCTTAAAACCCATAGATCTACAAGTTTCTACATATTGGTATGGGAGAAGCAGTGTGATTGGGCCTCCAGAAAACTGGATTTTCTTTGTTGCTCTGTCACTGTCTGGCTGTGTTTGGCTTTGTCACTTCACTTCTGTCTTCCTCCGCTTCCCTTCACACTTGTCCTTTTTATCTGTTTAGACTGTGTGGTCATTGCAGCAACAGGAAATGTTTTCCTAAGTATTTGCAAAATACCTAGCACAATGGGGCTCTGAGTTTAATTGGATGCTGTGGTGCAACTAATACAAATAACAGGGCAGAAATATCTACAGGTATACATATGTACTTATAATTCATCTTTATACTCACTAATGTATGTCTGTATGTGTTTAACACATGATTGTGTGCATGTGTGTGTAAAAACATGCAGTATTACATAAATATATCTATGAGTGTATTTGTGCTCTTGTACAGAAGATTAAAGTAACCTTTTGCAGAACATAAGTTAAAATAAATGCATGCTACTTTTAAAATTCTATACAGCTATACACATACACTTTTATCCTTCCAAAATTTTTGCTTGCTGTATGGAATTCAAGCTTTATAATGAAGACACAATTTTTGCTAATTAATTGCATGTTGTCCTTATTGCCAGTTTTAACCTGAAGCATTATCTTAGGCGTAGTAGTACTACTATTCCAGAGATATAATGACAAATGTATTGTGACATTCCCAGTGCAAACTATGCTACAGTCCTCCGAGTACTAATTTTAACAGCAAAAGCAAAGGTAATGCTTCTAAGGAATAGTTAAGCAAGATCATTATAGCACATTACTAACATGTATGCTGTGCAACTGTGGAATCACTTTAACAGTGCAAAGCTGCAGAACTGCTGTCTTTATCGGGACAATTTCTCTGGCTTGTGATTTGTGACACTTGACAACACGCAATTCTATGCACTGCATCAGCACCAATAACAGTTCAGAATCAATGTGGGTGTTAATGACATTGTAAGTAGACAAATACAGGGGCAGGAATCCAAATCCCACAACAGCTTTCTTGCACTTAATGCCATCGCTGCAAATGACATAATCTTGGACTATATCCAAGGACCCTGGTCACAAGACAAACTTTCCCTGACTTTGTGGTACCTTAACATCCAGAGCACTCAGGAATACAGAGTCTCGGCTTATGAATCACTCAGAGGTCTATATCTGTATTTCTGAATAAGTATCAGTAAATGTGTGCTGCCTACACTAAAGAGTACAATTATTTAACACTTTCGCATACAGTTTCTGTGGGTTGTACCAGTACACCAGGATGTGTCTTATATAATTTAGTTGGAATGGATTTTTGACCCATGAATCAATGAGCCAGTTGCAGGCTGAGTAATATTTGCTTCCTGTAAGGCTGTATGATATCAACAAGGTCATGGTTTACTGTCATTTCCTTTAAATTAAAAAAAAATACTCAAGGGGCATTTAACTTTTGACAAGGTGACCCACAATTATCTATTAGTGTTATATTTGTCTAAGCCCCTCTGCATTGATATGCAAGGACCATGTAATAGTTCACTGATGTCCCACTTGGGGGTGGGGAATAAGGCAAGTGGGACTTTTCCAAGGTCTTTCACAGCCAGAATGAATCTAGCTATTGCTGTATTGATTAAACATTTGGATAGTTAATCAACACAGCTAAGCCCTTTTAACCTGCCATGTGCTGTATACAAAAAAAAGATGCCTATAAAAGGAGCCAGCCATGAGGATGCAATTTTTGTGTTCAAATTTAACACAGAAAATATATCTTTGTAGATAAGGCCAAGAAAAGATTATGGCTTAGCTGTGATCCCTGATTTGAATACTAAGCTGCACTGCAACCCTATTCATTTTTGCCACATCAGTCTTTGTGATTTTTACCTGAAAAAATTATAAAATATATATTTTGCCAAGCAACATTACATTTTCCCTGGTCCTTAATAGAAAAGAAGGGTCAAAACTAAATTAACAGTCATTGAACTGCTTTGGACCCTTTCCAGAAAATGTCTTTTACTGTGTTCTATGGGGCACTAAAAAGCTTGTGCTTTTTTAGGAAACAACCCCTGTAAACAGCTGAACTTCAGGGAAGGGCATGGCTTGTGACACTGTTCCTGGTATGGTACGAGGAGAGGCTAAGGGACCTGAACCTGCTCACCCTCCACAAGAGAAGGCTGAGGGGGGATCTAGTGGCCTTTTACAAACTAGTCAGAGGGGACCAGCAGGCACTGGGGGAGTCCCTGTTCCCCCGAGCACTTCCAGGAGTGACTAGAAATAATGGTCACAAGCTGGCAGAGGGTAGATTCAGACTAGACATCAGGAGGCGCTACTTCACAGTCAGGGTGGCTAGGATCTGGAACCAACTTCCAAGAGAAGTGGTGCTGGCTCCTACCGTGGGGGTCTTTAAGAGGAGGCTAGATGAATACCTTGCTGGGGTCGTTTGACCCCAGTGCTTTTTCCTGCCATGGCAGAGGGTCAGACTTGATAATCTGCTCAGGTCCCTTCCGACCCTACCAACTATGAAACTATGAAACAGTGGACCATATTCACTACTCCATTCCATTAGGTGATATAACGGCTACAAACAGACTCAACGCTGGATACACCTAAGGGATTATTTTCTTTTAGACTCTTGCAGATTTCTTGGATTGAGTAAAGATGTGCATTACAGATTCTGTTGAGAACTTGACCCAAAAAAACAGTGTTCAAGGATTTGTGGGAAGACGAGTTAAAAAATAACAAAATAATCAATAAATAAGTTAATCCTACATTTGTTTTTAATTATTTGAATTAAAAACCTGAGTAAAGATTCCTAAATGATATATTGAACACATATATTGACATGGGACTCTACATGTTAAGCAAGTCTTGCCTGGAGCTTCTGTACCTCATGAAAAAACCAGGAGAAATCTTTAAAGCATGCTACAACAGTGAAAATTATTTGCCCAGTTAGTGAGGCAACTTACACCCTGTGTAAACCTTCTTGTGTCAATCCGCTCCTATAGGTATTATTTGAAAACACAGACATTGTGTTACTACACAGTAGCACACCTACACATGCACTTTAAAGAGCATTAGCTTATTTTAATGGACATTAAAGCATCACAAAAAGTACTCTTTTGCTAATGTGCATTAAAATAGGTTAATGTGTATTTTTCTAGTACCTCACAGTGGAGGTACTAGACTTAAAGTACAGTACCTAAAGCACATTAATGAACATATAGACATGCCTACTAATGACTATGCTAATTATTGGGTTGGACTTCTGATAAATGTGAAGTAGATGTTTTCTAGAGTCCACTATAGGTGTTCATTCTGTAAATAAAAATGCTGTGCCTTCAATATACTTAGTAAACGTTTACGGAAACATTAGCTAAATGATGACAGAATTTGACCAAATATCTGTTTTATATTACCACATAGTTTAGTAGAGGGCAAAAATTTTTAGGTCCTTAGTCTGTATTTTTATTTACTTTTCAGTACTTAGACCATTTTCCATTTGTATTTTGGCATTACTCCTGAGTTAGAACTCCTCATTGATTTTAAGTGGAGGGTGCTGCTGGAAAGTTGATGGTACAATGGGAATCAGTTTGTGTAAGGATCTCAGGAGTTGGCCTACATTAATTTTAAATAAATTACTTACCAGCTATTGTTCTTGCTATTAATTTCCCAGAGAGAATTCAAATTCCAAGCTCACATATAAACTTCAGACTTCTTCTGTGCCTTTGTGTGGCATTAAGAATTTTAAAGGTGTTCAGGTGCCTTATTCCGGATCATTTTGGTAGGAGTTAAATACCAAAATACCTTTTAAAATGGCACTCTTCATCTCTCTGTGCCTCTATTACTGATCTGCCAAGTGGGTAAAACTATTGTTTATTAATATTTGCAAGGTACTTAGCTATGGAAATGGAGATCCTACAAGTATTTAAATAACTACATTGGAGGGTTGTCTGTGTTTACATGCATGCTTCTGACAGTAATGTCTATGTCCCAAGCTAATACAAAGTTGGTGACTACCTCTAAAGACTTCCTAGAACTCAATAAAATACATAAATGTTCTATGTCCCTGTGGGGGCTTGATGCTTGTTACACAGCACCAGCTTCCTGCAGCCTGAGCTGCCAAGCTTCACAGGACTCTATAAGGCATAATGCTAACAATTTGATTTCCTAAAGGAAAAATTATTAAATTGACTAGTCAATATTCCAAACCATAACACACGGTAATTAATTCAAATTAGAAATTACTAAAAGCTGTAAAAGTAGACTCCCCACTGCTATTAAACTAGTATGTGAGGAGACAGATGTTTCTGTGTTCACCTGTTTCTATTTATCTTCACTACAATTACCACCTTCTGCCTTAGCTGCTGTTTCAATAGTGGTGCAAAGGAATTTAAAATAGGGGGGAAATAATCACTGCTGACACAGACAAGCAGAACTATATTGATTTTGATGGATTGGGACTTGCTTACACCAGCATAGAATTTGGCCCTTAGTCTTTTGGGGCTCTCATCTCTTCTCATATTCAGTTGCTGATGAGACTGATGGAGCAGCTAGTTCCCTGTCTCTGCCATGTCATATGATAGGTTATGTTTGGGCACTACTGGAGGCTCTTTTTCACTCTCAACAATTGATAAATCTCTTCTCTCCCCCAACCCCATGGTGTCTGGACCAACTGGAGAGTGACCAGGTCACAGTTTAACTCCTTCCCTATATTTATTTGCCTAGTAGGTTGAGAGAGATGAGTTTAATCACTGGATTATTTCAGTTCATTTGGAGAACAGTCCATTACTGGACAAGGTACTCATCAAAGATAATGTTGATGAAGTGAGTTTACCATCTTTAAAGTAATACATCCTCCTCCCAAAAATAAAGCAGCTTTCTAATAGCTGATGACATTATAAAGCATTCCTGGCACCAAAAAATAGAAATAAAACAAACTAAAAATGATTAAATCTTGTAATCCAGAGCTAATGTATTTGCTTTCTGAACTGGTAGAGTGTAAATGTCAAATCAGACACTTTTAATTTAAAAATTAATACATGGTAATAAAAATATTTTATACCAAAGAGTAAAACTGACTGACCCATTTATCCTGCAGTTTCCAGTTTTCCTTCAGAGAATATACATTTTAATTTATCAAATGTCTCATGTAGAATTATGTATCAAATCAAATCAAATCTTGCCACCAGAAAGCAATCTTTGAAGTCTTGTGAGCACTCAAGACATTTTGCCAATTCACCATGGTTTTCTTCAGGCAATCCAAAGACTGTTTTAGCAGAAAAGCCCTGCCCTTTCTCTGCTTATGAAGTGATGCTATTCTCTGTGAAAAAGAGAAATAGCTGTTACAATGGAGGCAATTCATAACTAGCCCATGGCAACACTTTATTCAGTTATATAAACAGCTGTAATGGTCAATTTTCATCCTGGATTAAAATTACTTTTTAAAAAGTCATCACATGTGTAACCAAAATGGTAACTTAACAATAGATGTATCCACTTGTGATCTTCAGGCCCCTTTGCAGCCTTATGGCACTGAGTGCAATGTCAGTAAAAAAAAAATTAAAAAATAAAGAGTACTCAGAATTATATACAATCTGGTCTTATTCCTTTGCACAAATACTCATTTGTGGTGCCTTCTCGTTATTGTAGAAATACTCAAAAGTAAAACCATTTAACTGTAGGCCTTTGAGTAAATTGCAGTGTGGAATAATGTAAGAATTCCCATGTGACAAGTTTGTTAAGGTTACATTACTTGCAAGTCATAGCATTATTGTTTCTGCTACTTGTCTTGCCCAGCTTGTCATCCTACATTCATTAGTTACTACTGGAGCAGTAACAGAGACTTATTGACTCAGATAGTAAAACAAAAAATAGTAAATAATTCGTGATATTTGGAAAAATATGCTTTATTTCTCTCATGAATTGTCTGTAGATAAGCTGTTTTTCAATTTCTTAAGTATATATGTAGGTATTTATTTTCTTAGTTTATTTACTATTCAAACCTTGCCCAGTGGAAACCTTGTGTAAAAAAAATAAAAAAATCAGCCTATGAATTGTTGGGGACTGTCTATCCAAAGATTCCTTCAAGTATCTGATAGACACAGTTCAAGCCACGTGACTGTTAGTCAGCTTGTATTATTGATAAGTACCATTCACCTCGGATCATGAACTGTAACCTTTCCTCTGTCTTTACTCTGGGCGTAAAAACAACCATCAACATTTTTCCTGCCATATCAATTTTTATGGTACGGCAAATGGGGAGCCTCTGTATAAACAGGGAAGTTTGGAGACCACTTCTGGAGACCTGCCCTAGAATTTCCAGGCATGTGTCTCCATAAGCTAGGAAAGCCCATGCAGGTCCTAGCATGATGCCTCTGCACCAGGACTTGCTTAGTTAGACCCACCTCCAGAATCGCCAGGACCCATCTGAGTAAACAGGGGAACCCTGACAGAAACCCTGAGGTTAGCCCCTGACCTAGGCCCACCCCTAGGCTCTCTGGGAGCACATCTGGGTAAGTAGGGAAGTCCAGAATTTCTTTGCTTACCCAGACACATCCTCAGAGATTGCAAGGGCACATCTGGGTAAGATGGGAGAGCCAGGCAGGCATTTTCAGGCTTCAGTGTCCTGATTCTGCCTGGCAATTTCTGTTGTTAGCAGGACCAGGCCCCTCAAGCCCCAAGAGAATACATCACCCCTTGTTCTGCACCATCAATGGGCAGACAAGGGGGAGACAGGTTTCAATGAATCGGATCATCAGTGCCATGACAAATCACAGTTCAGCTTACCTACTTTCAGTAACAGCTGTGTCTAGCATAGGGACGCTAGCTTGCAGTCATGCTTCTTACCCATCTTTTTGTACTCAAGCTTTGAGTACACTAGAGTCTTCCAGCATACTTGCTGGGAGTGTTCCAAACAAGTGCCATCACTAGAATGAGGGAAAATGTGATCTGAGGAAGACATATCTGCAGAAAGGCCAAAGAAAGAAAAGCATGAATATATGAGGTTGCTAACTATCATACCTTTGTAATTCAAGTGCAGTCTGTGTGCTTGTATGTACAAATGTGAGCTGGTTGTGTTTTCCATATTAGACAGCATTACAAGTTACATGTCACTCCCCAGATTTATATAAATCACGTAGCAAAATTAACTGTGCATCTTCCAAGATCTTCTGTCCCATCTTTTCTGTGACACTGAAACTAAAATCTTGAGAACACAGTAACAGATTCCCATTACCTGAGGACAAAAAGCTAAAAACAAAGCATTAACCAAAAATACTAATATGACGTATAAATAGAATGTGAATTTTTGTAATGAATCAATTGATTATGATGTATTCACATTATATTTTTTCTTTTTTCTAATTATAAGTGGCAAAAAATCATGTAATATTAATAAGATATGCATAATGCAAATACTTTTTTAAAAGTTCAAATCCTTTATGATTTGATTAAGAGGAAACTTCCTGAATATTTGTTTGAAATGTTTAGTATCTGTAATATTAGAAATGGCCCGCATGTGAGGCTCAGCTGTCTGCATATGGGCAAGTGTGAATGGACATGAAAAATTTAGTCACATCAATAGTGAACTGTAGGGTTGTGCCCAGCATGTTGGCAACCTGCAATCAACTAAAAATTACTAGCATCTTATTTTGCAATCTTTAATAATCTTATTTTACATCATAGTTCATTTGCATTGACGGAATGCCTGGAGAACACGGTCAAGAGTCAGAGCCAATGTGTGCTAGATGCTGCACACACTTGTATTAGAAAGGACAATCACTGTGCTCAAGGCCTTAAAATTTTATTACAGGGTGAGAGGCAGCAAGAGCAAGAACAAAAAAGGGGGGAAGGGATTGTTGATAGCATTGTAAGCAGAATTGTCAGCTTTATTAACTATACAATAATGATATTGTAGAAGCCATTTTTTTAGAGAGTCCCCTTGTGCCCACAATGCAAAGAAGCACCCCACTTAAATCCTCCCTCCAAATATTAATTTAGTTGTACATGCATGAATTAACCTACAAGAGTGTATATAAGTAATATAAACTTGGTGTCAGATGATATGGCATGATATGAAAGTATGCTTATCTCTGTGAAAATTAAAAATACAAATACAACATGAGCAAACCCAGAATTAGCATGTTGATTTGTATATACTGATACTTCACTAGACTGAAGTATTTTTTTATTATTACTTCTGAATTATAGGGAATTTTTTTTATTATTACTTCTGAACAGAGAGAAGTTTTGAATAATAGCCATTAGAAATATATAAAATGTCAATTTAGAGGGTATAATTCAAACATGTATCTTTTGGAGATTATCCCCAAATTGAGTTTTTATTAACTCAAGGAACCAGCTAGCATCATGCTAATGTTGTTGAACTTTTAAAAATCTTTTATTTTATCACTTTTAATGCATCTTTAATATTTAACATCCCTCTTATTATAGGCAGAAATCGTGAGATGCATGTGCTGTTTCCACACAGTTTTAAAGTTCAATGCACAGTCACAATTCTGAGGGGAGATTTCACACATTTATAGAAAATAAGGCATTTTTGCAGTAAAGTTGCAAAGTGTGAAAGAATTCTTGTTTTATCTGCCTTACTTATCATGTTTATGAGTTATTTTGCCTGGAAGTAAATTGACAAGTTGTCAATGAACAATAGACAGTGCTTCAGCTAGGCTTTTCACAGGTTCGGATGCCTTTGGGCAAAAGGGCTAAATCTGTAGTTTGCAATCTAGCATATGGAGTACTGAAAAAAGTGGCAATGGGGTGAGAGACATTTACTGAGAAATTCATGTGGCTGCTGATCTCTAACCAATCCATTTGGTCTGGGGTTTATGAATTCATGTATAAGTGCTCTAGACTCACAGTCAGGGAAGGGGTTTTCAGTTTACATATAATGACCCAATTCCATTTATTCCTGCAACATTATCAGTCTGCTGTGTCATTTTAAATAATATTATTTTTCTCCACAAACTGTCTCATATACTTTTAATAACAAAGCTCTATTTTAAAACAATAATGTATGGCTACTTTATACTTTTCCTCGGTGCTGCAACAACTTGTACTATAATGACTCTAATTAGCACACCTCTTAATCCTTTATCCCTGCCCTCATTACTAGTACACCCTCTTGAGGTGTCAAGTATGTTGCACACTTTTCAATGAAAGAAAGTTGATTTTGAATGCATATACTGTAAGAGAAAAACATGATTCTCTGTTCCTTTACACAGTATCATTTTTGTCAGGAGACCTAATGCACAAAGGTGAAAAATGTGATGCCCAAAGCTTTTTCAGTTCTCAGTTTTGCTTAAAAAAAGGTTTCATATAGAGAAAAATAAAATATAACCAATTTTTTAGAGATATTAAAAAAATTGAATGATGCCAACAAAATTGCTCCCATTGTAGGTGAATAAAGAAGCTTGATTTCCATTCAGGAAAAAAAAACATTTTAAACATCTACATACTTTAGCCTTTTCCATTCACTGAAGCTGTTAAAGTGCAGAAATCACATTAAAAATTACACTATGTTTGTATGGCCAAGAATAAATTCGCTCTACATTAACTTTTTGCTGTCCAAGTGTGCAAAGAGTGTGTTTTGCTGAGGAGAACGTAAAATGAGCTGCTGGAAATGCTGAACTTCTGTTCCAGGAAATATTTATGCAGTTATATAGTATAGGAGCATTTCAGCGAGCAATTAGCATAACAAATAATAGTAGGAAAAGTAAGAGTGATGATAAATGACTGATGAAAAGACACTAAATTGGAATGGTTACCATAGTTAATAAAGAGACAACTGTGCTATTTGCTTGATGTCAGTGCCTTACAACCGACAAAAAGGATAAATAACCTATTCTAGTTATTATTATCATGGCCAATGAAAGTATAACTAAAGCAAGAGGAGACAGAGATTATAAATACATCATATTATGTAATACTCTAGTCAACCTGAGGAAAATAATGAATACATTATAATTTAATGTCTAACAAACTATTCAATTATTAATGATAGGCAAACTATTTTGGCTACTTTATTGGAATATATTTTAGACTATAATTATCTATATGCAGTAATGAAACATTTTTTTCAAGAGTTCTGGGTTTTGCATGCCTGTGCTGGCTGACAGGATGACAAAAAGGGGGCTTGACCTACAGTCTCACATTTAACTGAATTACAAAAAATATTACAAAAAGATGCAGAACACATCACAGAAAGATCCCCCCCCCAAAAAAAATACAAAGACAGACTTCTTTTTGAGGCAACACTTCCTTGCCAGCTACAAAATCTAAATTTCTTAAACTTGAGCTGAATCTGTTATAAAAAGTCATCCTGGCTTTGAGAACTCTGCCTATTCACTCTGCTTTTGTGAAAATTATGCTGATCATAAACCTGAGCATATGCTGATCATAAAAGGGAGCACGGTATTTCTTCCAAAACAGGTTGAATCATTCTCCGTGTAAGACTAAAGCATTTAAACTCATTTATGGAAACTGACGAGATTTAAAGTAGATGGTGTGACTCTTTAAAGTACTTAAAGGTACTATCCTTGCCCATGAGTCTTCCTCCCAATTTTTGTGATTTTACAGTCACATTATCCTATCCTAGGAAAATATATTTCATTCTCAGTTGCAGGGTAAAAGACTGGTTCAAACAACAGGGGAAACGTCCAAGCTGACTATACAGTGAACACTGTCAAATTCACTATGCACATAGGGTGAAACTAATTCCTAATTCAGGCAGTGAACAACCCTCCACACCGCTTGCCTGAACCGCAGTTGTGTCAGAAGTAATACCAGCCTATGAAAGCTTGGCACAAAGTGGGTGGATTGATGGTGGTCTGGGGTCGGACAAGAGGTAATATAAGGATCCAGCGTTTCACTCAGCCAGTGCAGAGGGACTTCAGACTAGCAACAAGGTAGCCCCACACCCTGGCCTCAGAAAGATGAATTTCATTTGCCCATCCTCTCTGCACTCTAATGCTTGGGCTCTATGGGGAGGGGATGCACTTCACCCCTGAAAAAAACTGTCAAGAACAGCAAGGAAACAAACTGAGGCAGAAGTAACCAATGATATTTGCCATCTGATCACTTTCATTTAAGGTAATCTTGGGCATTACATTCTAAGAGCATTAGTTTATTTTAAAAAAACCAAAAAAAACCCAACAAGTATGACTTTAAGTTGATGATGTTCCTTCTAACAGGTTTCCAGGCAATGCTTTAAAAGTATCGTGCCTTTTTTTTCTCCTTTATGAATTAAAATAGAAACAATTTCTAAGCTATTAGTATTCCTTCCACTATAATATATTCTATAACAAATGTTGAAATAAATTACTTCCCGACCTAGGCAGTATGTACCTACAGAGAAAAAAAAGATTAGTAAAGCAGTAATAATCGCTTTAAACTGGATTCCTGCAGATTAAACTGGAAATAACCATAATTACGATGTATTGTACTATTGTCATTGCAATGGATACTCGATCCTTTTTTTCAGAATGTCATTTGACAACTTTTCAAATCTAAGAGAAAGACCTGCCTTGTTACAGTTGTTTTCTTATGCCTTGGCTAAGTTTTCCTTAATTATTTCTCCAATTCTGTCAGCAGTGTTATTGCCCCACTAGTTTAAAGGTTAAACAAAGCACCAAATCTGTCAAAGTGAGTGAAACCAACTGGTGAAGAGCTATCAGAAAGTAATCAGTGCTAATAGGTACATAATGGCTAACAGTGGGCTGTTTGCACTCAGATACATCACAGCAGACAGAACACAGGCTTTGCTGAAATCACAGTTAAAGAAAACATGGAGTACTCTAGCCAGTTTGTGGTTAAAAACAAACTAAGTATTTTTCCTCTGGAGAAAAGAGCTCTGAAACTACATATGTGTCTCAAATAATAGCCATTGGTAGTTATGCTCTGCCCGAGCCATAATTCTTGAATTTGTCAAGCCAACCGTTTTGTTGTGTAACTGACATAAGGTTAAAAATATGAAGGAGTCATGTTGGTCAAAGTTGGATCGGGTAAAAAGGTAAATGTAGGGGGAAAACCCCCCACCAATTTTAGGACACCTTTTTTTGCCTGTTCTTTTCTAAAATCATCTGATAAAGCTGCCAAAAATGTTTTATAAACCTTTTTTTTTTCCAACTGAACTGTTGAAACTGTGTAGCTATTAGCAGTTCCCTGGATTTGTATGCAAAATATAACTGCTGGCTGTGATTTTACTGTGTTGTCACCTGACTAAGTAATGTGGTAAGTGCTTGCAAAGCTTAGTTTTAAGCACTTAGTGCCAAATCCTGCAAAATGCTGTATGATTCCTGGAAGGTGCTGAGTGACCTGAACTCTTACTGAAATTCATGGGAACAGAGAAAGCTTAGCATCCAGAACAGTACAGCCCTTATTTACTGTGTAGTAGGACTACTTCTTCTTTGTGAATTCTTCCAGGACTGTATATGACAAGAAATAAATGTTAAAATGTACTGAAGATTATCCTAGTTTGGTCACAGTGATAGTTCAGTCTCTCAAGCTTAAGTAGATCATGGGCCCTGAGCTGGCCCTCAGCACCTGGTGACTTACCCACTTACAGGCCGCAGTCATAGCCTTTAGGCTAAAGGTACTATTTTGCCATTACAAACATCTTGAACTTTTTTGTTCCATATTATGTGGAAAACTGTGTCACTCCCTTGGTCTCTAATGTAATTAATGTCTCTCTCTCAGTTCTTGGTTTGTTTTTCATTTCAGGAAATTTGACTAGCACCTGAGGTGAAGGGTGAGCGAGCATTTCCTCAAGGAGGCAAAAAAAACAGAAGAGCATCTTTCCCAAGGTTAGTGAATTTCACACACAGACACCTTCTCTGGATGTTTTGGGGGATATTAAAACTTCCCTGAGATGCCTTTGATTTATGCTGCCAGTTACTCAGTGACACATCACCCCAGGGGTTATATCTTCATATGGACATTTTCATATGAATAAACTCTGGACACATATAGCTTTTCCTCTCATATGAAACAGGTGTATCTTCTTTTTCTGGAGTGCTTCATGTTGGGAGTTGATATTTGGTTAATACATTTGGAAAGACTTTTTCCCCTGTTTTTATATCTACAAAAATCTATTTCCATCAGTGAAGTATCTAGCACCTCTGTCCCTGGAAATGCTTGTGTTATTCCTACAGTACTTTCTAATATAGCTGTGTGAAACATCACCATTTTGTTTCAACTTCCACTTCACCGTTTCAACAGGATAGTGTTTTGTTTTGAGTTTCATTTCATTTTGAAGTGCTGTTCCTTTTCGTTTCGTCAAACGTTTTGCTGTTTCAACACTGTTTTGCCATTTCGCCCATAGGACATAATGGGGAAGCACAAAACCATGTATAATGTTGTCATTTTCTGGCAGATTTGAATGAAAATAGCAAAGCCTGCCATGTTTCAAGGAGATAGGTGCAGGGGTTTCTGGGAAATGGCACCTCAAAGTCTTGAAAGCAAAACTCATGTGTGTGTGTTAAGGCGCAACAGGATAAAAACTGCAGGCATGCTAGCCCCTGCTGAGGCCATGAAACCTGCCAGGTTTCAAAGAGATAGGTGCAGGGGTTTCTGAGAAACTGCACCTCAAGCTGCTGACAAGCAAAACTCATGACAGGTGATTGTGTGTGTGTGTTAAGGTGCACCCTCACTAGCGCTGGGGCCTCTACATGACACAGTAGTGTGCCCCAATGAGGCCTTCTCCCCTACAGCCTCATCCCAGTTCACCACTTTAAAATGACAACAGGTAATAACTTAGTAAGCAAGACAGTAGCATCAGCAGCACCTCAGGCAGCCACACAGTCACAGTCAATATCAAAGCAGTCCTTCCTCCCTCTTCTGCCTCCCTCTCCTTACTTTCTGTTTCCCTGAGGGCAAGCCCAGCTTCAGCTTCTAAACTCAAAATGTGTTGAAATGTTCTGACTTCCCTCCTTTCATTTTGAGGCTGTTTCAAAGCCCTTTGTTTTGATTTGATTTCACTGTTTCGAGCTTGAAGCAAGTCGAAACAACATCAAAACAAAACAGCCGGTGATATTTTGGACAGCCCTACTTTCTAAGACTTACTAGGTGCTCAAACTTTTGTTTGCACAGGCTAGATGAGTGGCTTGGGGCTGGTCTGTAGGCCAGATCAGGCCCTGGGAGACAGGATCAGACCCTGCACTGCCTCCTGGCCTAGGGACAGATATTCAAAAAGCCTGAGCCTAAATTGATTCAATCTTTGCAGGTTAGTCTAACCTGATTAGGTTGAATCACTTTGTAACTCACAGACATCCCCTCTGGACTGAAAAAAAACTGGCACATGCCTACACTGGCTCAGGCTAGAAGCTGGGGGACACTAGAGCAGCCCTCCCTTCCCTTCCATTGGGTGAAGCTGAGGGGGGCATGGCCAGGCCCGGACAGGATGCTGTGATTAGGGAGGAGTCCCCCCCCCCACACCCACTGGTAACAGAAAATTTATCAGTTGTGTTATCAGCATTTAGCACCCCATGAGAAAGCAAAGCCTTGCTCATTAGTTTAAGCTCTTCTTAAACAGCTTTTTCCAAAGGAAGGAATGCAGGGTCTTACCAGCTGACCCATTGATTAACTCCAAAAGCCCTGAATGGACACACAGCATTAATTAGCATACCACATGTTGACTATGGTCCCTGCTGTGGGAGAGAGGAGGAAAGGATCTCTACTTAAGCAGCAAGTGGTAAAGGGGTAGGGAGGAGGGCACAGGGAAGCCAGCAAACACTGCTGTGCCTGCAAGTCTCTGACAGAGATCCAGCCAGGGAGCAGAGGGGAGGGGCCAGCTCTGCTGTGGAACAGAGAGTCCCACTCAGTCTAGAGAGTATGCTGGAATGCTGGAGGAGGCTGGTTTGTCTTAAACCAGCAAAGGGTCTATGACAGACATTGCATAAACTAATTTGAGCCAAATCAGTTAAGTCTGATACTACAGTCAACCAGGTTTATCTCAAACCAGTTTCAGCCATTTTCAAACTAGTTTATGTGCATTGAACATCTGTTCTGTTGCAGGTTTAAAGTAGTTTCCGATCACTTAAACCAGTTTAAGTGTAATGTCTGTCCCTAGCCCTAGAGACCAGAGCTACCTCCCTCAGCCCTATGCTGCCTTCCAGAACAGTATCCATCTCCTGGGCCCCTTGCTGCCTCCCAGGGCCACCCCTCTGTCCCCCAATCAGGCCCCAGGCCACCTCCATGTGTGGATGCAGCATGCTTTCTATCCTGCAGGGCTCCACATAGGTCTGGAAATCTGGGAGCAGGGGAGTGGCAATTACTTCTACTGTTCCCCCATCACCAAATTTGTTAACCCTCTGAATTGCTGTGAGCTATAAGGCATGGCTTCATGGGCTGAATTTGGTCTGTGGGCTAGGCTTGAGCACCCCAATACTAAGTAGATAGAGTTCCTTGTTTTATCAGTACAATTGAAAGTAGCAACACATTTAATTTACCTTGCCTTTTTCCTCAAATAGTAATTTCATTTTTATGGAGGGATGAGACTTATTCTTTCTTTAGAATGGTAAAGGTATTTCCTTATTTTGTCCTCAAATATTTTTTCTGCATACACTTGTTAAAAAGCCATTGATTAAAACTAAATAGTGAATATGGTTATATAAAATAACGTAAGCTATAAGTCCTTCTAGTCCAGCTTCTTGTGTTGAGGGTGTACAAATGCCACAGTTGTAGATTTGGGAAGCTCTGCACTGCTTATGCACACACACAGGTACATGCACATTACATCACATCCTGTTCTCTCAAGCTGAAGACTGGCTTAAGCTTTGAAGTATAATGTGTTCACAACTGCACCAGAGTTTATTGTTACATGCCAATTGTATGCGTAGATGCACTCACTGAGTACTTAAAATATGGACATTTTATTTACATGTCCAAATGAAAGTGCCATTCTTTCAAGTTCTGGCCTACCTAGACAGAGTCCAATACAATAAATGATCCAACGATATACATTCCATACCTGTAGGTCTGAACTACAGCAGATGTTTTATCACTACACAGCGGACTACAGAATAGTTTAGAACAGGAAACAGGAAGAATAGTCGTGGTCCTTGGCTCAACCTTTGTACATTCAAGACACCTTTTGTCAGACTAAATGTACCACGTGAAAAATGTCAGCTCTTATCTTTCATTCATTTTTTAATACAGAAAAATAATAGAGCAATTGTCCTGTTACAAATAAAAGGTCAGAATGTTTTTGACACTATGGATTCCTGTTTGAATTATCTGGATTTATCTCGTGAATCATGTGTAGGCACACCTACACAATTTAGGTAGGCAAGGCTCTTTGAGTAGATGTGACATCTTTTATTAGATCTACTGAGTTTTTGGAAAAAAGTTCTTGCCAAGCTTATAGGCTCAGTCACCCTTCATCAGGCACAGGGAGTCTCTGCTGGTCTGAGACTCCAAGAACTTTCTTCCAGCTACTTTTTTCAGTTGGTCTAATGAAAGATATCACATCTGCCCAAAGAAACTTGCCTGCCTATGGTCTTAAACCAACATGGCTGCAACCAAAACCCCTACACAATTTACACAGTCCACAGTGTTAATATTGCATGGCATCCCATGGCACCCTTAAAAGGATTTTATAACACTCCAGGGTTCCATGACACCCTGGTTGAGAATCACTGGTCTCACTAATTGATACCAGAGGATAAACTCATAGGAAAAATAATCACCCAACTTTGATTGTGATGCTAAGGATAGTAGTTCTATACTTGCAAAATATATTAATGATTCCTTAATAGTTAAGAATAATAGTGGTTCTTGGTCTACGTCCTTTAAAAGGATACAGTTTCCCTTGCCCCATGCTAAGACTTATGCAGAGGAAAGAGTGAATCAACAATACCACTTTTTCTTTTGCCCTGTTAAGATGAGATCTGACCATAATTAGCTTCTGAGGCCTGGTGAGATCACAGATCACGGCCTGTGGTGGGAGAAAAATTTCCAAAGAAATAGTTTGCTAGTGGAACAGGAAAAATCAATAATTATAACAAAATAAGAAGTATCTGTTGAAAGAGGTGAAGTTGGAGAACAGAGTGAAGAAGCAGCATGGCAACACAGAAAAAAGAGCATTTCAGCTAAAAATGCATGAGGCAAATTTTTAAATCCTGGTGCTTTCCTTCTGCTATCTGTCATTAACTTTTATTATTTTCAGCCGTCTCTCTGCTTAAAAATAGTTAACATCATTTTCCCCAGAGTTTTATCTATATTGTGTGTTAATGCATGTGCATGAGTATAATATGTGCTTAATATATACAGTGAGAGAGAGAACATTTGAGCTTCTTGACTGAATTGTGGCATCCACAGGCTGAGTCAGGAACATATTCAGTTAGTGAGTTATAAGTCCTTTAAAGTCAGTGTTTAAAATGAAAATGCTCTAAACTGTAGTGGAGAACAGTGAACAGTTATCATCTAGAAGCGACATTCAAGGAACCAAAATGGTTTAAATTTATTCTTGAGACCTCAAGGGTTGTTTTTTGACAGTAGTAAAGGTTTAAGTTGTCCAATTTAGCAGAAACCACATGCAAACATTGGAAGTCAAACAACTGCAAAAGAAGACCATTGAAAGGTTTGTAAAAAAAACAAAACAGAAACCACAAACAAACAAACAAAATCCCCTCAAATGTATAGCTGCAAAGCAACACTAATTCTCAGGAGAAGTTGCCACAAACCAAAATTGCCACCAACACGTTGTAATGCACATGTTGATCTTTAGCAGATGAAATGCACTTCTTTGCATTTTATCATCTATGTACTCCTTAAAGGTGAATTGAAATCCAGTTAAAAAAAAACCTACTTAAAAAAAGCTTTTTTTTTAAACAATGCAAATTGTCAAGGGTCAGCCTATATAACTTTTATGTTAAAAAGTGTCCAACTACATCTACTCCCCATGGTGTCAGTACAGCTAATATGATTTGGGGTGGTACTAGTGATTCCTAAAAAAACATATACACTTATAAGCTGCAAAAAATATATTTCAAAACAAAATACATGCAAGGTTGTTTTTCTTTTATTTGCCTACCAGTAGCTTGAAGATCTTAATAACACTTAAAGCAAAATAATTTGGCTGCACTATTGTAAAAGCTATAATTCTCAGAGTATTCCTGCCAAACAATTACCTAAATATTAAGTAATTAACTGACTTCCCAAAGTCATGGGGTATCTGTATTAGAGACATGATTAGATTTTAAGTCATTCCTGGCCTCTTGTTTTGTTCTCAAACCACTAGATCCTGTGTTCTCATCAACTGTTTCAGGAGCAATATGACTTTCCAACTCAGATGGTGAAAAGTAAAAAGCTGATTATTTAATCATCAAAATGTACATATTTGTCAATTTTGGCCCCATTATCATTCAGAATTCTGATTTTGTGAGTGTATTTACTCACATAAATCTGGTGGTTGATTGGTTGCTATATATAAATGCCCATTTTTATATGCAAAATCAAAAGTTCAGATGAAAATGTAGATCTTTCAGCATCTGTGAAATTAGAGCAGGCATAATGTGAGAACTCAAACGAATATGTATACATGTATGGATGTGACATATTTACACACATGCACATATAATAAGCATTTAATTTAGCTTCTGACTTGGAAGAAATACAGAAAGGAGTGAGTTTGCGGGAAAGAGGTGGTTGACACTATGTGAACCTCCAGATTCTTGATTGTTCAGTGAGTCCATTTATGTCTCCTAATACTGAGTAATGTTTCTGCAGAAATTCTTTCTTAATCATGGAATGTGTCATTTGCCCTTGAGCACATTCTATGGTGTCTAAAAATAGTGCAGAACATATTCCATAGGTCATGTGGGATGGTCACCTACTGACTGGTTGTTATAAATAAGGGCTTTGGGGTCAAACCTGTCTTTTCTTTGAAGAGGTTAGAAGGTTTCAAACCCTGAAAGCAACACCAGCCCTGAATCTAGAAAGTCAGGTCCCAAAAGGATTCTTTGGGCAAGCGCCTTTAAATAGCTAAGAGTGAGAGAAATGGCACAGCAAATGTCAGCTTACATAAAGCCATATGAGAAAAGATGAGAAAATGGTGTCCTTTGTACAAGGACAGAAAATTTAACTTATATAAAATGACAAAAATAAGAAGAATAAAACCTCACAACTTTAAAACAAGCATACTAAAAAGCCAACTTGCTGTGTTACTATGCTTACTATGCTCTTAATCCAGCCATGTCTTAATTTTCTTTGAATTTAGGTTTAAGGATTGATTTGGAGGATTCTAATTTCGTTTTCTTTGGTGCTATTCTGTTTTTTAATATCATTCAGCAACTGTGGCAGTAAGATGTCCAAGTCATTAATAGAAAGAAAAAAATATAGAAATCTCATGAGAAACTCATTTAAAGTTGCTTTGGATTAAATTTGACCTTTAAAGTCTAAGCCTGAACCCAATGCCCAACAATCAAGGGCTTTCTTGCTCCTGGTCAGTACTCTCACAACACAGTTTTAAGAAAGATCAGGTATTTAGAGTTGTGCAGCAGGATGGCTCATTGTCACTGTGATGAAGATTGAGCAGAGAAAAGTGTTTATTGTTGAATGTACAAGGGCAGGGCAACAGTTCAGTTTTTACAGAAACTGCAGCAGTGAACAAGCTGTTCAACTAATGATCACCCTGTAGTGGAAAGTGGGTATTTTTTTCCAACCTGCACAACAAAACAGCTGCTCATAAATCCTATAAAGACACTTTAAAAGGCTCTTAAGCACAGTTGAGTTAATATAAATATTTTAATCTTTTATATGCATTGTTGAGATTCAGTCAGACTGCAGCCTACTGCATCTCTTACATAGCACATCATTAGTTTGCCTTTCTGAAGCACAGCTAAGTAAACATTGGTACTATCATAAGATTGGGATAAAAGTTGTTGATTTTCAGGATGAATATTCAGAGCCTCTTGACCTCATCTTGATAGTTATTCAGGTAATCTACATGTGTAAAAATGCAATGCAGAAGCCCTCCGTGAAGACATTTTATAAAATTATTAGGTTTCCCTCTGAATTTGGTATTTACTCATTTGCTATGCAGTTTCTTCACTATATACTGACAGACAAGTTTCCATTAGAGATGCAGTTAATGGTAGGGGACATATATAGAACTAATGAACTGTAAAATGAAGTGTGCACACAAATCTTTATGTGTTCAAAGAAATAGATAAAAAATGCAAGTGGGCTGAGCTAGGCAGAACTCTGAGGGCAGATGTATCTTCTGAAAGCTTCTGGACCAGACATCTGCTTTCATGCTAAAGCTTATATAGCAAGATATCATAGCTCCTGGAAAAAACAGTTACCTAGAATCAGAGTATTTCTGAGAGAGTCAGAGAGCAGACTTCATCAAGCTGTGTGCGCCTCAGGGTAGGTCACAGGGCTCCAGCAAACACCTTGTTTGGTTTTTTACCTGGGTACCACATGAATCAAGACTGGCTTCACTTTGGAACTCACTGGATGCTTTTTTGACTGGGGGAGAAGGGGGTGAACCCTAAATGGGTTTTTTTCCTGGGGGAAAAGGGGGTTACCCCTGAAGTACATTCTCTTCCATTGAAGCAAGTTTCACTTCTTTGCTGAAGAAGACAAATAGTGATGGTGAGCAAAATAGTATCCCACAAGCAATCTGCTAACAGCACAGTACACTCACAGTACATGTAATTAATAAACTGTCTGAAAGTAGAAAGAGAAAAATGCAAGCAAAAAAAGGGTACATCTCTCGCTCGCTCTTTCACTTGTGCATGTCGTCTCTCTGTGCATCTGTTTGGAAAAAATACTGCTGCTGTTCAAGTGAAGCATGGCCTCAAGCACATTTGAATTCCCCAATAAGTGGAAGAATCATAACTGAGTCCTCAAAGAACTTAGGAATTTTACTGAGACAAGAAGATTACTTCCACAGTATATACACTGACCAAAATTTCCCATCTCTATTGTTGGGTGCCGAGTTTGACACTTCCATGTCCTTTTATTTTCCCCAGTGGGGCTCAGATATTGCAATGAATATCTGAGCCCCACTGGCAAAAACAATCAGAGGGTGGTAGTGGATGGGTCCTTCTCAACCTGGAAGGATGTGGGCAGTGGGGTTCTTCAGGGCTCGGTCCTCGGGCCCGCACTGTTCAACATCTTCATCAGTGATTTGGACAAGGGGGTAAAAAGCACCCTGTTCAAATTTGCTGATGACACTAAGATGTGGGGGGACGTGGGCACACTGGAAGGATGCAACAGGCTACAATCAGACTTAGGTTACAAGGGTAGGCAGATGAGTATAGGATGGGTTTCAACACAGACAAGTGCAAGGTGATGCACCTCGGGAGGAACAACCAGCACCATACCTACAGGTTAGGGAACTCCCCTCTTGTCAGCACGGAGGCGGAAAAGGATCTGGGGGTCATCGTTGACTCCAAGATGAACATAGGCCGGCAGTGTGGAGAGACAGTTAGGAAGGCCAACCGCACCTTGTCATGCATCCACAGATGCATCTTGAGCAGGTCCAAGAGGTGATCCTCCCCCTCTATGTGGCACTGGTCAGGCCGCAGCTGGAGTATTGCGTCCAGTTCTGGGTGCCACACTTCATGGAGAGGCTCCAGAGGAGGGCCACTCGTACAATCAGGGGACAACAGGGCAGGCCCTATGAGAAGAGGCTACGGGACCTGAACCTGTTCAGCCTCCAAAAGAGAAGGCTGAGGGGGGATCTTGTGGCCTGTTATAAACTAGTCGGGGGGATCAGCAGGCATTGGGGGTGTCACTGTCCCCCCGAGCACTGCCAGGAGTGACCAGCAATAACGGTCACAAGTTGGCAGAGGGTAGGTTTAGGTTAGATATCAGGAGGCGCGACTTCATGGTCAGGGCGGCTAGGGTCTGGAACCAACTTCCAAGAGAAGTGGTGCAGGCTTCTACCCTGGGGGAGTTTAAGAGGAGGTTAGATGCACATCTTGCTGGGGTCATTTGACCCCAGCATTCTTTCCTGCCATGGCAGGGGGTTGGACTAGATGATCTGCTCAGGTCCCTTCCGACCCTAGAAACTATAAAACTATGAATTAGACCTTTGGGTGTTTTATACCTCTAAAAATTGAAGTGCGAGAATATCAAGCTGGCTACCAAATATCAGAGAGCCCTTGGCCATAAAGTATGTGCTAAAACCATTGGAACCTTCACTATTATAACATTTAAAATTATCCAAGGTTTACACCAAACTCTTCAGACATTCCTATCCCTATCTGATTATTACTTCCAGTGCACATCTGTATGACACATTTACTGTGGAGCTGCCTAATTAGCTCCACAGTAAAGTCTCCACAGCTACACTTGCAGCCCTATTAGGTTGCAGTAATCTAATAAATGTCCCCATCGGTTAGTGTAAATACAAGTACTGTCCTGCAGCAGTGTTATTTACTGCACAACAATGCACATGTAGACGCAGAGGGGGCTGGCTGGGTCACAAGAATGCTTCTGTATGAGAGCTGCCTGCCAGCTAGCCCCATGCTGAAGCACCCTCATGCCCCAGCCAGCCCCTTCCCAGCACATTGAGCAGGTTGGAGCAGCTCCAGGTGACAGGCTGACCACCCACCATGGGTCTCTTGACAGGTGGAGATGCCCCAAACTGGTTCAATGTGCTGTGGTTCCAGGCGCATATGTAAATGCAGTGCCTAGGAGCAATAAACTATGGCATGATATGCGCTGAGGTTTATTGCTTCATATTAATTGCATATGTAGATTCACCCCCAGTGTCTCAAAACCAGTCAAACTATTGATACTCTAAAAACCTGTTTGTCAAAAGGTGGTAGCTCCAGCAGGTAAAACTCAAGACAGAATTTTGCCTGTATCATTGGCTCTAGGTTCAGTTACATGTAATAGCACATATTAAGAGTTCTCCTTAAAATTAAACACAATTCCTTCCAATTGTTCTATGAGACTAACCTTATTTCTTTAAAAAATTGCTGTAAACTCACTTTTATAAGTGAGTATAGAAATCATAGAAAATGATTTACATACAGAACAATGCAGCATGGGACTGAGATTATAAAATGAGATTTATGCCAAAGGAATGGCACCTTCCACATTTCAAACTTCCTCTGAAAATTCTTTGTCCTTTGAGTTGGGTCATTTTCACAAATTGCATTCTGTATTTGGGCCTTGAGAGGCTCACTCAGATGTATTCAGTGGGTTCTCCAATTTAAGTGTCTGTTGGTTGATGAATTATAGCAGTTTTAGGACAGGGGAATGAAGACCCTTGGGCTGTATTTTCCACTTTGTCAGTGGGGGACCTTGAGCAAATTGCTTAATATCTATGTTCTCCTTGTATCCATCCAGAAAATAACAGTTCACAAAACTTATCTACTTCTTGTAAGTTTTGTAAGACCAAATTTCTTTCTGTTTTTGGAGTATATTGAGTTCTAAGAAAAATGCTTTATATTATGTTATGCTACTTTAAAATGTTATTTATATTTTGTATTATCCATTGGATGGAGAGGTGTAAAGGTTGTGCATGTGTATTCTGTAAGTCAATAGATGCAGAATTTTCTGTAGAACCATGCTTTGCCACAAAATTGTGCTTCCAAAAGTCACCTTTCTTTTCTTTTATGCCATTAGGGTTACATAGACTACCTTTCTAATGTGTAAATCAAGGCAGTGTCATTCTCCTGCATATATAGCCAAACTGAAACAATTGCTTTAGAGGTATGAACGAGCTCAAACTCTCCCCACATCTAGACAAGGAAGGAATTGAAAACCTGACTACCTGTCAAACAGTGGGAAGGGGCCCTCCTGACAGACTAAACTTGTTACACCATGATCTAAATTAAAACAAAACATTTTAATTTGATATTTTATGATTTTTTCTTCTTCAAATCTTGTGAAACAATCGCAACATTTACCAATAAAATAGAAAGAAAATTACCCCATTAGTTTTGATCATTAGAGTATAGGATACCAAACTATTCTAAAGAAAATCAAATAAAATTCAGCTTGCCAGCCCTCTGAATACAAAATGTCATTCGTTGTCCCTTATTGCTTGTATGACCAACATAGTTACGAAAAAGAAAAAAGTGTGGCTTTCAGGAGATCAATAATGTGAAACTGATTAATTAAAACAATAATGTAAATTAGTTTTTAAGAAAACATTAACATTTTTCATTATTTTAAGCCAGTACAATTTCACTGGGTAGGGCCAGGCACTTTACAGCACAACTTATAGGTACTCTCTCTTTCTCTGATAATTTAGATTGGAAAGTGAAAGTCATTTTCCTTGTCAAATTACATTGACTAAAATTGTCACATTCTAAGACTCAATGTATTAGTTTCAATCATTCTGCACTAACCCTGCTAGTAGCTACTGTTGGATTTAGCCTTCAAAAGATCCTTATTGTTTGACACTTTAAAATGTAGTGATAGTATTAGTACTTGGAGAACTACAGCTCCATCCCTGGAAGTGACCCTGTCCTCAGACTAGGCCTTAGCTAATCCCAGCTATGATACTTTAATTAGCAGTGTGGTTAGTATTGCTGCTTCTACTGTTCTTCCATAGGCACATATTCCAAAAATCTCATGAAGAGGAAGAAATTATGAACAATATAGTATGTAGATGAAATGATAGAACTTCATCTGATGTTGTCATGTTTTGTTCGTGTATACTACTTATTTTAGACTGAGTCTGTAATTTCCTTTTCTTTATTTTTTTATGTTTTTCCCTGTGATCCTGTCACAGAATTTCGTTTCCCTAAAGTCATTTAAAACTATACAGTTTACCAAAATATGTAATGTAACCATGAAATGTGCTTTCCATCTCTCATTTACTACCTTTCAGACTTACCACCTTCTTCTTCAAAAAAAAAAAAAAGAATGAGAAAGTAAATGACTCCTATACTCAGGCAAACCAATGTAGGAAACAAGACTCCCTAGGCAAATCCAAACAAGCACACATGTGACTGTTGCAGCATCTCAAAGCAGTTTGAGATGCTGCAGAATCATGCTGGGAACAAAAATAATGCTCCCTGTGCTACATATTTGCAGCATGGACTCTAAATTTGATAGTGGAAAATCCTGGTATTAAAAAAGGCTGCTGGAAAAAAGCAGTGTAAGGAACACTCCAAGAGCATACGTGAGACAACTGGAGGCTGGGTCCTCCAAGGAGCTGCTCTAGCAGCTGGCCAGAGCACCTGTATGGCTGCCGTCTTTCCCTGCTGCCCTAGCATGCTGCCTCAGCATGCTAAGGCAAAGAGGAGAGGGCAAGGCTGCTGCAGCTGTGACCCAGACCCAGGCTCTGTAAATAGGGATGTGGGGGAAGGACTGTGCAGGTGGGGGGAATTGCTTAGAAGGAGCGGGCCCCCTGCCTGCCCCCTGCACAGCACACAGCTTCCCTCTCCCTCCTCCTCCACAGCAGCAGTGGTCATTGGCTGCTTAGGGCCCACTGTTGGCACAGCACACAGCTTCCCTCCCTCCCCCCACCTACAGCACAGTACAACGCCAGCCACCTGAGACCCAGATCCACCTGTGCCATGTGGTGTTGGCCTGGCCTGGCCTGGCCAGGGGCATGTGCCTTTGGGAAGGACTTAGGTAACCCAGGGTACCAGCACCACACACGTGGCCACGCATCAGGCCAGGCCAGGTCCTGCCTCCATGGAGTTCGCCCAGTGCAACAGTGCATGGGGCACTTGGAGGCAAGACCCTAGCATTGACATCACAAATTGGGAAAAACTAGACTGGAACAGGACTACATGGTGATGCCTTGTGAGAGAAGGTGAGTTTTATTTTGAGGAAAACTGTCTTGCCCTTGATGCAGAAAAATTACAGAAATGGATGGAAAAAAACAAGACCAAGGAATCCACCATCCGATTCTCCCTTTAAAAACCACCTGTGGAGTTTTCCAGAGAGTTTGAAGCTCTAGGATTGACCTTCTTATCCAGCAGTAGACCTATTTACAACCCTTTACATGACCAGTGGGAATAATCATCCTCAACAGGGAGGGACCACTACTGATGACAACACTGGCTGGACACTGATGTATTTCCAGTGATTTCAATGACTTTTGCTCCTGATCTAACCTGGTGTAAATGATGGCAAAATCAAGTTCAATACATTACATTCATATGGTGTCTTATCCAGCTTACAATATACTCACAAGCTCTCAAAGGTGCTTTGAGACAGCAGGCCTCAGATTACTTATTCAGGGGAAATTCATTCATCCTAGTAGACTGTAACATGGAACCCTAGCCCTGTTACCAGGAAGCAGAGCAGCCCCTTTATATCCAGAACCATCCATGTGCGGCAGTCCAGTCAAGCAGGGGTTAAGGATCAAGCCCTGCCAGATGGTTAGATGACAGGAAGAGAAAAGCCAGAACCATATAAACCTCAAGCAGAGAAGGCCAAGAAGGCAGCAGAGAGGGAGACTCTCAATGACAACAAAGCATTTGCGGCAGCCTCCTTTGAAAGAATGTGCCATGCTGTGAGTCTGATGCACAATTACATATAAGTAGGCAGTTTGCTTCTCTTATTTTTATTTTTGTTATATGGCCATAGGGGTCTATAGATTATGTTTAATGTTAAAGCCAGTGGTTTGTGGCTGAGGCTGTAGAGGAGGAGGAGTCCTCATTAGCACTGAGGGGCACCATGATAGAGAGCTGTCCCAAGGGAACACAAGCAGAGGCCCTGGAGCACCCAAGGCAGAGCTGACCCACCTGGAGAAAGAAATGAAAAGCCCTGCAAATGGGACATACTTACCATTTTCAGGAAGGAAGGAGCTGCACAGAGATGAACTGCCCATGCGGTTCATCAGCCTCTTTTCTTGCTGGCTGGGAATAGTGCTAGCAGATGACATAATCAAAAATTGCCACCCAGCTGATTTAAAAGCCAGCAGGGAGGGACTGGAAGTGGGGGCAGCAACGCCAGAGCCAGAAGGCAAGGCTACTCCCCAGGCTGCACACAGGTCATGTGGGCAGCTCGCTGGGGGCCGGATGGAGACCCACAGGAGGGGTCCCAGCTCCATTGAGAGAAGCATTCACCCGGCTCAGCAGGGAAACCTGTCCAAGGAGGACGGCATTGAGGGATCTCGAGGGCCACAAACGCCAGACCTGTGAGTGGGGTGGGCTGAGGTCCGATTCCCCAACTATTCCTTTCTTCTCCTTTTTTTTCCATTGTTGTTTTGGAGGGCTCACAGAGCCCCAAACCAGAGAGGGAGTCTTCAAGTGACCTCTTGGGTCAACAGGGAGAGCTGAGGCAGCACAGTGGACCACTACCCCTCAAGAGGAAATTAGATACAGTGGTGAAGATGGTCCCATGTCCAGTGGTCATCCAGCATGATGAAACACTGAGAGATGGGCAGGGAGAAAACAGAGCAAGCGACAACATCAAGGGACAAGCCAGCAACCCATAATCCGGCCATCCTGAGGGCTGGCACATGGCTGGGGTGTAGGGAAGGTAGAGCCCCAAGAACATATCCTAAGAGCAGTACCTGGTTTATGAGGAACCATGAGAAGGAGCCCCACCACTGAAGAAAAGAAGTCATGGCAGGTGAGTGTTGGGGCCTCCCTCGGGGATGAACATGACCCAAAGCCTAAGCCCCAGGGGCACACCCTGCAGCCAGCACCAGGCACGCACTCTAAGGTCACCAGAGAGCACCTATATGAGGCCAGGCAGGTGCAAGCGCTCAAGAAGTCCTGCTACACTAGGGGTGCAGCATTAGGGCCACAAGCCTGGAATTGCTTGAAAGGAAGAAGCCTAGTGTGTGGACTTAGGCGAATGGCCCTAACTACAGAAAGAGGGGCAAAGCTGTAGGGGGCTGAGGCCCCAACAGCCTGGTGCCACAGGGGTGCAGTGTAGAAGGGCCAGTAGTCCTGGTGTCATGGAAATTATGAAACAGAGGGCCTCGAGCCCAAGTGGGTTAGAGAGCTACAGCCTCAGAGTCAAGCCCTGCTTAGTGGATTTTGACTGACAGACCTAGCTAGAGAAAGAGGGGGTAAGCCCATAGTGGCTGAGACCCCAACATAAGGAGAAAATTATAAAATATCTGCAAAGCATGGGGCACTTCAAGTGGAGATAGGAGCGTGCATTTTCCCTTTAAGGCTACAGCTCATTAACCTATAGGTGGTGAGCCTAGAGCCTGTCTGGAAACCTTTGGATCAGCCTCCCTCTTTTTAAGAACCAAGTAATGTCAAGTCATGGCAGGTGACTAAAGGTGGGGAAGCTGAGTAAAGGTGGGGAAGCTACAAAAAAAATGCAGCGAAGACAGCACCCTATCACATGGACAAAATGACAAAATACAATCTCACCAGTACAGAAGGTCAGAGGTAGTGAGGCTGCTCAGATTATCTGAACAAGTCCCCCTTCTCAAACAGTTCTACCAGTTCTTTTCAGTCCTTTATTCCCACTCCACCTCACCCCACCCCACCATGAAACAAGTAATTTCAACATGCATACAGTTCTTTTTTTATATATATTTGATTTCTGCACAATTCTAACTTACGACCAGAAAGAACATTAGGCAACTCTTATCCTACCCTTATCCTTCTCTACTCTCCTATCAGACTGGCATAGGAAGCTGAAAGAAGACAATAATAGCTGAGCAATATAGCATGTTTAGAAATGGACCTTTTCCACTTCTCAAATACAGGCCTACATACTTAATATTTTAATTTAATATTGAAAAATTATGATGGAAAGTTTACTAGGTCAGATATAAAATATGACTTGCCTGCCCTTAGCACCATAGGATGACAAAAAAAAAATCCTTCCATTAAACTGATCACTGATAACCCTATCAAAAATGTTGGCCAGACAAGTGGCCAAGCAGACTTTTGCAAAGCTAATTTTAAGGGCTTTTTTATTAAAAAGCCATGTGATGAATATATAAAATGTAATTAAATTGAATTTAATAAAGGCAAACCTATAACCTAAAACCAAGCTAGAGTTAAAAATAAATTACTCAATTCTTGCAGAGTTCTTACTTTCCTGAATCCCTTATTTAATAAAGTCATCAATTAAATAGTCCCAAATAGATTTTGAAGTTAACAGCTTTTTATTTTAAAAGGGGGTGTTTACTGCTTCTGCTGTTTGTTGAGAGACAATTTTCTGTATAAACTTGTCTTGGACTCTTCTATATGGTCTCTGTTGTTTAGTTATCACTACAGTATAAGACTGTTAAGACTGAATTTCTTGTGATACTGAATAGCCTTTTTAAGGATATTTTAAGAGCTTTAAGAGCTCCCTGTGCTCTTTTGGTTTTCTGGACTGTAGTAATACAAAAGTTCGAAACAAAATTATAGTCAAAACACTTGTAACTTTATGGGGCTCTGATCAAGAAGCAGGGTTAGCAGACCAGCTGCCAACCTATTCAAAATTTTGTGTTCATTTTTTTGTTGTTGATGGAGATAATGACAGGCAAGAATTACCAAGAGCAACTAATAGCAAAAAATTGTACAATTAACCCCAAATCATAATTTGTCCATGTCTATACATTTCCACTGATCAGTATGGATGAAGTGCTGAAGTGTCTTGGTGGTTCCAAGATGGGATGCTGTATGAATGGCCTGATTCTGATCTATTAAAGAGAATAATAAGCTTCTTGTATGCCTCATAGGGAGCAGGAGTGCTGCAGCGCTGCTGCAAGCAGAGGTGAGAGTGGGGTGGTGGGGTACAACTCTGGTATTACTGTTAGGCTGCAAAGGAAGTCATGGCCCGTTAATGACCAATTGTTCTTTACTTCACATCTGTCCTTTTAATGGTAATTCAGCTAATCAAACTGACGTATTTTAGGACAATTTTGCTGTCTGCTAGGGCTTCCTATTTCACAGCTCATACCCATCATACTATCCACCCTGTGCCCTGCACCTGGGTTACCCATTTTAATTTTCACCGGCCAGGGTGACCATACAGCCCAGTTTGGCCAGAACAGTCCTGGATTTCATAGGCCATCCCAGCACCCCAGCCAGTTGGTGAAAATAGAAATAAAAGTCCCAAATTGGCACCATCCCACCCACACCTAGTCTGGCCCCTCCTGAACAGTGGCTGGAGGCAGGGGGCAGGCTAGGCTGGAACAAAGGGATCAGCCACAGGGGAGGAGAAGTGTCCCTAATTTCCTTTAAAATAATATGGTCACCTAGTTATACATCTTGGAAACAGTTAAAAGGGGGCTATGAGGCTAACAAAGGTTAATAGTGTGTATGATTAACTAAAGTAGAAAGACCATTGTAGCAAGCATGTGACTCATTAGGGAACCTTTTTAAAGGTTATTACAGTGCCATATGAGCTACTTTGTCAAAATACTGTGAAGCACTGTACACAAATACAGTAAAATACTGAATTCTATGCAAAACTATGAAATAATCCAGGCTTACTCAAAACATAGCACAGACTGTCTTGAGAGAAAGGAGATTAGATGATATAATAGTCCCTTCTGGCCTTACAAATAATGAATCCATGAAGCCTAGCCCAAGCTGACCAAAAGATTTTCAACTTCAGCAAACTCTTGGCAAAACTGTCCTACACTTGTTTGGCAGAAAACTTACTCAACATTCAGCATTACATTTAGAAAGCTTTCTTTAATCTGGTGATAAACTTTTAATTGAAAAGTAAAAATGTTTCTTACTTAGAATAAATTTCATGGAATAACATTTTAACTCAAACTAGGTAATTTGATGTTATTTTCCTAAATTAATTTTTAGAGCTCTATCCAACTTCGTACAGAATAGAAACTTGATACTGAGAGAAATATTTGGTCAGGAGAGCTGAAAAGTTAGTTTAGTAAAAAAAAAAAAATTAAGAGCTCATAGTGGGGCAGGTAGGTTCAAGTTAGGGGAGGTGAATACAATGGGGTGGGAGGGGAGCTGCATACGGTTGATGTGGAGAGGGCTGAATATACAGAAGCTGCATCGGTTTATATATATGTATGCCCATTTGTAGCATAGGAATTTAACTGATCCTACAGTGCCACATTTCTTTTTTATACTCACTAACATTTCTAAGGCTTTTTCCATAACTGTAAGAATTATTATAAACGTTTAATGCCCAGTGTTATTAATATCTTTTTGCTGGTTTAATGAATTGGTGGTGGTGCCTATTTTATATTGGCTATATCACAACTAAAAGAAAACGGCTTGCTGCTGGCATATTCCAAGGACCAGCAGCAGTGCATATGGAAATCGAATATGTAGGTCTCACAACTGTAATAAATAGTTTTTGAAAGAAAGAGGTCATTTCAGTTCTTATTGCAGGCAACTGGTTCATACAGAATAAAAAAAAAATCATTTGCATTGGAACCACACAAATACGACTGTGTCATAATTATAGTATAATATATTAGGATGCTACTAACTTTCCTGTGCTCCTGAAATATACATAAAATAGAAAGTAAAATAGGTCATCTTCTGCATACAGAAGTTCTGTCCTTGCAAAGACATGGAAGTTAAAGGGACACTGACAACTTGAACTATAGCCGATTTCAAAGAATGAGTTAAATATGGTTATAGACGCTACATCCATCCCTGAAGCCCCCTGCCAATTTGTGTAGGTCTACAGCCACTCCTTTCTCTTCATTTTTCTTTCCTTTTGTATTTTTAGTGGGGGGGAGGGTTCTGCCTTTGTTTTTTGTTATATGTTTCTCTTCTCTGCTTTTCCACTATGAAAGGCCAATACAAACAAATAGGGAATCTGACAAACTAGGTTATTTATGCTTGGAAAATAATGAAATAAACACTAAGTGCTGTCAAAATAAAAAAAATGAAAGCATAAAGAAAATACATTTTCTCTAATCTTTCTGATGTAGTAATATCAGTTATTTCTTTCAAGAATAAAATGTTTATAAAAATATTCAAATGGAAGTATTGTTTTTCTGTTGAAAACATCCATTTGCATATCTGTAAATTTTAGGATGAACGGATGATATTCCACTGTTTTTACAGATTTTTCGTGTGTTAGAAAACAAATAGTAAGAAAGGGTTAGGTCCAGTATTTCAAATATTTTTTTTAAATGGTTAAAAGGGGAATTAATATATTGCAGCAACTTACAGCCATAGAACATGAAGAGCTTTCATTTTTTTCACAACTGATTGAAACCAAACTTAATTCCAAACACTTAAAATCTAAGACTGCCATTAGAGATCTCTCTGGTACATAGGACTCTATACTAAACTCTGTAGTATCAATTGTAGACACCAGAAAATTGTGTAAATTGTAGATTCCACAAAAGAAACTAGTCAAAACTCAAAATCTGCATTCTTTAAGAAATTCAGGCATTTTTTAATTTCTTTTTCAAAATTAGAACAAACTTTTACAAATTTGAGATCTGCTGCAAAACAGCTTCTATTGACAGCCATCATTAATGCCTGTCTAACATTCCAGTAACTTGTATGACATTTTTCAGAAAAGTTGTAAGTAAGGTAACCTTATGTCTCAGTTTGGCCAGGACAGTCCCGGATTTCTTAGGCTATCCTGGCATCCTGGCTGAGTGAAAAATCATAGAAAATTAGGGTTGGATGGGACCTCAAGAGGTCAACTAGTCCAACTCAGAGTTCAAAGCAGGACCATCACCAACTAGACCATCCCAGCCAAGGCTTTGTCTAGCCAGGTCTTAAAAACCTCCAAGGCTAGAGAGTCCACAGCCTCTCTGGGTAACCTGTTCCAGTATTTTGCTACCCTACCAGTGAGAATATTCTTCCTAATATCAAACTTAAACTTCCCTTGTTGAAACTTGAGACCATTGCTCCTTGTTCTGACATCTGCCACCACTGAGAACAGTCCAGCTCCATCCTTTTTGTAATCCCCCTTCAGGCAGTAGAAGACTGATATTAAATCCCCTCTCAGTCTTCTCTTCTACAGACTAAATAAGCCCGGTTCCTTCAACCTCTCCTCATAAGTCATGTCCCCCGGCCCCTCACACTGGACTCTCTCCAATTTGTCCACATCCTTTCTGTAGTGGGGGACCCAAAACTTAACACAGTACTCCAGGTATGACCTCAGAAGTGCTGAATAGAGCAAAATAATCATTTCCCTTGAACTGCTGTCAACACTCCTAGTAATGCAGCCCAGTAGAAACAATGAAACAAAAGTCCCAGATTGGTGCCACCTCACCTACACATGCCTAGTTCAGCTCCTCCTGAGCCAAAGCTGGAGGGTGGAGGGGGGCAGCTGAACTGAGCACTGCTTCTCTTGCTTGGGGGTGGGATTGGCTGGGCTGGAGCAGGTCTGTGGAAGGGTCCAGGGCTGGGGTTCAGGCACCTGCACAGTGGTGAGCTGGGATGGCTGTTCACCACCGGCAGCCTTATGTCCTGCTGCCATGGCCACAGATAAGGTCCAGGCTACATGTAGTAGTCCTGGGTAGCTGCCAGTGGCAGGGGGAAGGGTACCATGTAACCATAAAAATAGGCTGATGGAGCCCAGGGGCCACTCCCAGTTGGGTCCAGCCTCTGCACATGGGTCATGAAGCCCAGCTGCAGGTCTCCATGCTATCCCACCCCACCATCAGAGCTCCTGTGAGCTAGAGGGTCAGGACTGGTTTTGTTCATTGCCTACGCGTGAATGTGCTGCACAGGACCCTGGCTTCTGCCATCCATGCATGTGTATGTGTGTGTGCATCCACATGGGGAGGGCATTGCACAGGCATGAGGTGTGTCTGTGTGTGGTGTATGTGTGCATACGTGCATGTGTCTACACGTGTGTCTTCCTGGCTGGGTGGCTGGCTGTCTTCTTATATGAAGCCACCCCTGCCTCCCCAACTTTGTGCCTGCAATGCCAGCCAGCCAGGCCCTACCTTACAGGACCTCCCTTGGGTGGGAGCTGGCGGGCAGAACAAGCCACTAGCTGCAGGGGGCAGATGCCACTGCAGTAGCTGGAGGTTTCCTTGCCAGGGAGTGAGTGTTGCGCCGGTGAGCAGCAACTGCTGTGAGGCAAAGGAAAGCGGGCACTGAGTTTGGCAGACATCTGAGAGTCCAGCAGCACAGCAACTTCCCCTTTACATACTGTGTGCTGGGCTGGAGGAGGAAGTAAGCATGTCTGTGTGCATGTGTGCACATGCATGCCCCTCTGCCCCCACCTCTGCCCCATATTTCCTTACCTGGATTTCCTGAAAAATAGTATGGTTACCCTAGTTCTAAGCTACAAGCTGCATTTTTCAGACAGTAACTGTTTTTAGTCAGTACTGACCTTGAACTAGCTGTAATGAATCCATGTACAGGCAATAAGCTAAAAACTTTAATTAATTAAACCATGCACAAATCCACCCAGGGACCAGGACTCAGAACCCTGATCCCTCAGCTGGGGAGGAGTTGCAGGGCGGGGGAAGGAGGAGAAGGTCTGTGTCACTTGGCTAAAATAGGTGTGCAAGTAGTAGATTCCTTACCTTTGTGTGCCAGTTGCTAAAGGTCAACATCATGTATCTACAAAGTATACTAAAGAGATGAAAACTTTCTTTCATTACCAATCCCAACAACCCTTTCTCTTCAAAATTGTTTTGATGTATAATATTCGTGCTGTCTCCAAGCCATTTTCTATTTTCAGTTGCAGTGGTGTTAATCGGAAGTAACGCTGTTGACTTGAATGGGGTTCAATTTACAGCTATACAACTGCAATCAAAATCTGCCCCACTGGGTAATGTGAAAAGGCAAAATACAGTCTAGTGGTTAGAATCCTTATAGAGAAATCTTACACAAACCTTTTAGAGACATGGAAAGAAAATGAATGCCTATGCCATTTACACGTATGGTAGAAAGGTCCTCCACAACAAATGGATTGTCTCATTTTATTGTTTTCAACAACAACCTAGTTAAGGCCCTACGAGCCAGACAGATTTGACCAAGGAAGGTGGATAACATTCTGGGTTCAGTCAGCCCTCAGCCAATTCTGTTTTATCCCTTGTGGCTTAATTTAGTTCCTCTTCATAAGACTCTAATAAAATCTACCTGCCAGCTGTGATCTACTTTGCTTTGAATAGATATTAATGTTGCTTCGTGGCACTACCATGTTGGAAAACATGATGGTGCACAGGAACCAATTAAAACATATGGTTTTAAGAATATCATGCAATATGTGATTTTGCTCTTATTATTTACCCAAGAGGGAGATCATATAAGAGCTCTGAAGTTAACTGGTTATTTCAAAAGAAATTCCTTCTACTCTATTTTGCTGAGTTTGCATAATAATGCATAAGCAGAATTATTGTTACCATGTGCCAAGAATAGTGAATAACGGAATGTAAATATCAAGTAATGAATGAGAAAAAATGATTAAATAAGATTATGAACAATAACTTGGAGTAACCAAATTATGTGACAAATAACGCAAATCTGAGTTGGCCTCACAGCATTCAAAAAGAACATTCCCACCTGGAATAAATCCACACAGAAATAAAAACAATTTAAAATACTGAATAGGGGTATTTACTATCAGCAAGCATCCATGAAACACATCTTACCATCTATGCACATGAACATAGCAAGAACTTAAGGTGAAAAAATATATATGATTCCAGAATATTTGGAAGTGTAAAGTAAACATGTTGCATATTTTTAAAAGCCATTCACTAATGGAAAATAAGGCCTATTAAACCGATACATTTTTGCCTGAAGCTATATTATCTAGTATGCGATATACAGATGCTGACGGTAAACATTTTCTAAGTTGTTTGACGTGAAGGGAAACTAACATTTAGTCATTATTCTGCTACTAGGAGGAAAACTGACCTGACTTAACAATGATTCATTATTCTGAAACTTAAACTTTGAACTTAAAAAAGTAAAACTGAAGACCTATAGGGTATCATTTGCACATGTCAGAGAAGTAAACCCATGATTTTCTCTTCTCAGCGGAAAACAGAATATTTTTTCATCTATAGGTTACCTGCAGTTTTCATGTATTTGGAAAAATGAGAAATAAACAACATTGGAGCATGAAAGTAACATCTTTTTACGGCTCAATTTGTTTTCAAGTTGTCACCCAAAAAACTCAGTGAACTCTTTCATAAATCAGACTGCAATTGTTTCATTATACTCAGGAGAGGAGGGAAAGGATTTCTAAGCATGAAATACAGAATTATAGTAATAGAAGATTATATAGTCTGTTGCCCTTCCTAAGCAAATTGTCCTTTTTTGTATTGAATGTTTTGTCCTTTGCCTAGTTTTCAGTGTCCAGGATGATGGGACTTCCTTTATTTCTATTAGAAAGCTGTTCTATATTCTAAGACATCTCATTTTCAAGGAGTTTTTCATGACCCTCAACCTATATCATTTTCATACAATCTTACTGATCTCCCCATATCTAACACTCTTATCTCTTAATTTTTTTACCCTTTAGGCAGTTGTCATAGAGTTGTTGTTTAGCCAAGTTGTTACTTTTTTAATCCTACCTAATTCTGTCATCTTCCTAATCATTTCAGTAATGACTGCAGTCAGCATCTCATAGACACAATAGCCACAAACACATGCATTCCTATCTTCCTCCATTAACTATGTGAAAATGTGTTGATCCTATGTAATCACCAGGGATTCTGGTTTTCTGTGATAAAAAAAAAAATCACAAATTCTCTGATAAAAATCCTCAAATCCCCACAGCCCTGCTGGTGTCCCTCACTCTCCCCCCTTCCCACAGCTCCTGCCCCCAGCCCTGCTGGCGGAGGCCCCCAGATGCCAGGGCTATGGGGCCAGGGACCCAGGTTCTCATCCCCCTGCCCCCAGTGGAAGGCAGGGATTTCTACAGCAGGAGCACGAGTGGCCTCCCCCCGCCCCACTCCCTGCCTGCTGCAGGCTCAAGCGGGGCTGGCTCCCAGTGGCAGCATGCACTCCCAGGGGACAGCGGGGAACCCACATCCCCCAGATCTGTGGGGGGAATGAGGGGAGGGTGGGTGTGCACTGCGGGATCATGCACCCCACCCTGCTGCCCTCCCCCAGGCACTCCAGAGTGCAGTGTTTGCAACGTGGTGTGGCGGCACACACAGGGAGGGATCCACACAAAAGCTGGCAGCCACTGCAAACTCCATGCTGCCCTGGCCATGCTTCCTCTGCAAGGGGGAGCAGCAGCAAGGGGCACAACTCTGCACTTTCCCTGTGCCCACAGGAAGCATGGCCAGGGCAGCTCAGAGCTTCCAGCAGCAGGCACCTTTCATGCATGGCCCCGCTGTGCTCCAGAGGGCCTGGGGAAGGGCAGCAGAGTGGGGAGCACAGCATTTACAACCCAAGGTTTGCAGCTGGCCAGGCACTCCAACCAGGAGAGGGGAGGTTTGCAGCTAGCCAGGAGTGGCATGGGTTTGCAGCCAGCTGAGCACTCTGGCCAGGAGCGGGGAGGCTCCAAACCCTCTCCTGGGTGGAGTGCCCAAGCAGCTGCAAACCTCCCCACTCCCTCATTCCTTAGCCATCTTCCCCCCCACCTACTCCCAGCCCTGCCCTACAACCCCCAAGCTCCACCTATCTCCAGCAAGAAGAGTGAGCCTTAAGCCTTGAGCCTCCGGTAAGTGCAAGTGTCAGGCCCTGCCCTTCCCTCTCTCCCTTCCCCTCTGGGCAGAGCTGGGGCTTTCCCACCCTTTTGCAAACAGCACTTGCAGGCTGGAACTCAGCCAGCCTGCAGAGCTCTTTGCAAAAGGGGGAAATCCACGGGTTCCTTTTCTAAAAGGGAAAATCCATGTTTTCTTTGATAAAAAATGGGAAATCTGTGATTTTCTCTGTTTTTCCATGGGAAACAGAAAACCCAGATCCCTGGTAATCAGGACTTGTAGTAGAAATGATATCTTTTATTAGACCAACCAGGCTTTTTGCAAAAACATTCTTTAATTGCAAGCTTTCAGGCACAAACATCCTTCATCAGACGTTGGAGTAAAGATTGTAAAAGTTCACCTGTGTAAAAATGAAAGTTCATATGTAACTACTTTGATCCTATGTAAGTACTTTTCATAGTTATACTAGTTTCTTAACTGCCCACATTAGATAACTGTCTCTCAAATCTGTCTGTGGTGTTTGTAAGGGGCCAATTACTTGCTTATCTCAGTGCCAATTATATAGCTACTGCTCTTGGGCCATGTGTCTTAATGGACATATTTAAAGGTCTCTCCTTCCCTGTCCCCTCTTCTAATCAGGTCATTCTATTGCATCTTCAGCAGAAAACATTTGGAGACTAATGCCCAGTGGTAATAACAGTAAGATAACTTAATGGATACAAATGTTTCACAGAGGTGTTGCTCAAGTAAACTATTAAGCAACCGTGTGAATGAATCTGGAGGAGGAGTAATTCTGTTTAATAAGATGTTTCAAGCATTATCTCTGTAATTTGCTAAGGAGCAGGTACAGGCTATCGTATACTTATAAAGTAATTAGACATCCTTGGTAATTGTTTTTTTAATTAACAACAAAATTTGAAGGAAAAAAACCCTGCTTCTCATTCCCATGTCTCTTCTGGATTAATTCTATTTGATCTAGCAAAGGTGGTTAATTCACAAGAGATTTCTTAGTTCCAAATTCAAGGGTGAAAAGTAACAGATTGGATACAGTCCTGTAATATAAAGCAGTGGAGAGAGGGTCTTTGCTTCTGTTAAATTCAATGTTCTTGCAAGAAACTGTTGATCAACTCTGGTAGTAACCCTTTGTCCTCCGTCTGCAATAGTAACTCCTTTTGGATGCTTGTTTTACTCTAGTGACCTGGTGTTATGTCCTATATTCAATTACTCTGAGCCACTCAGACACGAAAGGATAAGATGGACCTTTCAGAAATACATTTAGCAAAAGGAATACTGGTCATCAGCAGATGTCACAGCTACTTGCATTGAGATAATTGGAGTGGATGGCTGATGTAAAGTAATAGCTTATTATAATACTAGAAATAGGATCCAGTGGGCTAATGTCTATGGGTTCAATGTGACTGATAAATGCAGGAAGGTTGTGATCATTCTAACCTGGGAAATGGGTAGTTCTTGAGTGAGCCCAGACCTGTGCTCTCTGTTTCAATGCAAAGCCTTTTCTTGGTTTTCTTTGGTGTTAAGTTCTTAGTGAGATAAATGCCTGTGGTCTGCTATCCTTCAGGGCAGTAGTTCTCAAACTTATTTTTTGTGGACCTCTTGAAAATTGCTGAGGGTCTTAGTGGACCACTTAAACTTTTTTTGATCTACAGATCAAAGCACACAACTTCATATTTTAATATCAGTAGTCTTACCTTACAAGTACAGATATTCTCAATTGTTCTGCAACCTTTCTGCGGATCACCTGAATGGAGCTTGTGGACCAGTGGTGGTCCATGGACCACAGTTTGAGAACCTCTGCTTTAGGGTGCTCTTTGAGGATGAGTCCAATTATCTGGTGTTTTTGAGGGGTGAAGGTGAAGGATCTTTTAAAAGTCCACTGCAAGCATCCCTTATCTAGAGTAGTCTTAGAGAAAATAAGTCCCAGAAAGCTTTGCAAATGGAAAACAAGGAAAATTCAGGTCTTCAGTTCCCAAATAGAGATACTAGGTTTCTTCTGAATGACCCAAAAAGAACAGGCAACATACAGCTATTGCCTCCACATGAACACAAGGGTGGATTTAGCCAGTCACAGAAGTAGAACAAATCCATGTGAGTTGAGCCCTATAATATCCATGCAATTAAATTTCAACCTGAAATTCAAGATATAAAATGCAAAAAGTTGCCCCCTTCTCACACTCCCCCCACCTCCCCAATCCATGTGAACTATAGTGTGAACTAAAAAACTGGTCAATCTCTAATGTTGTCTAAATGATTCCTTCATAGCTACGTGCCACTGAATCGTAACACTGGAGATCTTCAAACCTTGCTTATCATTAACAAGTTAGCATAGGCTCAATGTTTTCTGCTTTAAAAATGCACACACACACATGCACACACATACACATTTCTAATCATCTGTTTCTTATTCGTAGGGTCAGGATCCTACTCTGGCACTTTTGTTAAATTAAGAGATGTGTGGTTCAGTTTTGCTTCTCTTATGTTAATAAAAGATAAGCATGTAAAAACATGTTAGCACAGCAGGCAAAGGGATGTGTGATATGATGCCAGCTCTAAAGTGAAATTAGTGGTGTGATGGGGAGCGTATGTGAAAAATCTTGTGGAGAACCTGATTGAAAATGAAAATTAGTTGTCTTTTCAAGAGCAAGCTTTATAGGCCCAACAGTGTGATCAGTAAAGCAGTTAAAAACATAATCAGAACTGTCACAATCTGCAGAATTAAGAGAATATATTTATACCCACAGCAAGCAAATCTGTTGAAAAGAGGACTAAAAGTGAAGCTGCAGTATGTACTCTGCAGGTAACCTTCAATACCATCTGTCATGTAAGAGGGAACTGTGTTTTACAATGTGAGGAAATGGGTAATTCTCCATTTTTATATAATATTCTTAGAAAGATGGGGATAAGGCTCCAGCCATATACATTTTAAGAGTCTGCATTCAACCAGGGAGGTTGACATTAATTTCCAGAGGAGCATGGGATACTATATCCTTACCAGTGCACTCTTGCCTCAGTGTAAGCTAAACTAACTTCCTTGTTCCTATCAGTGTAAAATGGGTAGCTTTACAACTATTTTAACCACTTGTTATAGTGTGTGTCTGTGTTTATTCCTCATTATTACCAAGGTAAATTAAGATATAGCTCTAAGCCATTACAACTTGGCTATAGTCCCAGCATTAAAATATAGAGAGAATAGTCTATAGTTCTTATTTGAATCTACTTTATGTGTAGAACATAGAAACACATAGTCTATTATGAAGTAAATTGTGTCATAATGAGTCACAAACCACTTACGAAGAGTCACATAAAGTTCACAAGCCACAGAGTGAGTGCAGCTGCCTCAAGGCAAGTGGCTTTTTAAGACTTAGGACTCCAGACCTAGGACTCAGAACCTGTGGCCCATCTTCCCTTTAATACAAATGTTCTTAATGTCAGCTCTGGTTCATATCAGATATGAAATTATGGGACTCCAAAGCCTTTTCAGATATATTTTGCCACATCGCTGAAATTTTCATAGTTCCATAGTTTCTAGGGTCGGAAGGGACCTGAGCAGATCATCAAGTCTGACCCCCTGCCATGGCAGGAAAGAGTACTGGGGTCAAATGACCCCAGCAAGATGTTCATCTAACCTCCTCTTAAACACCCCCAGGGTAGGAGCCTACACCACTTCTCTTGGAAGTTGGTTCCAGACCCTAGCCGCCCTGACCGTGAAGTAGCGCCTCCTGATATCTAACCTAAACCTACACTCTGCCAGCTTGTGACTGTTATTCCTGGTCACTCCTGGCAGTGCTCGGGGGAACAGTGACTCCCCCAATGCCTGCTGATCCCCCCTGACTAGTTTATAACAGGCCATGAGATCCCCCCTCAGCCTTCTCTTTTGGAGGCTGAACAGGCCTCTTGAAGTGCGGCGCCCAGAACTCGATGCAATACTCAAGGTGCGATTGGCCTTCCTTACTGCCTCTCCACACTGCCAGCCCATGTTCATCTTGGAGTCAATGATGACCCCCAGATCCCTTTCCGCCTCCGTGCTGACAAGAGGGGAGTTCCCTAACCTGTAGGTATGGTGCCGGTTGTTCCTCCCGAGGTGCATCACCTTGCACTTGTCTGTGTTGAAACCCATCCTATACTCGTCCGCCCACCCTTGTAGCCTGTCTAGGTCTGATTGTAGCCTGTTGCATCCTTCCAGTGTGCCCACGTCCCCCCACATCTTAGTGTCATCAGCAAATTTGAACAGGGTGCTTTTTACCCCCTCGTCCAAATCGCTGATGAAGATGTTGAACAGTGTGGGCCCGAGGACTGAGCCCTGCGGGACCCCACTGCCCACGTCCTTCCAGGTTGAGAAGGACCCATCCACTACTACCCTCTGGGTGCGGCCCACCAGCCAGTTGGCGACCCATTTGACTGTGTGGGTGTCTACACCACAGCCCCCCCAGTTTCTTAATGAGAACGGGGTGAGAGACAGTGTCAAAAGCCTTTCGGAAGTCCAGGAAGATTATATCCACAGCTACCCCTGCATCTAATGATCTGGTGATCTGATGGTAAAAGGCCACCAGGTTGGTCTGACAGGACCTGCCACTGATGAACCCATGTTGGTTGCCCCTAAGCATGCAGTCCCTTACTACTTTTCACTACTTTATTTTAGTGAAGTAACTGAGGTTTTGTTATTTCAAACAAACCCAAAAAAATCTGACCAATTCTCTCATTCAGGCACCTAAGTCAAAAATTGAACTGACATATCACATACAGCCATCTCGCTAACATATTTTTAGTCTATTCAGTTATCTGTGCCTTGAATGAAATGGATGAATCTCATGTTTCAACTGAAACAAGCTTTATTTATTGAACATAACTGCTTTCACCCACAGGCATAAAGATACAGACTGAAAAGGGTGGGAAAACACATGAGGAGAATCTGGATGCAAAAGCCCAAATTGCCATCTTATAGTATTCATAAGGGAGTTCTAATGGGAACTTCCCTAACCTGAAATAAATAGGACAGTTAATGTTCCTTCTCTGATGTTCAAAAGAAAAGACATGATCGGACAGGGCACAGGTTAAAGGGCACAGCCAGGAGGAGAGGGGTCTTGGAAGATGTTAAATCCATTGACTAAACTTTATGTACTGGTTAACTTCTGTAAAGGTTAGTCACTGCCTCACTGGTGATGAAAAACTAAAGCTAGACCTGCTGGTACCAAAAGGGGCAAAGCAAGAAGCAGGGGGAAGTCAGAGAAAAGGAATTCCTAGGGTGAGTACCTAAAAGCAGCAAAGAGCTGAAACGTTCCTACATGTATTTGGTTTATTGTTCTGCTTTCTGTTTCAAATGTACCTAGAAAGCACAGTGCTAATATCTGAAAACCATGGGGGGACGTGTAAAAATAGAGGGGCAGCTGCAATCTGCTGGTCAGAGTGCAGAAATGGAAGTTCTATTCTAGGATCTATATTGTGTTTGGGCAAGCTATACACGCTTTCTGTGCTACATTTGTCCCATTTATAAAACGGGGCTAATGATCCTTTCATGCAGTTATAGAAACTTTTGAGTTCTCTGAATGAGTGCTGCATAAGTGCAAATACTATTATTAGTGTCATTTTAAAGTACAATAAAAATACTTGAAACTCATGGAAGCCTTGCTGTGCTTTTGAAGTCTTTAGATTATATGTGCCACAGACCAAGTGATAGGTGCTAAAATATATGCCCCTACATTTTGAGTAGTCTTTTTAGGAAAAGTAAGTCCTAAAATTAAATTTTACCTTATGCAATTAGTTTTAACGTTTACACAGGTAACACGATACAGACGAAAATGATTAATAAGACCTTATGCAACATATGAGCTGAAGTCCCACTTAAATATGTGGGATATTATTACCCACTTCTTTGGTTTTTGATTTGCCATTTTCCTCTACATATAATTCCATCACCCCTGGCTCTCTTTCCTTCTAGTGGCTGCACTTTCCCTCCAGCTGGCAAGGTGCAAAGGGCTCTGTAAAAGTGGTCTATAGGAGCAACTCACACCTTCCCTAGAGACCAATTACATTTGAAATGTGCCTGATCGCTTGCTGGTCCTCCCCAGTAGCTCATTGTACTGTTGTCACTGAGCCACCTGATCAGCACTAATTCTTGCTTTTATTTGAATTAGGGTGCCACCAATCTTGGATCCATGTCAGGGCCCGTGTAATGCCTTTGGGCAGCATTGGGGAATAGATTAGCATTTTGGTGTTGTTCTAAAGCCACATGGTCAGCATTATAAGGGTCCCATTAGAGATAAAGAGGCCAGTTACACAAAGCGTAAGAAATATAGAGGCCAGAGGAGGTTGATGTAATTGGCTGATATTAGAAAGTGCTTTAATTAATGAAAGCATACTGTGGTTACTGCCCCTTTTTTATAGTTTAACACAACTCTTAATTACATTCTCAGCTGTTCGTTTACTATGAGCATGTCTTTCAAGACTGCCAAACTCTTTAGGGAAAAATGTGAACCATGTACATTATAATGGGTAGGCTAGCCTCATAATTCAAACCCTTGGTATTGGTTGATAGAAAGCGGTCTAGCCAGAACAAGAGAAATGTTTGCCTTGCCTAACCAAACAATCTCAGAAATGACAGGATATTGAAGAATGTCTAATAGGCAATTCAGTGGACATCAAACAGACTAGCTGTGCTTAAGAACTTTGCCAGAAGTATTAGCATATATTTGAAATGTAAGACAAATGCATCTTTCACCATACTTGAAAGCAAGAGGTGTCATAACTTGCCAATGGCAGTTCTTGGCTGTGCTACTGATAACAATCAGTTTTATTTTCCAGTACAGTAATTACATATCTTTGTGGGTTTGATCCATTTGGTCCATTTGGAATATTCTATTGGGTTTTACATTTATTCCAGTTACACATGTATGCATTCTGAATCTTGGACACTATTTAACTGCTATTTTTAAAGAATTCATTCCTTATTTTTGCAGAATATGGGAAGTTTTACTTTTCTTATAATTTCAAGTTGTGGATTTATTAAATGAAAGTCATCAAATGTTTCTCTTTCTTAAAAAAATAAGGAAGAACTTCTTTAATAGAATTAAACAGTACATCCCATGATACATTTTTAGAAAACAAAAATCCTTATCTCTGCTTTTTTTTATATAAATTTAAAAACCAACGTGTACGCAGAGCATATGGAAAGCAACACTCCTGATGGACAGTTGCTTGCAATGTAGTTATCATGCTTTGAGTAGGTTTTGGTCTACACTTCTACAGTAATAGGACACCTCAGATGTTAATGTACTCTTAGTGTAACTTTTTGTATTGTACTAGGGTAGGTCTTTTATTTTTGCCCTCTAATTTTTCTCATTAAATTAATATATTTTGTATATTGGGTTGGAATGTTGCAACTGTGATGATCCAAGAAGTATGTAAGTGGCAAGGATCTTTTTGTGACATTCATTATTGGAGCAATTGTACAGTTGGGAGAGAAGTTTGAAAAAGTTTCCAGGCACAAAGCACACTTTAGGGCTATTTTCTAATATAAGATTAACAAAATATTATTTTTTTTCAGCTTTTCAGATGTAGCTGTAAAATATCCAAAGCAGTGGTAGGTATACTGTCAACAATTCTGTTACGTTATTTCTGGAAGTACTGTACCTGAACCTGGTATTTCTAATGGTAACTTCACAGCATCATGAAACTGTCTCAGAAATCACTCTTGGCCTCTCATACATGGCCCTAAGATCCTGAAGAAGAGTGCTTTATGCCCCAAAGTTTGTCAGATTTATTTCTGAACTGTATAGTGTTTATGGCTCTCATATGTTTTCTATGCTAATTCCACTAGGGTTTCATATAGCTTTTTTCAAAATGCTAGTTACTGGATGAAGATAGATTCTTCTTGTGTTTTAGTATTGAAATTAGCAATCAGACAGTGCATGGGTTTTTTTAATCTTAATCCCAATATTGAATTATTATTACTGCATAGTTCTTCAATTGTAAAGGAACCAAGAATAAGTGATTAACAACATACTGATTTTTTTTCCAACTATACAGATAGATGTAACTATAAAAATATCCAAAGCAGTAGTGGGTACACTGTGTAAAGTTCTGTTACATTACTTCTAGAAATACTGGGCGCGTCTACATATCGCTATGGTGACATTATTACTGCCTCATGATTTAGTACTTCCTTTCTGTACTGTGCATGGTTATTTTTAGCAGCTACTTTGCCATAGTGTTGTGCTGTACTGGGCGAATGTGTCGCTATGGCAAAGGAGCTGCTGGTCACATGTAGATGCCCACAGGTGCTACGTCGCCATAGCACATTGCTACAGTGATATAGCATCACATGTAGACATGCCCAATGTCCCTGAAACTGGTATTTTTAGTAGTAACATCAAAGAATCATGTAAGTGTCTCAGAAAACTTACTCCTGATCTCTCATGATGTAGTGCTGCTTCACAGAGGGCCTGAAGTCCAATACACATAGACTCTAGCTTTGTGGAAATGTCTTTGACTGAATAAGTCTACTAGCAGTTCATATATTAATTAGTTTAATACAAAAACTAAAAAAACAGGAGGCAAGGACATTTCCACACATTACATGTTTAGTATTCAATCTCTGATTTTATTCAGCTGTGAGGTAAGAACTGGAGAAACCTGAAAGATTGAATATTTTATATATTCTGTCTAAACACCAGCAATGATGCTCTGCAAATAAGCTATAAGCACAAATTTACTAAGTGTACTGGAACCAAACTGCTTGGTAAACATCGAAATTCTTCAGTCCATGAATTTAATATGCATCTTAAGTCCCTTCTGGCTTTAATCATCAGTTTCATTTTGAATTCCCAATATCTGAATTAATTGCAGGTGTCTGCTTCCAACAAGAGTGTAGTCTTTAAATTATACATGTCAGTGCATCACTTACACCATGTCACATCCTGTTAAATTTCTTCTCACTGTAACTCTATATAACACAATGTGACATGATAGAAGTGCACTGGCATGGTGCAGTACCTCAGAATTAAATACAAAATTTTAGAATATAACATTGTACTTACATTTTTAGTTATCTTTGGATGGCTAAGATGAATGGATAAAGGTTTTAACAAACAGCTGTGGTGAACAGGAGTTTGTAACTGCTTCTAAGCCTGAGGTTGACCCAATCCTCCTGAAGGTGTCCATTCAGTGTTCAATAAATTACAAAGGGAAATACACATCTTAAAAATGCCTAGACACTTACTCACATGTCTAATATTATGCAGAATCATATTAAAAATATCATGTGAGGGGCTTACAAAGTATTGGATGAACCCAGCCAGAATAGCTAGAGTCAGTAGTGCATCAGGGTTTAGATATAGAGTCACAGGATATGACCCTGTTCAGCTAGCTTGATGTCCTAGATAGTGTATGTGCCCATTATTTCTATTATGTAGGATCAAAACTGCTCAGCTAAGCCACCTACTATACCATTTATCTAAAAGTCTCCTATAGATTCAAAAACTAGTGATCTATTCTTTGGGACTTCTCTGCTTTTGCTTTGAAATTTCAAATGGTCATTTTCTGTAGCATAGCAACAACCATTAGGCTCCCAGGAGAAAATAGTATATATAAAATATTCCTCAGTCCCCTAGGAATTGTCAGGAGTTGAAATACCACATTTTTATGACACCAAATACAGGAAATAGCTGGTCTCTGTTAGCAGATCACTTTTAATGGTGATAGAGTAATAAGCCTTAAGCACTTAATAAAATACTTTTAGAGATCTGGGATTTGAAGTACTAATTGGGCACAAGCTTGTGAGGATTTTGCTTCTGTTGAATCTTGAACTAAAAGCCTTTCCATTTGGATACCAAATCAGTAAATCTTACCATTTGAGCTAAAAAACCCACATTATTAGCTTTTCGTTTGGTGTTTAAATCCTCTACCAAGAGCCATTAGAGGGACTGATATGTACTGCAAAACCCAGATATAACAAGGCAATATAAACATAGCAACTGAAGCTTTCAAATTTTGTCCAAAGATCTTAACATGCTGAAAGCCCAGTGGCTAGTCCTATTTTCCATACAAACAGCAATTGCATTTATTTTAAATATAAAGGCCTAGTCTCTGGCAATCTTACTCCTATTCTGACAGAAGAGGAAATGAAGTGCATACTAAACCCGTACTCTGCGTATGCTGTATGTCCATATGAGTTGCACTGTAGAATTCTTCAGGATGTCTTTAATTTACAAGTTTCACTTTGGCTACTTATAATTCACAGCTTTCACATCAGATTTTCCTTTGTTCCTTTTGGGTGCTTCAAAAGAAAACAAAAGAAAAGCCCCCTTTATTAATTCGAGTTAGCTGGTGTCTGGGGGTTGTCATTTCTAGTTCTCAAGTTTTCACGTATGTGTGTTGATAATATGAACAGGTAAATATGCAAAATAAAATTGTTATCTTCTGGTTAAGAAAGTATGTATGCACATATTTTATAGCATTACAGGTAATGATTTCAAGCTTTGCTAAAGATCATATACTTCAGAGTGTACCCATGACAATTAGAATCGCATCAGTCATTGCTTTTTTAGTGTATTTTTTAAATTACAGTACCAACTTTTCAGGTTTATTGACATGAAGACTTACCTGAAAATGTATAATTTCATGTTCTAAGCACCCGACTGGCACCTAGAGTTCAAAGTATATGGTCACTACAAACTTAAGTAGTTAATTTTTTATCTATCCAAGCCATGGGATGAATGGACAACCCATTCTCATAGCTTTGCTTTACTTTTGCCAGTGATAAAGATGCTTTCTTCTAAATTTCACATAAGCATACAGTATTTGCATCCATAAGAGAAAGTGCCCCTCTTCACTATGAAGTCAGCTTTATAAAAAATTGTTCTCATGATTAACTCTACATGTCTGATTTTTCATTCATAAATCTGAAGCAGAAGTGAAGCTACACTGTGCTGAACTCTTTTGATGTGGAGGCACCACCCCACTATCCCTCACTACTGCCAGATCATAGCCATCTGTGTGGCAGCCTCCTATGTGAACAGGAATATCCCCTTTTATAAAATTTGTACTGAGGACAGTTAACCAAGATTCCCTAGTGATAGGCCTCTCTCACCAGTCCACATCACCAGTTGATTTCTGATTTTGTGCTTGCTCCCTTGCCTTCAAAGAGGAACTGTATATTCCTGAGCAAACTGTTACTGTACTTTCCTAGCTCACACCCTGAAAACTGATACTCTGCCTCCCCACTCACCAGACCTTCATACTTTACCAGCACAACACTAAGATCTAGCAAACTGATACATACTATCCAGACTCTAAAAATGCTGCTGCTCCCTCTTCAGCAGGGTGCCAACTTGTTGCAAGTTTGGACAACTGAGTTCTTTCCCCTGGGTCAATCAAATCAGTTCAGGAAAGGAACTAAAAAGCCAGGACTTACCTTAACACTGTGCAGGGCCACGTCACCCCCACAAAGGGGAGGAAGTCTCCATGCTTCTTCCGCAGCATGGGGCTGAGCCACCAGCTCCAGGCGGGCCCCGCGGGAGGGGCCACGATGGCTCTGCCCAGCTCCGTGGGGCCTCCACAAAGTGTGGAGCCCAGGGTGGTCACCCCAATTTGCCATCCCCTAGAGATGGCTCTGACGCTATGCCACTTTAATTAGAGTGGATCTTAAATTGTTCTAATAAAAGCACTGCCCTCCCTTACCCCCAGAGCACATGTAAAAGTGCCCAATGGTTTCAAATAAGAATTCATAATGTTAAAATAATCTGACCTGTTACAGCCTTTCTGATAGGCTATAGCCTATATCTCTGCAATAGAATAACTGCTTAATTATATTTCTATAACCAAATAAATGTGTGAAACCCAGGAAATATTTAGAAGGGTGGATGTTCCCCAAAGTTTGCAAAGGACAATTTTTCCAACAGTTTAGTTGGTCTAATAAAAGATATCACATTTACTCAAAGAACCTTGTCTGCCTGTGTCCTTAGACCAACATGGCTATAACCAACAACCCTGAAAACTAGGAGCTGGCATTTTCAGAAGATGCTTTAAGCCTAATGAGGGGGCTCTTGAGTCTAAAAAAGGTTGAAAACAACTGCGCTAGAGATTTAAGCATTCCTATATGGATACTCCAGATGTGTCTGCTCCAAAAAGATTCATGTGGTTTGAAAAAAAAAAAAGTGTTAGTCTGAAGTGAGGCATAAGATAGGGCAGGGTGGCACTTTAGAAACTAACTGATTCCGAAAGGCATGAGCTTCCACAGGCAGTAAGTGGAGCATTTACAGCTTGTCCCTTAGGCACTGCTGTGTGGTTGTCATGGATATCAACAGTAGTAAGTTTCTGTGCATTACTACTTATATCTGAACAGGGTTAGAGGTTTCTGGAACAAGCAATTGAGTACAATACTTTACCTCCTTGCAAAACTGATATTGAATTTCCCACTTCCCACAGCAAGTTTGAGATCTATTCCCCACTCAGATTTAATCCATGTTTCCTCATTCCTGGTAAACTGATATATGTCCTGCACAGACTTCATTCTATGTTGTGAATAGCTTCTCCCTTTTCCTCTACTGCTCTTCAATGGGTGATTGTATGGTTTGTGACAGTGGAAGTCTTGAGGTAAGTGTAAGCCCAGAATTTATGCACTAAAGTAAAAAATACTTCTGATGTGTTACCAAAACAGCATTTACAAAACAGTTGCCACAGATACTACTCTGTAATATCATTACTAATGAGAAGTGCAAAAAAGATTTCATTGAACCACCTTACAGGTGATACCAAAATGCATGGTACCAAAATGATGGGTACCTTATAAGTACATGAAGCAGATGGATAAAATAAAGAATGTTTGTAACTGTATCTCTTTAGCAAATTAGAGTTGCACAGTTTACAAGTCATCTCACCCCTTGTTGAACTCATCTTTGAAGTTTCAGAATTGAAAGTAGTTCAGAATCGCTCAAATAATGCCTTTTTGTTCTTGGATCTGCTGGTTTCATAAAAATGCTGTAGGCTGTCCACTATGTGCTAGAAAGACTAATTTGCTGGAGAAGTTACCAAGTCCACTCACTTGCAAACTATGAAATAATTCAGGTATAACAGCAGTACCCGCTAGCACTGCTCTGGTTCAGGTTGTGTCAGCATTTCATTCACTCCTTCAATATTAGTTAGGAGAGTTTAAATTCAACATTTTCCCACTACACTGGAACCCAACACAAAATCTTTAAGCCAAATCTATTTTTTTTTTACCAATTCTTCCCTTTTTCGTACAAAATCAATTAAGTCTTTTTAATATGGTTGCAAGATACATTTCAGCTGTTTAAAGACCATTTTTATGTTTACACATTCATTTTTAAAAATTAAGTTTCATTACTGTAGCAATCAGTAATTCAGTAATATAATTCTTCACTTTTGCTATTTTGGCAAACAAAAAAATATCCCACTTTAAAAATGCTTCATTTGGTAGTTAGTACTTTACCCAATCAGAGTACTCTCTTACTAAATCCTCAACATGTAAATTTCTACATACAAATCTCCAATAAAATTGTATTTAAAAGATTTGTCAATCAATTTTATATTATTTGCTTCTAGGAAAGGGAGCGGTTAAAACTTTGAATAAACTATTTCATTTTTATTTCAATATACAGAAAGTTATTTATCCTTTTCAAAACTCCTAACTATGCAATGTGTATTTTTAACTATCTACGTAAATATTTCACTCATTAGATCATATGGGCTATCTTGCCATTTAAACTCACTTGGCACTCTAAATACAATAATGAGATAGATATAATCATGTTCACTGAATATATTAGCTTTGCATTTTGGGGAAATTCAGTAGGATGCGGTAGAGACATTTGCCTTAAGCTATTCAAATTTGAGCCAAATTGGTGATGTTAGCAGTTGATGCCTATTCATTGGTACCTGTTAAATGAGCTGTTGTTTTCAATTGAGTTCCTACTGGACAAGAGTTTATCAGTAAAATTAACATAAAAATTAATTGGCATCCTTCAAGCAATTGCAGTGAATAATCAAGGAATTGAATTGCTACTTCTCAAGGTAGTTCCCTTCTCAGTGCAAAATTGGACAATCAAAATAATTCTGGCCTTTTGTCTGCCTTTGTTTCTATGACTGAATTGCTGTAAGGGCAACACTTTTCATAATAATAAAATTAACACTACCAAAAGTCACAGAGAATTTTGAACTTCTTTTTTTGATGTTTGTCACCACCACATTTAATTGTTTCAGTGGTCTACAGTAAACTGAAGTAGAAAAAGGTTTCCACAGCGATTCTATAATCAATGCCTTTCTTAATCTTAAACTTGTATTCACTACATCACATTATAGTGTGTATGCCAAGTAAATTGAACTAGTAAGCTCTTGCTTGTAGATAGGGAAATAAATCCTTGGACCTGAATTTTTTTCCTTACAAAAATAGCTCTCTGGAAACTATGCTTAAATCAGTTTAAACAGGCTGACTACTTGAAAGCACACAATAGCATTTACCTTATTACTTGGTGAGTCATGGATGGGTGGTAAGGGCAAGCAGCCTTAATTCACTAAAGGCTAGATCCACAGGGAGATTTAGGTGTTTCCATGTGGGGTGCTGTAATGCCTAACTTCTGGTACGTACTTTCCAAACTAGAACCATCAGCCATGAGTGAGATGCTTAGGCTCCCTGTGCTATGCAAGGGTAGAGTGAGCACCTCAGAAAGGAGGCATGAGCTGAAAGGGGCAGGAGGGAGGTGGAAAAGGAATCTGCCTAAACTAGTCAATTAGGAATGCTGCAGAGGATGTCGCCTAAAACTATGTCCTAACTTTGGGTTGCAGAGAGGAGGTTGTGTCAGATTAAGATTCACGGCCCGCTAGAAAGAGGCACCTAAGTCATTCCTTTCAAAACAGAGCAGGGTTCACTTATTCATTTTAAAACATGGAAATGGTGGGAGGGATAGTAGTTGTCTCTATTTTATTCAGTGGATCAGAGCACTCGCCCAGGACATAAGAGATCTGGGTTTAAATCCATTTTAAGTTTGAAAGGATTCAAATCCATACCTCTCACCTGCCAGGAGAGTGCTCAAAGCAGCCAGCTATTGGGTGTTCTCAGGTCATGATACTCTCCCCACCCTTCCTGTTCTGTCTGATGAGATAAGGTATGAAATAAGCTTGCCATTCATCTGTGCCAGGATAAAGGAACTTTTCTGCATATGTAGAGACAGAACTATAGGTAGTTTTACAGGCAAAAAAAAAATAGGCATCTACAGGATTAGGCAGGGGTTTTAAGAATCACACTCTTGGATTTAGGTACTTAAGTCCCATTTCAGGTATCTAAATTCTTTAGGGGATCTGGTCCCAAGTGCTGGGACTGACAGAACAGAGAAGTCATAACAAAGAGTGGAACAAAATGCTAAGAAACAGGAAAAAGAAAGCAAGGAATGAATGATTCTCGCTCATCTATAAACAGAGGAAACAAGGCTGTCATATAATAAATCAACTTTATTGACAAAATACTTTCATAGAAGTGAAATGCTAGGGAAGCATAACTTATGCAAAAGCAAAAGAAAGGAGAAAACATTAGTCCTTCATGTAATTTTACTAGATTAAAAACAACTCTGTAACAATGCATATGAGTACTTTGTATTCCTCTCAATATTTTCATTTAAAAGGGAGTTGCTGTGCAAAATAATGTCCTTGTCTGTCCCTTCCTCATACAAACCTCCAATCAAATTTAATAAAGCTAGTTTGATACAATGCCAGCCTACACTTGGTTTACCCTTGGTCGACTTTAATAGGGTCAAAAATATTTTCGCATTGGCAGTGTACGCATTAATCATTTTTCCAGAGGATTTAGAAAATTGGAAGAGACAAGGCCAAGCAAAATTTTAAATTAATTGGGCCTACCCCAGCATTCAAGGGTCACCTTGTGTCAGTTGTCCCACATTTTCCAGGTCATGGAGTTCCAGTATATCCTACAGCTGCCATGAGGAAAGATCTGTGCTGTGGGCACACAAAGGTGAAAGAATTTCTCTCAGAAAGTGCGAATTTTCCTACAGGCAACCACAACAATTGCAGCTTCCAGATTGTCGCCAGACACCAACCACTTAAATAATGCATGCTCGGCTGACGCCTCTACTTGGTGCATTTTCTAATCGAGTAGTCAGGAAAATTTGCAAACACTCTGTCATTTACCATAAATCCGCTGCCTGCTTACAACTGCAGAGTAATTAATTTTAGTGCTACTCAGAATTATTAATTTCAGCTGGGAAATCTGTCTTCACAATCATTGCTGTGAAGACCTAATCATTGTTTAACCCCTCCTCCCCCTGTTTTTTTTGTTTCCTAATATTCTTCCTAGGGGCCGGGACATCAAAGGACTATTCTTACAAGGAAAAGACTGTTTGTGGCAATGTTAATGTGCTATTCCAGTGTGACACCAATAGCTGCTTCAACATTTCTGATCATAATCTGCAATAATGCCCTCTCAGTATCTGGCTGGCTAGCCAGATGAAACTGGCAGTGCAAAATAAGGGAGGCAAGTGAAAGACTTTCTTTGGAGATGTAATTCATTTATTAGGTTCTAAAAGGGCTCACTGTATGATAAGTAATGTGTAAACCTTTTTTAGTTCATGCTCTTATTCAAGGGAACAGTGGCACAGCCTAACTGCTGAAAATAACTAGAGGCAAGAAAGTTTAAGTGAATAGGGTATCGTGTTGAAACATTCTCACTGTTAGCATTTGGATTAATAATCTTTTCAGTCGGAAATAAATCTATAGGATATTATCCATTTCCGACTGAAAAGATTATTAATCCAAATGCTAACAGTGAGAATGTTTCAACACGATACCCTATTCACGATATCCTATAGATTTATTTACAAACTTCAAAGTTATAAGTACACTAGGCAAAATACAATTTGTATACATATGTACACACACACACATCTATACACATGCACGCAGTTTTGCAAAAACAAGGAAATTTTCAAGGTCTTTATTTGAAAGCTTAAATTCTGGAGTTACATCATCAAATATTCAAGCAATAGTCCATCTCGCCTGCAGTCAAAGCCATAGGGAGAAAATGGGTGTAGTTGGTTTTGCTAGTGGAATGAATAGTTCCTATTGGCACTGTGGAACAACCAGGATTAATCTTGTAACTAAATTGCCATAACCATTTCCCCTCCATGACTGTATTAAAAAAAATAATGTTCAATCAGGGGAAGGGAAGGTAAAGTAATGTAATGTAAACATGACTCACTGAGAGATCAGACATGGTTACATATTTCAGGATGTTTGTGGTCATCTTGGTCTAAACAATCTGGATAGTTCTAACTGGATAGTTCTACATTAAATTGTTCTTTGTTCTTTGTAGGACTGTCTAGAAGTACATTCATGTTATAAAAAACCTATAACTGTTTGATTCCAAGTAGACTACTACCATATCTCAAGAGTCAAATAGTAAATATTAAAGAAATTAACTACTAGAGTATGGAATAGTGCCATAACTGATGATTTTAAAGTACGATTATTACATTCAACATAGTTTAGTAGGGGTTTTTTGGCATGTTGGCTCACTACTATGGGTTGGTATTATGAACAGTCAGGCTGCTGATAGACAGGCAGGGAGGGACAACACATTTTATCAGAAGAGGCAGTGTGTAAGTTCAGCCCAGCTCTGCAACATCTGTATAGACTGGGCAATTCAGCAAGCCTTTTTGGATAGCTGATTCAATCAGCTATTAGATAAAAGTACCCAAAAGGCCCACTAAAGCACCTGATATATACAGATGTTGGGTAAGGCAGGTCCAACTAACGCAATGCCTCTTCTGGCCATGTGCAGGGCTCAGTGCAGGGCCATACTACATTTAAACCAAGCACCATTTTTTGTTTTTTTTATGTCTGTAAGCAGCCTTAATGAACAGCATAACACAAATCATGGGACAGACAGAGATAAAAAAGGAGGGCAATGCACTAAGAATTGTTTCTCATGCATAAAGAATATGTCACCCTCATTTTGCTATCTGTTTACTGCATAAACAAAAAATTAATCCTGAAATTAATTAGTACAGAAGTATGCAGAGTATAATGAAAATTCAGTTCAGCTGTATTATGTGATACATAATCGGGTATGATATTCAGGTTTCCCTTGTCCATAATTACTTGGGTCTAGAAATAGACATTATATATTTTTAAGGAACATCCAAGAACATGGTCATTTCCATCGAGAACCTTTTCAGTAAAATTTATTTGAGGCATTTAGAGAAAGGTGATGGAAAAACCTCTCAGTGTATCTCCACAGTAGATTATTTAATGACTGTTAACTTAGCAGGCTGATAAGAAAGTGTCACAGATCTAGAAGTTTCTCTTTAATTATGCAATTAATATTTTTTACCAGTATAGGGGCTCAGTTTTTCAAAAGGGCAGAATTTAGTTGTGAGAGATTATGGATTATGCAAACACTCTGACACTAAGGTGGCAGCAGAATAACATTCAACCCCGTTAATTAATCATTACAAAATAATAAGTTACAGGAGAACATAAGCAATGTTTCTGGTAACATAAAATATTAGGAAATTACATCCTATTTAGATGTGATATTGCGTATTAAATATATACCTATAATAGATACATGAAAATATCAGGAATTGTTACTAAATCATACTATTAGTGATCTACTCCTTTACTCGCATTATTTCCCTTATTAATTGCAAACATTTTAACTTTAATTTAATTCAGGATATTTTGTTTAAAAGCAGCACTGTGCTACTCGTCACTGTATTTTGACAGCAAACTGAATTCTTGTTCACAAGTATAGGATTTGTTTAGCTCCAGGCATCTGTGTTTGGATTACGAGAATGCTGATTGGTTCACTGCCAGGGGCACATAAAGGTCAAGCTGTCCTTTTTTAAAGGCTTCGGGTTTTTTTTCTTTCTTTTTTTTTTTTGCCTAAGAGTTTGGCTCATTAATCAGAGTTAAAAGAAAGGGGAAAAGGCAGTGACTTGAAATCATTTGATTCTTTTTCAAGGGGTATTTTAAAAAGCAGAACTCAATGTTAGTGTTAGAGGTTGAGTAGATGTTTGTATGGATCATACTGACATACTTCTGACAGGTGACCTGAAACCTTTCAAACTGACATCTGTCACAGAGACAGACAGAGGTTTTTTAGCCTGAGAGCCTGTTTTCATGACATTTCATTTTTCATCAGATTTTGAGAGAAGGGAAAAAAGAAGATGAACTTGAAAAAATCTTGCCAGGGGCAGAAAATGAGATCAGGTTTTCTGCAGCTGTCTAACTCACCTTTAAAGGTTAGAGGTCCAGGCAAAGTGAAGAAAAAGGTCTCATTTTGATGTTATTACCTAAAAGGACAGATTACCTCTTTAAGTGTATTTCTACCAGTTGCATAGCCAGTAGAGAACACGGCAGTGGTGTGGGTAGTTTCAGTGAGTCAGTTTAGCCATTGCAAATCCTGATTTTCAAGGTTTACCAACTCAGCTACTTCTTGTTGCACCAGACTGGAACTTAGGGCATAAAATTTAGCTTGTGCAACATTCGGAGCTCAAATATGAAAGTGTTTTTCATCTGGGTTGTACTATGCAACAAAAGTAATTCAAAATAATCTCTAACAGCCATTTTTTTCAAATCACCCTTTAGAAAACAATGACATCTCTTTTAAACATATAGTTGGTGTGAATACAGAAATAATAAGACAGCTATCATATGAGGCTAAACAGTAGAGGCTGCAAATTTCTTTAAACTTGTTACCTAAGTGGAATAGCTACCCCAAACTTCCCACGGGGTTTCTTCCAGTGATATTAATGACCTGTAAACCTTAACACCCGTGTCTTCACTATACCATCAGCTATGCCAAAGAGAGACCCAGTCAATGTTCCTCCTGCATACTGAACAATATAGATAAGAGGATCTATGAGCCATATCAAATATCCTTCAACATGCACTGCCAAGCCAGATACTTAAATCACTGTCTCAGTGAGTTGCAAGGACCCAAATTGGACCCTTTCTAAATCACCAACCATATTAGAGCTACTTAGAGTGTAATGATTATCCTTTTAACCCTCAAACCAAATCTCCTGAATGCCAGATGGAAGATGATGATTCCCACATAGGCTGCCATTTTTTTCCCAGCTGGGAAAATCAAGGTTATAGAACTGGTGCTCAATCAAGCTGAGCATCAATGGCAGCAACTAGATTAATGGTGTGATACCACCCACAATAAGAAACCCACAATGGCTGCCTCAACTAGGCAGTCTACATGTGGTATTAGTGCAACACAATAAACAGTACACAATATTAGTGCATTTTCCACTGGAGTTTATTGCTCCTGGGTGCCACATTTACACATGCGCATGGGAAGTGCAGCATGCTGAGCCAGGTCAGAGCAGCCCCAGATGACAGGGGAGTTGAGAGGTCAGCCTGCCAGGTCAGGGCTGCTCTGATCCAACTCAATGTCCTGCAGAGTGGCTGGCTGGGTCACAAAGGTACTCCAATGTGGGACTAGTTGGCAGGCAGCTCCCACACTGAAGAACTCTTATTTCCCAGCCAGCCCCATTAGTGTCTACACATGTGTGGCAGTACACTAAATAATGCCACCATAGGATACTACTTGTGTTTAAAAGTACTAGCCTAGGGCAGTATTTATTAGTTTACTGTAGCCTAATAAGGCTGCCCTGTTAGGCTGCAGTAAACTGCATTAAATGCTGAGACTTTACTCCAGAGGTAATTAGGCTGCTCTGCAGTAAACATTTCATGTAGACACACCCCTACAATGCAAACTGTATCATCCCTCCATCACAATCAAATGGGAGCCTCTGACCCAGCATCTTTACCACACCCCAATAACAGTAGTTTTCATCAAGATAGGTCCTAGAATCCTAGCCAGGATCCACCATATGGATATTTCTTCCTTTTCTCCTAGCATAAACACATAGAAAGAAAGGGGAAGAGATAAAAGGTGTTCTATCACACTGAAAGCAAAGTAGTGGAGGAAGAAAAAGAAGGAATATGGAACATTGCCTCATCTGCTCCCAATTGCTTCCTTTCTTCCCCCATGCTGACTCAGAAGAGTATCCCAAGCTCTATCCAAGCCTTTCCATGGCTAGCTAGGTGGGCATTTTTTTTCAACCATTCATCTTTATTAGAGTTATGTGAACTATTGCAGTAAAACCTATGGGCATACAAAGCTGACCTGAATTTTTGCAAACCTGTGATTCAGACTCAACATTTATGCAGTTTTGGTGTTTCTGAACTAATTTTTAGCAAAATCAAGCCATTTTTTATTTTCCCATTGAAATCATGTGTGATATGTGCATTCTCCATGGCTTCAACATGAAACAAAGTGCATATAGTTTAAACTGAGGTTTGGGTACAGATTTTTTACTACAACCCAAATGTCAAAGATCACCAACTTATGATTGCTTGGGTGCATCTACACACTGTGGAGCAGACTAATTAGCTCTGCAGTAAACGTCTCACCATTTACACATACAAGACTATCAAGCTGGAGTAAGATAATAAACTCCACAGCAGCACACATGCAGACACTGATGGGCATGGCTCAGGCATGAAGGTGCTTCAGAGTGAAGGCTGCATGCTGGCTAAACCCGCACTGAAGCACTCATGCCCCAGCCACGTTGTTGTCAAATGTGAAAACAATATTTTCATGTTATCCTGTGTTATGGAAACTATGTCTTTACATTGCTGTTACCTTATCAGGGAACTTGGCCACTTGTTTTTTTGAAAAGCCAGGAATATTTTAGCAAAATGAAGAGATCCATGTTAAAAATCAAATACCCACAAAAGCAAGGAGATTCTGTATTATATGAGCTCTGTCATATTTTAATCGGTTCCTTTTCTTCTTGGTAGTACATATGGTTATTCTTGGCCTTGTCTTCAGAAGGTTGTTTCATTCACTCTTATATTTTGTCATGATGTTTTGGACACCCATACAACAGTCCCCATGGTACTCATACTCATACATTTTTGGTTTGGCTGGCTACATGCAGCTTCTGTTGACAAGCCCTCCTGAGCCTAATCAGAATTTAAAAACTACACTAAAAGGAGTCTTAGAACTACTATAGTTACAGAAATAAAAGTTTTATGTTGCACTTCATTTCAAAGTGAGCAAAGACAAGTTTCCGCCTTATCTCTGAGTCTATATTTTATTCTCTCATGAAAATCTTTCTTTATTTGCTGTATTAAAATAAATCATTGAGGTGATATGAGGTAATGACTTACTCCTAGTAATTCTGGCATGATGTTCCTTGTTCTGGATACATACATAACTATGAGTAGAAACAGATTTCTGTCTATCAAAATCCTTAGGTCTTTATTGGGTTTTGGAAATTTAGGCAGTCAAATATATTTTCATCATCATTTCTGACTGGCAGTCATTTCGTGTGTTCAGTTTACAGGGTATTAGTTAACACTTTACAGTAAAAATTGAAAACATTTTTTCAGTTTTATTCAGACAAGAGAATCATAACTACTTACTGCCTATAACACATGTCTTATGGGAGAAGTAAACTTCCTCCCCCTTCCCTGCCCCTCCTTCTCCCAAGCCGCATATCCAGGGAATTCTGCTGCTGTCCTAGGGCTAGCTTGTTTCAAATGTAAACTCATAGGAGAGATCAGGGATTTGTAGGCCAGGTACAAACATTACATTTTTACCAGTATAAGTGATCAGAAACCAGTCTATACCCATAACAGAACAAAAGTGTGGCACACACAGACTGGTTTAAAACTGGTGGAACCCAGTCTAAAATTCACCCTCCCACCCCCCACCCCCCACACACCAGTGGGCAAATGTGTGTTCTGTTCACTACATATCTAAACTATGCCGCATACAGAAAACAGCATAATTTAGCTTGATTTCTCCTCAGGTGTTTTGAATGTCTATATCTAGCCATAATCTCAATCAGATTCTGGCTAACAGCTATACAGGAGCACATATTTAGGGGAAAATACCTTGCACATACCCTAGCTGCACAGGAAAAATTTAGGACAAATTTTATAGGTGTAAATGTATCAAATTGTATGTTAGAGTCATGCAGAAGAAGGCAGGGATGACTTCATGCTAGTGAGAATGGCCAAGCACAAAGAAATGGAGATGTTCTAGAAATAAGATATAATTTTATTTGAAAGAGAGCATCTTTGATTCTGGTTTGATTTGGACTATGTTCCCCAAATTGTACAGGCCCCAAGAGAAATCATTCATTGAGACTGAGTTTGTATGAAACTTAATGAAGTTAAAGACAAAATAGAAATGTTTTGAAAGTCTGAGTTTTTTTTCTAGCAGGTAGAAGAGCAAACTGTATTTGCTCTTCAGCACATGTAGGCTTCTCATTGTTATGAACCAACCAAGCCACTTTATTCCTTACATCATGTTGCTTAATACTATGTTCTTTAATACTCCAGTAAGAAAAGAGAGGCGATTCATACCTGTTTATATAGCTGCCATATGGAGTTACAAGTGCAGAGGTTACCGCCATGTGGATTTGTGTCAGTCACAGCAAATCAGCATTTGGTGGTCAGAATGCCCAGAAGGCCTAAGTTTCTCAGCTTCTACTTAAGGCACTGGGAATTTTAAGCACTAAATGCTTCTGGAAATTAAACCTCTACTGTGGTAAAGATGAAGTTTATGCTCCAGGCTTGATTATCAGACTGGGTTCTAATACTGACTTGTGTGGCCTTCAGTAAATAATTTATGTCTTTTTCAATTATGACAAAAAATCCATACTTTACTTTTCGATTTCCACACATTATCTATGTTGACAGAAATTAAAAGGTAGGGATCAAAAAAAGAACCACATAAATGGTCAACATCCATATAAAATCCTTCTATATACCATATTTACTTGAATAGATGACCCTGATTATAAGACTACTCCCCCCAGTAATTAGATTCTACATATGGAAAAATTATAAATTTGTTATACGTTTTCAGGTGTAAAATGCACTTATTGGAGGTTTGCCTTGAATTTGCCCCCTTACACTGCTACAACAGGAAAAATAAATCTGGGGGGTCAGGTAGTCCCTTGGTTCTCCACTCCCTGCCCCCAATGCTTTCCCCTGGCAGCCCCCTCCCTTACTGTCAGACACTGCTCTCCCTGAACACATGGAAATAAGTAGCAAATCTGAAAACAGTAACCTTGAAATTTAAACACAGTTGTAGCAATTTTCATATAATACCCATAGACTTAGTACACCTAGAATTGATGCATATAACCTTTTTTTTTTAAACTGTTGAAAGTTTTAGCACAGGTACTCCAAAAACACACTTTTAAGCAGTACATTTGCACATACTAATATCTCATGTAGAGCATGCTTTATATTAGTCTAAAGCAAAAAAGGCTCATGAATTACCACTTGGCTGGGCTCCACCAGAGTCAATAGCATTTCAGGCCATGATGAGCCATGACAATGCATATAGTTCACCCAGAATCCTTCTGTTGCACACTTAGTCATCCTGGTGCCCATGACTAGTGTGGCCCCAGCCTCCCAGTGCCCCCACAGTTCAGCACTGCTCAGTGGTGTGTGTGTGTGTGTGTGTGTGTGTGTGTGTGTGTGTGTGTATTCCAGATTTCCCCCACTTCCCTCCCACAACAAAAGATCCATGTGCTAATTATCCCCCACTCATGCTTAGAACTGGGTGTTCTTGGCACAAGTCCTGGGATTTATGAATTTATATGCAGATAAGGTGCAAAGCAACCTGGTCTGGCTTCACCTCATGGAGAGCAGGGCCACACTAATCATATAGACCAGGCTGAGAGAGGAGACGACAGAGAGAGCAATGTTGTGGCGCACCATGACTTGGAAAAAAAAATCAGCAGTGAGGGGGACTACACTTAATCTTGTTCAAATGGGTTGTGCTAACCTAGTGTCATGGTAGGTTCCCATCAGTATGTTTACCTAGTGTGGGCCATGTGTTTTATAGTCAGGCTCAGTGTTGGCTGCATTTCATCAATTTCATAGTTAATTTCTGTTGCTTAATACATGCTGCTTTTGGTGCAGTTTAATGGTTGACAACATATTTAGTGAACTTTCCTTGTATGTGATTATATGATGAGGGTCTTTTCTCCACGTGCCAATTGTGGGGGAAAAAACCTCATCTTGTATTCAAGTAAATATGATGGTTATAAACATTTGACATGCATAAATAATGAGAAGAAAAGAAGAATTTATTGAGATTGTGTGGGAGAAAGACAGATGAGCACTTAAATTTATGGCACTAGCAATTTCATGGTGACTGCATGCTTACAGAAACTTTAAAGCTAGACATGAACAAGCATCTTGCAATTATTTATTCATTTAATGATACTTTTTTTGGTGTTCACCAAAATAATGTCTGTACCACTCCATTATGGAATCTGACAGCACTATATCAGGACATACTGAACTCATTCCATGTGCACTACCTCCCAAATCAGAAATAATATAGCTTTCTTAATACAGCTCTGCTTACAGCTCCAGAGAAGACTGTGGCTTTTGATTCATTCTTTGCTCAAACTTGTGAATATCTTTAGCCAATATTTCTTAGTGTGCAAAGAAAAAAACGTTTATAGACAGTTGATTACCAAAAAAACCTACAAAAAAACCTAGCACTGATATTATACATTAATTATAGGTTTGTTTCCATTCCAGCACAACATTATGCATTTTTTCAATTTAATATGAAATTCAAAATTTGCTATATTTGAGTTTTCAATTCATGTTTTGCATGTAGTTACATTACAGGCACTTTGAATACATTAAAATTAAGGAATTGCTCAAACAAGACAGTTCTATTACTAGAAAACAATGTATTCATTCAACTGTATTTAAAATTAAGATGGAACATATAAACAAAAATGGGGGAAATTATCAGATAATATGAGCTCACTAACAAGGATTTTTTCCATACCAAATCAACCTACTTGTCCCACTTTCTGCTGCCTGATAAAGTAGTGTATTAATACCATATATTAAAAATGATTTACACTAAGCTGTATCATTTTCCCATGCCACCCTGTCACCTAACAACAGACCACTCTGTATACCATAAAGTTATTCTAGGAAGCAGACGACATGCTCCCTTGGTTCTCTTGATTTTTGCTTACTCATTATCTTGTGAGATTCTCTCATTTCTGTGAATTTAATTTTCTCTGTGGCTGTCTGACTAAACTGGGTAAAATAGATCGGTGCAAGTTTTCTTAAAAACAATTTTTTGCTCCATCAGCTGCAATATATTCATTTAAAGAAATGCTACTACCATTCCCCATGGAATGTAAGTTTCCCAAAACTTCAAGTACTCATGGGAGAAACTAAACTATCCCAAGCTGACAAGTCTTTAAATGCAATACTTTCTAACATCATTCATTAAGAAGCCTAAAGATGCACATGTATTTCAAATGTATATAGACTTTTAGTTAGCTGTGAGAATCAAAGATTAAGTAGACAGAGCACAACCTTTTAATCTGACCAGCTAGTATTCATCCACATCCTCAGAGTCCAGAAACGAGGCTTATCAAAGGAACTGTGATTCAGTGTAATTTTATACATTTTATTAACACACTTAAAAATCAAGAAAACTTTTCATCAAATCCAAGCTATTTTTAGTAATAATAAACTAACAATAAAGCAATCCAACTCTCTAATCAAGAACAAATCCACGTATTGGTGAATTCCAATCCCCATATTGGACTGGAATTAAGCCAGCAAATTAGTTTTATCAAATTAATATAAAAAAATCAAATCTTATACAAATTCTAACAGCCATTTGTTATAGCTCACAACTAAAGAATTCATCCAAAATCAACAAAATATGTAATCTGAATGTTAAATATCTGAATACTAAAACCAATCTATTCTCAAATATTTAAAAATCAGATATTTTATTATTTCTGAACCATAACCTAAGACCTTATTATATAGCTTCTTCCTTAAACTTCATCTTTTGTGGAGGGATTAACCCTTCCCTTCCAAATAGAAATGGCATAATATAGGCAGCTAACAGAACACTCTTGATAGCAGAAATTTGACAACTTTTATTCACTGCTAATTGCAGATGACAATTGCAAAGCTCTATACATCTAGTACAGAGCTCATGCTAATTAGTACTTTATTAGACAACATTTAGGGCTGTTTAAGTATAAGTATCAGCAGTTGTGAGGAGGGTATCTTGCCCATGTAGACTTTATAGGGAATCACATATGCATACACACATGCATGTATTGGCATACCTGCTTTCACAACTATGAATAAAAAAGACTGGGATATCACTCAGCTAATGAACATAGAAAAGAAGTTTAAAATGAAATGCTTAGGAAAGCAGAGGACAGCTCTTGCAGGTTTCTAGTTTTTCATAAGGTAATACCTAGGGCTGCAGTCAAGAGTCAGATGATGATGTTCTGCTAGCACAGGGTTTCTCACTTGCAGCCATTCCAGCTACTAGCCTTTTAAATGCCTTAAAAGGCTGTGGACACCATTCATAACTTCATTTCCCCAGGCTTAGAGATTCTGGAAGGGCAGTGTCATCCAAGCTGTTTTCCTGACCCAGAAGGTGATGTTTCTCTCTCTTGTCTTTCACTCTAGCAAATTTAACTTTGCCATGCTTCTCTCCAAGATATTTTGATGAATCAGATGAGAAACCTACCTTAGAGCCATACAGCCTAGTCCAATCAGGGTTTAATTAGGTCACCAGTTATGAGCATCATTTTAGAAAAGTCCACTTTTAATTAATATAATATAACATACCGTTATATAATATAAGATAATTTTCAATAATATATTGAAAAATCAGTACAAAAAGAAAATAACCGACTCAACAAAGAAGTATAGTAAGAATATAATAGCTACTGTCATGTGCTAACAGAAGTTCAAGAGAAGTGATTATTTCACTCTGGCATTGGTGAGGCCTTACCTGGAGCCATGTGTCCAGTGGCCAGATTAGGAATCCAGTGGAGGGCAACACAAATTATTAGAGACCTGGGAAGCATAGCTTATAAGGAAAGGCTGAAAAAAATGGTTATCTAATCAGGAGAAGGGAACACTGGGGGGGAGACCTGATAACAGTTTTCAAATACCTGAAGTGCAATTATAAAGAGGACATGGATAGCCTTTGATCTGTGGCTGTAGGGCACAGGAAAAGGAGCAATAGACTCAAGCTGCAGCAGAAGACATTTAAGTTGGAGAGTAGAAAGAATTTTCTGACTATTCATATGGTCAAGCATTGGAACAGGATACCTAGAGAAGTGTGGACTCTCCATCCCTGGAAGTTTAAAGAAGTACATTAGACTGTTGCTTGACTGGATGATTTACTCAGGGATGATCCTGCCTTGAGCAAGGGACTAGGCTCAGTGATTTCCTGAGGTCCCTTCCAGTACTACTTTCCTATAATCTTATGAGCAAATGGAAAAATTAAATATGAATTAACATTTATATTCAGCTTCATCACCCCTAGTTCCTTCTATGACACAAGGCACGTATGATATTTTTTCTAGTTTTGAAGTGATCTACAGTCATGCTATCCACTTAATGCTATTTTGCTATAACGCTCATTTAAATTGACACCTGATTTCACTTAGCGCTCAGTGAGTTTCGTTATAACCCTCATGGTTACCATCTTGGATCATTAAAAACACTTGCAGTCTCCATCTTGGATTGTCAAATACTTTCGGTTTCACTTAACACTTGTTTCGCTTAACACCCAATTTTTCAAGAACCAATTAAAAGTGCTAAGTGGGGGTTGCCTGTATATATCAACTAATTAAACTTTTGGAATCTTCATCTCAAGAGAGGAAATATCATTTTAAATCCATCAAGATTAAACCTATTCATCTATCAAGGTGAAACATTTTTTCCTGTATTTTCCTGTACAAGATTCCTCTCTCATAAATGTGTTTATACAGATGGAGTGTACAGTACAGAAAGATGACTTATGGTGAAATGGGAATACATTCGATACCTTATCATCTATCTTAAGGGGATAAATAAATTAAATTAAAAAAAAAAACCTTTGAAACTGCATTTTAAATCTGTTGTGCAAGGAGGCAGAGATTGAAAGTTCTTTGACCTACTGTGTACAGGTGGAATTAATTATCAGCTGACAATTAACATAAAGTCTGTGTTCCCCGCTGGAATTTGAAACTATCCCTGATTTAAGAAAAGTAGAAGGTAGATTGTTTCATGGATGCCCACCAGCCAACAACTAATGTAGCAATTATTTTCTGAGTAATGGTTTCTTTCAGTTGGGCAATCTGGTAGTCTGTCTGTGAAGAGAACTGGAATGCACCTTGAGAAGCTGATTTGTGGTTTTCAGTATCTGTAAGCTCAGACCAAAAGCAATGGAGATTGAAAATTTGAAAAGTGGTTTATCTCTAAGGCTTTCAAAAGCAAAGGGAAGAAGCACTCAGAAGAGAACTCTGCATCAACTGCCTCTTCTTTCCACAAAGAAAACAACCCAACTACTTTAACTGCAAGCTCAGGTATTGAAACACACAATGATATTTGGAACATTTGTGGTTAGGTTTGCCAATGAGTAGAAAATGGCCTCACGTGACCCTTATTGAACACAATTCAAGGATCATACCTAGAACACTGGTAACACTTGTGCAATTGCATAATACAATTCAAAGGGGTAGATCTTCAGCAAGTGTCAGTTGCCATAGCTCCATTGATTTCACAATGTTCAGGGTGAATTAGAGTGTACTTAAAGAAGCTCTCACTATATAGAAAGGTAGAAATACTAGATGAGACATCAGAGTCTTTCATTGTTGGGACTAACTGAAAAAGCCTCAGAAATTAGCCCCATAGATGTTTTTCCAGCAGTGTTCAGCCTCAGATTTAATGAAAGTTAGAAAACTAGCACTCAAAGGTACTTCATAGCCCACTAAAGTTTTCCATGGATTTTAGATATATGCCTACTTTAGCAAAGGTTGCAAAATATTTCCTACCATTGCCAATACTACTTCAGCACCATGAATATAAACAAACTTTGTGAGAACTGATGTAAATATGTTTCTGCTTTCTCCAGGCATCTTTAGCAATGCTCATATAGAAATTTTGATTCCAAGCTTCCTTTGAACCTTAATTGTGCCCCTAATGATAACAGCTAATTAAGATCCTGTCTTGTCATTAGCACCAAAAAAAGAAGATTGAAGAGCGTGTTGCAGTTTTTTCCCCAGAAGAAGTGAGCTCATATTTTACTTTCAAATGCAGATACCTAACACTGTGAAGAGGGTCAAAGAGGATAAACTAGTAAATCTTACCTTGATTCTCTGGGTGGTACCTATAATTTCTATCATACTAAAATTCTGAGATTTCTTTAACTCTACCCACATCTTTTCTCCCTGTTTGCTCTCTTTTCTTCCTCTTTCCATTTCTGAGATGGGAATATTCCATTTGACATAAAATATTTGTCTTGATGGTGCTGTTCAAGTATTGAAAATCTGTTACAGAATATGTATTCCGGACTTTATTTAATTTGACTTCTGTGAAGTCAATATTATAACTGTCTCTCTGTTCCTGCATTCATTTTGAGAATTTGAATGATGATTCTGTTCAATTCTTCCATTTTTATTACAACAAAATCCATCTCATATTGGAATTTATAAGGCCAATATAGTATAATCTGTCAGTAATTTTTTTTCTGTTTTAATAATAACATATATATTCTCAGGTTTTCTTGTATAAATCTAAATAATTATTTGATTTAAAAAATTTAAATAACAAAAAGTAATTTCAGAAGAAAATACCTATGACACAGGCATTTGCTGAGTCAGTACACCAGTCCTGGCCTCTTATTTGGATTGAAAACTAAGGAGAAGAAATGAACTTTTGATCAACAAAATATTAGTTTATAGCTGAGAAGACTGTATTCTAGTATTGTGTTTAGGAACCTGGAATTCAAACAAATACATTTGGTTTGGGGGGGGGGCATTGTTTTGTTTTGTTTTTTGGAAGAAGTGAAGTTCTAACATTTATTGCAGAAACCCAAAGTTAAAAACAGGAAGGAGGCCTGTACTGGAGCAATTGTTGTATCTGAAAGACTCTTAGGCTCAGATATGTAAAGTTTATGCAGCTGCATGTATTTTTTTGTGCCTGCCTTTCACACATGAACACCAAGTGCAAATAGTGATTTCTTTGCCTAACTGTGCATATTTTATCTGTAGGGATGTTGGTTGTAGTTGTGTAGGCAGGCAAGGTTCTTTGGGTAAATGTGATATCTTTTATTAGACCAACTAAATAGCTGGAAATATATCACATCTACCCAAAGAACCTTGCCTGCCTATTTTATCTGTAGATCTATGAATTTCACCATGGACATATTGGGTTGGCACAACACACCAGTTGTCCACATTTGCTTATATGGGTCTAACAGAGCACCAGTAGTCTTCTAAAGTTCTCACCTGTCAGGAAGCCCCATCACCCCTGCTGTCAGGTAGCAACAGAGATAGAGCTGCCTGCAAAATGCATGCAACAGCAAAGTCTGACCTTATCATTTCTTCTGCCTGATAGACCCTCGTACCAGAATCTCACTCCTAGCTCGCTTCAGGATAGTGCATAAAGAACTCCCCCACCCAATAGCCTGCCCAGTGGGGAGCTATCAGAGAGGCAGCCAGCCATGCTCCCTCCTTCTGCCTTGGAGGAGGGAAGGGAAAACAGAGCACTGTGGGATACAAGGAGTCAGAGAAACCTGTCCAGATATTGAATTTGTCACACAACAGTTTTCAGCTGTTTCGAATATCACCAACACCCCTGGTGATACAAATTCGTTGGGGCAGATTTGCCAGTGTTGTAGTGGATCTGCCATTTTTAGAGCATAAAAAATAGCAATAAGTACAATGTCTGCCAGAGCCCTACAAGGCTGGAGAGATGAGAAATTCTGCAAGGATCTGTTCTAGGATTGATGTTTTAGACTGTTTTCATTAATGACCTTGGTACAAGCTTAGTGAAGTAACGAAACTTGCTGGTGTCATAATGTTGAAAGTCATTGTCAATGCAAAGGAAGAGTCAGAGATTACACAGAAAGTACTGGCTGGAGGACTGGGGATGAACTAAGATTAAAAAAATAGAAAATGCAATGTTATGAAGGTAAAGTTATATCTAAAACTCTGATCCCCAAACCCCTGTTCCACAGCCTAAACTCATTAGTCACTGGTGACCTTCCTTTTTATTCTAGCTAAAATCTAAGTTACATTTTGATCCAGGCACTAAATGAAGCATCATCTATGTCCCCAGAAAGACTCATTATAGTAGGTGCATCCTAAACAGGGATTAAAAATCAGAACCTCCCCCCCACCCCGGCTGGGTTATATGTAACCACTAGCTTACAAATCAGATTTGTTCTGACTTACTTGCCTTCTAGTCCTATGGCTTGTCCATCCTTTGCTCCCCATAACCCATTTTCAACATGGGGAATGAAGGGTGCTCTCCGGGACACAGATTTTTGGGGTTCTTCTAATGCATTAAAGTTATCTTTATAGAGAGCTTAGGTTAGGTAACACTGGGGAACTAGCACCTCAGTTTTAGGTGTTGCAGCACTTAACTTGTGGGTATTTACTTCCAGGGATCTGCCCAATAGGGGTGAATGAGATTTTTTGCTGTAAACTGCAGGTTCCAAGAAAATTGACTAAGAAAGAAGAAGACTTGGGCTATATTACTTGATCACATAATGAATATGGACTGCCAGTATGACACATGCATGAGAAAAGACAAATTTGATTATTCCTGTAATTTCAGAAAAGGTATTGCTACTGTACAAAGCACTGGAGAGACCTTATCTGGAATACTGCATGCTGATTTCAATGATCAGGCATGTCCATAGGACTTCGGTCATCCTCAAAAATGATGAATTAACTTTAGATTGCCTCTGTTAACCTGATCTAAAATGGGTTAACCTAGTGTAATGAGCATCTGTATACATTCACAGCACAGCCCTGGGGCTGGGAAAGCCCAGCCACTTGCTACAGCGCTGGAGCTGTGCTCTTCCCACTCTCTTGACTATGACCAGGCTATTTTTAGCCTACAAACTACACTTCCCACCCTGAACCAAGCAACCACCTCCCACAGATCTGCCAGCTCTGCCCTGATCCCAACTTCAGGCTGCCTATGCCAGTACCAGTAGGGGGCAAATGCTTCCATTTAGGTTTAACCAGCTTACTTTAAGCTGCCTAAACCTAAACCAGGTCCTGCAAATGCTTGTTTACACCCTAAAGGAGTTTTTCAGGTTTTGCCTAGCAAAATGAAAACTGAAAGGGGATATGGTTTATATCTATAAATACATCAGGGAAGATTAAAATTAAAGGAGAGAAAAAAAATATTTAAGCCAAAGGACAGTACTGGCAAAAGAACAAATGCTAAAACTGAGCATGGATAAATTGTCTGACAATTAAAAGACAGTTTTTAACTACCTGAGCAGTGAGATTCTGATGCAGCCTTCCTTATAGCCATAGTGTGGGCAAAAAACTTAATTACTTTTAAGATAAACATTTTTCAGTTTATAATGCAGTTGTCTGTGATACTAGTGAGGTTTACTAATGTGGACTTAATGAGCCAGAAGGTCCCTTTCTGTCTTATACTTCTAATAAGTACTTTTTCACTGCCAGAAGTAGCATTTGTATTTGCAAGGGTTTCTTGTGACCATTGTGCAATGAAGTTGGAGCAACCAAATGTCTATATGTAGACAAAGCTAAGAGAATACAAGAAGGAATATATTAGCTAGGTTTTGTCTGCCCTTTAACTCATATTGTGATTGATCCAATATGTATTTAGCACAAATGGAATATTCAGAACAAGTGGAAACTTAATAGTCTGAATTACTATAGTATATCATATTTATTTTTGTTAGACTAGCACAAGAGAGCCTGAAATCAAGATGTCATTGTGCCAGGTGCTCTACAAACACACAGTATGAAGAAGTCCACCCCCAAAGAACTTTTAATCGGAATCGGCAGATTGGCAAAGGTTGGAAGAAAGGCAGTATTATTATCCCTGTTTGACAGGTGGAGAATGGAGGCCTAGAGAGATTAAATGAATTGTCCAAGGTCAAAGAAGAAGTGAGTGGCAGACCATCACACAAAGCCATCTCTTCTCTGAAGCTGTTACAATTAACTTTCCTGCAGGCATATCCTTCTGGCATGAAGCCATTCATAATAGTAAAAAATAGTTATTTTTCACTTTTAAAAAACCCCAAATTATATATTGTTTTCCCTGCATACCTGTTTCCATATATTGAGACATTTATGCGACCTATTACCATAATGGCAGAGCATTTCCTAAGAAATGAAAAATAAATGTAACAGTCCTTTCTCTGTCTTTCCTTCTTCCCAGCCTTAAAGAAAAAGAACTCAATTAGTCATAGGGCTGTGTTTTGTGTGGGCAATTCAGAGAGAAGGGAGGTGAATCATGGAGACACCAGGCACAAGAATTTCCCAATATTTATAATCATTCGCATAACTTCCAGTTATCTGCTTTAAGCTACCTTGTCTCATCTAAATAGAACTACACCAGGCCTTTGAGATGAACTTGATGACCGACAATTTCAGTAACCACTTGGCTGTTTAAAACAGTAAAAGATGAAAACATTTCTCTCCTATAAATAATCAAGTTGAGTACTGAAAAAACAAATTGACCTCTCTGGACATAAAAAAGGAGCCTGAAAATGAAAGCTATAGAAGTTTCTCAGCAAGTGTCCACCAAGTAAGAACATGTATTTATTTATTTGAAATACTGACAAATATGTTCCTGTGTAATGAAATATTTATTGAAATTGCTTCTGTGGCCCTCTACAGTTGCTGATAGAGTTGAACTATAATCCAGCAGGAGGTCAGTATGGCAGAAGTTCTCTCTGTACACTTATTTCTATTTCGGGGAGTCTGGTCAATAAGATTTACATTGGGGAAGAATAAAAGGCTGCCAATAAAAATGTTCCTGCAGGGTTTTTAACAGAGTTTTTGGCTTATCTCTGTATGTTCAGTCCTTCTATTTCAGTACTTTATATGCTTTCTAATTAACAGCCTGAAGTACTTATCACTTATTTCAATATCTTCTTTTCAGTATTTGAATCCTTCTTTAGTTATCTGGGTATTTTTGTTGCCACAGGCTCTCCTTGCCTTAGATTCTGTATCGTTTTACGAAGCTGAGGGCATTTTCCATTCTATGGTCCCTTTGATCAAGATATATTTATCCAAATTAGGACCATGCTTCCCCAAATTGGAACAGACAATGACCTCGTATGGGCAATTATTTCCAAACAAGCCTTAAAATAAAACAGCTGTATGATCTGTGCTCAGAAAGAATGCAGACTATGCGCAATGTCGAAACTCTCTGTATACCAAATAAAGGATTTTTTTATTATTTACTAGCTATTCAGAAAGTGCAGAGTAATATGGGAACAGTGTGTGAGTTTTCATGAAGTTTGGCAAGAGCTTTGGCTCATGGTTTATGAAGAGAGCTTGAGAGGTTCAGGCTAGAGGTAGTAGAGAGATCTCCTACAGGATGGCTGAAATAGCTTGAGAAATTGTTTACTTTCACTAATTCTAGCTTTTACCAAGATAATAAATTGCACCAGAATGCCACACACAATGACATCACATCAAAAAAACCCCACAGCAGTAGTGTTTGTGATCCCATTGAAATTTTGTCAGGCTTGTATAGCAGACATGCTGCTGCTAGTTCACTATCCCCTATGACGTTCATGTTGAAGTCTTTTTTTTTTTTTACCTCTGCGTTATAGAAAGAAGGACTGTAAGTTTCTGTACATTCTTAAATTTACGTGTTGAATCTTGCTGAATATCCACTTTCTTATCATCTTAATAAAATAAATCAGCACTGTGGCTAAAATATAAAAGCTATCTGCCAGCATGTCAACTTCACCCGTCTGTGCATGTGTGAAAGGTACAAAAATGCATCTGATTATTCATTTTGGTAAAAGGCTGTAAAGAAAGGGTACTCAAGGTCTTGCTAGAACTCTGAGCCTAGTAGTATAATTAATAGGAGTCAACCAAGGCAGCAGCTGCAGGTGCCACCTTTGTGCAGGGGCATAGAAATAGCCACTGCTGCAGCAGTGGATGACCACACCACTGCCACTGGCAGCACTATCCTGAGCATGGAGCTGCCACGTTATGCCTGAGCCTAGCCAAAAGCAGAGTGAGGCTGAAGTTCTAACCTGAATATGATCAGTCCAGAGCCCAGATCTGGCAGCTTGAAAAACAAAGGTAATGTAGTTTCTTTATACCCATTCATACATCAATAAATACACACCTCCACACTGCCTCTTTCCAGACATCCCTATGGCTGATATCTTCAGTGGTGCAACTTTGGGCTGCACAAAGGATTTCTGTAGTTCTCAGTTATGCTTTCAGGGGCTACCACTACCCCTCCTCCTCCTTATTCTGTGATGCCCTTCAGGGTATGTCATGAAGTACTCTCCCAAACTCTTTGAGGCAAGGAGGCACATTTCTCCAGTCATTTTTATAATAAGAGTCAGAGGCAGTAATTTTTTTCTCTAAAGTACTGTTTGTTTGGATTTTTTTCTTCAGCACACATGATATTTTAATAGTTTAATGATGCCTTTTTGGTGACTGCTGTTTTTGTCTTGAGTTAAAAAAGGAAATGTTTAGCTTACTTCTCTCTCGTGTCCATTTCCGTAATTCATCAGATGGTGATCCTGAAAACATACAGAATTTGGTCAAATATAAAGTTGGTCAAATTCTGTTCCTGGTTAAACTACAATAGTCTTGTTAACATAAGAGAGCTGTCTTGGAGTGTGAGCAAAATATGGCTCCTTATGCTTTCTGAAGACAATAGACGCTTGCTCTCTCCAATATACATGCATTATGTAAATTCATCGAGCACCTCCCAGGACTTGTGCATTAATGAGCCACCTTGCTCCCACACATATATGAAAAGATTTTTGTTAGCAATGTGTTATTGAGGTGTCACAGAATTTTTGCTGGTACAAATTATTTCTTCACATACCTACTATGTTCACTGAAGTCAATGGGAGTCTTTACATTGTCTTGAAAGGACCCTGGGTGAGGGCCTGAAATTAAAGGTAACAGAAATGACAAGGTGATTCAGAACTGAATCACTGTAGGTTGAGTTAAAATAATGTATTGTTACCATTATGAATGTTGTATTATTTTGCCATTAGTTTATTCCACTTAGTCCCGCATTTTTTAAATTATTCACTTGCTTGATAGAACATGAGATAGTAAATTGATCCATTCCCATTATTCTTTCCAATCATGCATTTATAGTTATCTTTAATTTTGTACCACTATGGCCATATTCTTAACAATGCCTAAAAAGCAGGTGTCATAAAACCTATGTATAATGAAATATAAGCTGCAGCACAAGATGTCTTGACTAGACATTTCCTGACCAAAGAATAATAGGAATTTAAGGGGCATATCTTTGAATACTCTATCAATACACCAGAAGATACAAGAGGATAGTCACCTTTTCAAGTGACTTCCAGATAAGAGCTTAGGCAATCAAAGTAGTCAGGTTCACTAGTAGCTGTCCACCAAGATTAACAACTCCTGGTTTTTACTACAGTATTGTCACAAGGTCAGGTCCCAGGGGCGAGCATGACCTTCCCCTGGAGGCTCTGCAACCACGCCGTACTCCACCCATCGGGTGCCTTCCTGTCTCTCCTGTCATGCCTTGATAGTAAAATAATTATGGAGGCAGACCATATGCCTTTGCATGGTCTGGTTCTGCTGAGCCCTCATTGGCCTCTACCTGTGTCCAGGCCCCTCACTGGGCCTCACTTGATAACTGTGCCCCCAGATAGCACCTTGACCCTTAGGGACTAATTGCATGGCTCCGTATCCTTCCCTACACCACACTCCATGCCTCACAGATGGCATCCTTGCAAATGTTCTGCTAGTTACTGATACAGCCCCTCTTTAGGCCTCTCAGCCTGACTCTAAGCCTCAGACTCCTTGGTCTCTCCTCATAGCCCCTTCTCCAGTTGCCAGAACCCTTGGTCTCTCCTCCAGGAAGCTCTCTGGGCCCTCAGATGCCTCAGTCCACCCAACCACTCCCTAGGCCACCAGGCCCCTCAGTCTCTCTCCTGGCCCCTCTCAGTATATCTCCTGGGCCTCACTATAGGCCTCATGCCCCTTACTGGGCTTCTGGACCCACATGGTCCTGATCTCCCTGGCCCTCACTGGGCCTCTGGACCCTCATGGTCCTGGTCTTGCCCAGTGAGTGCTTTTCTGTCGGGGTGTGCTCCCCTAGCCTTTCCTCTCCATAGAGCCACCCACAAGGCAGTGGGAACTGAGGTTTTCTGGCATCCCATCCTCACCTTTCCCTGAAGTGGCCCATGCATGGCATTTCATGGAGGCTGCCCTGCTACAGGCAGCCCCACCACACCAACCAACTACAGTAGGGTGCAATTTTAGGTCTTACCCAGGACCAGTTTCCAAACCTTCCTGGTCTTACATGTCTCTCTCTGGGTTCTTCCCTAGATGCCCTACACCCCCCTTGGGCTGCTAACCACTACCTGGCTCTGACTTTGGCTCCATCTCGCATCTGAGTCCTCTATCTCTGGCCCCCAATTCACTCTTGGACCCCAACCAGCCATCATCATCCTGGACTGCATGCTCCCTTCCCCCTCCCACTTGACTGTAGCCCCACAAGGACCTTTGTCCCTCTCCTAGGCCCTGGCCTTGCCTTTAGGCCAATCAAGACTCCAGGCTCTCCCAGCTCTGGCCATGTCTCACAATAAGCTTTCTCACCCTTCAGCCCCTCTTGGGCCCTAGCCCCAGAATAGACCAGTCAAGGTTCCCAGGCTCTGTCCTCCAATTGCCAGCCCTGTCTCTGGGGGCCCACCCACTCAGGCCCCTCATCTCAACAACCCATAGGCACTTAGTCCCTCTCTTTCTGGGCTCCTCTGGCCTCTCAACAAGCCCCTATCCACTCAACCCCTCTCTCTCTGGGTTCATCCAGCCTCTCTACAGGCTGGCACTCAGCCCCCTTCTCAGGGCTCTAGACCCCACACTGGACCCCAGGAACCTCCTCCACCCCCTTAGTTTCTATGCAGATCTCCAGATGTCATTTTCCTTGCTGGCATTCAGGAATGGCAGCCTTCCTGCTGGGTGACACCAGCTCCCAGGATGTTACTACCAGCCCAGCTCTCAGGGTCTGGGCTTATACCTAGTCTATGCCCAGCCCTCCTTCAACCAGGAGACTCCCTTCACTCGGGTGACACCTTTGATCAGGCCTAGCCACACCTGCTGGCCCTGACCACCACCTGTCAGTGGCTCAATAGGCTGCCTGACCTCTCAAAGTCACAGTCACATCAAGTGCCCTGCCACAAGTATTGAAATGGAAATATCAAAATAACTCAAATCAATCCACATTCTTTTGGTTCTTGGATAAATGGTGCTAAAGAAATGAAGAATAGTTTTGTGGTTAAGGCATTTGAAGATCTGGATGCTAAATCTACAACAATTTGCTTGTGGCCACAGTGTTCACATCTGCAAAATGGCAACAATAGCAAGTGACACACTTGTGGTGACGGAAGTATTTTGGTTCACTAAAAAGTAAGACGAGACATTAGATGGAAGTCACAATAGGATTATAAAGTAATTTGTCATCATTAACCAATGTCCCTTACCCTATTGATATTATAATGCTACAGCATTTCATGGTGATTTCTACAAATATGACAATGTATATTAGGGTTTGGCCTCTCTGATTACTACAGCATCCTAAAGCTTTTTTTTTTTTTTTTTTGGAGTAAATGCAGCTGGTGTATGGGTAAAACAAACTAGATTATGTTCTTTTTCTGTTCCATTCTGTTATTACTATAATTGTTCAATCCTTCACAGCTGTTATTGTTCATTTTGGCTGGGCTGAATCAGGGAAGGTCTTTTTCATATAGGAATATAAGCAAGGTGTATACTAAATGAGCTAGTTAAAGGGGAAACGGAGAAATATTTTCTCAATTTCTTTTGGTACCACTCATTTTTGAGACTCAGAAGACAAGGGCCAGGTCAGTTCTTAAATGTGAAATTCAGGCTTTTGTGTAAGCACTGGGTGAGCAGACTAAAGCAGGGTTGTACAATATACTGCACAAGTTACTTTTTAAATACAATTTACTATGCATCATAAATACTCTAAAACTCCTACAATGTAAATTTATATCTCAAGATTATATAGGATATCAGGTGGATAAATCACTTTTTCTTCAAACAGTATGCATGATAGTTATGTATAATAACTAAAAAGGTTATATATTGTTTCAACAGAAGACAAAATTATTTAACAGCCTCACCTCTACGGAGCCAAAATAATTCAAACCTCTATAACAGGGGGTCTGCTTTTTCAGAGATTCATTATATTTTAATGCCTAACTGTGACCTCTGAACCTCCCCTCAGAGGGAACAGAAAGGCAAGTTTAACATTTTTCTCTACAGTGATATTGTTGTTAAGAAATATGTTCACATTTTCACTTCAAAATGAATCCTTGTAGCATCTGTAAAAGTCTGTTTGCCAGAGCAAGCAGGCAATTTTATGCAACAAGTTTTGACAACTCTTTGACAAGTTAGTAGGCAAGCATTTGAAACTTAGGTCTCTTACCTGGTAAATTTCTTTCTCATATAATGGTGAACTGTTTATATTCAAGAATTGCCAATAATCCTGTAGACTAGAGGAAGTAAAGGTAAGCTATGTTTCCAACAGAAGATTAAGCAAAGATGAACATTTGAAATTATTTCCCATATTTTCCCATGCTGCCTTACTATTACTAGACTACTATTACATTCTTATTTTTTTCTAGGTTTTCCTTTGGAAAACAATAAAAAAAAATTCATTCCACTTTCTGACCATTCTTTTCCATTACCTTTCTTTCTTATTTTTCACTAGGGAAAATGGGAATTGAAGAGGCAAAGAAATAAAATCCATATCCTAAAAGTGGGGGGGGGGGAAGGTTGACCAGAAGCCAAAATGAAACATTTACAACTGAAAATGTAAACACGTTAAGTTAGAAATGCTTATTTAAAAAAAAAAAAGCCAACATTGAAGGCTGACATTTTTCAAATGTCAAAGCAGACATTTTCCTAGTGATTTTTTTTTCGATGTTTGTTCTACAAGCTATAGCAAAATGTGACCTCCACTGCCATTGAAACTTTTGTGGCATCTCTATTTCAAACTTAACTCCAAAGGAAGGTGCTTGGCTTGGCTGGTGGATGTTATGTTAAAGCAAAAGGTTGATGTATGAAACTATGTGGCATGCATCATCAGTGTCACTGTAGTATAAGTTCTGCTTAGGCTGGACATCTCCTGAATGACATGGCAGATAGATATTACATAAATTCCATGATCAACTTTGCAGCAGAATATGGCTAGTTGTGGAGGAGTTCTTACATTTTATGGTCAACAATCCAAGAATTCTTTCAGATTTCAGAATGCTTTAGAAAGAAGTCTCACCAAAAGAGAATTAATATTCTTGGTCCCCCAGTTTGGGGCCAGATAATTCAGTTCATGAGTACCGAAAGGTGTCAAATCACAGATCTGCTAACTATAAGAATCATTCCTACCCAGAGACTCTTCTCTAGGCCCATCAGTCCAACCACATATACCCCACACATATAAACATGTGACACATGTACGTTGTTACAGCTCTTGCTCTGGATTTACTTTTCCTGGCCACAGGCAGAGAGGTTGAGAGTCCTCATAGTGAACTTCCTACTCCCCAGACAGCTCTGGAAGTGTGGGCTACAGACCAAGTAGTTTTTGATCTTTCCTTTGAGTAGGTCAACTTGCCAAATAGTCAGCAATTACAACTTTCTGAGGTTTCAGAGGCTTTTAAGGCAAATGGCAATTTGTGCTGGATCTCTTCCATTGTGCAGTGGCAAACGTAATATTGTGGTGCACCACTAAGTATATAGTGGATTTAAACAATAGAATCTCACCCACTCTGAAGAAATAATCATAGCTAATTGACTCAACAATATGTTTAAAACAATATATTCATAAACATGAACTTGGCCAATAGATAGGAATGTTTACAGTTATATTAAAATGTCACCTAAATTGCACACAGAGATACAACATGTGTGTATATAAAATCTATATAAATAATTTCCTGTTGCAGCCACTGCAATATGTGGAAAAATAACATCTTAAGCTTTCAGAAAACTATCTTTAACAGTGCAGTTTCCCCTTCCCCCACTCCCCACCCAAAATAAGTTTCACCGGGATTGATTTATAATAAATATTTCCAAAAATAAAAACTCACGCTTATCTCTGATATGCCCCCACCCCGTTAATAAGGAGATTTTCCAAATAGCTCTGGCCTTAAGTTTTAAGATCAGATTTTAAAACACTAAAGCCTACAGTTTGTTAGATTGCTGGTTTAGACATCTCTATGACATAAATTATGTTCAGCATGTAGCTGCGGGTATAGTTTTACACCCACACAGTGTTCCAAGTCTGCCAAATTGTGGTCTTGTTAAAGGGCTTTTTTCAAAATTATGTCTTTTAATCGTGTACACTTACAAATTTGTGTCCCTGTCTCAAACACCTACAAAAACTTTTAAATGAATGTAAATCTGTAATATATAATTAGCCAATTAAAAACAGTAAATGCATCATAACAATTGTAAAACTTGCTTTCTTTCCTTAGGATCCCTAAGTTGCAATGCAGTCAAGTTATTGCTATAAATCGAGGCTAGCTATGACCCCAAAACTGACTTGCCTTAAAAAGTGATCAAAAAAAAGAAAAAGCCCCCTTTATACTATACGGCAGCAATGTGTTTTCTGTCTCAATTGAACTTGGACTAAATTGTAATTTATTGCGAGGAACATGTTGCAGATAAGCAAAAAGTCATCTGGAAACCTTCTTTCCAAATGGTAAATTTCTGGAAGGTTCTTTAGAAGCAATTTCTGGAAAATTTCTTGATTAATACAAGTCTGTGAATAAACTTAAAAATGATGGCTTTGTTATTGCTTTGGCACAATATGTTAACAACACTGTGAGCTCTGCCAAGCTGTGAGAGTTTTTTCAGACGGATTATGGCCTTGTTTACATATCCAGCTGTACTGAGGCCTTGTCCATGGTGGTAATCTAACAATGTCCCCAGTGGGGGTGCCCATTAGGGGAGGGTATACTAACTGGAGTTTAGTTTAAATTGAGCAAGAATGCACAGCGGCACTCTGATCTTTCAGGAACGTGTTGGAATCCTACACTTTCTGAATTCTGTTTGGTCTTATTTCATGGCCCAGCATTTTTGGATTGTTTCAAAATTGCAGTCCACAAGATTGCAGTGTAAAATCACTTCAGAGTGTTTAATGTAGCCTATGCAGAAGTAAGTATAAAACATTAATGCTAAGCTTCCTGGTACAAAGTCCTTTCCATGACTTCCCTAAATCAGCATTTCACAAGTGAATAAAGATTTATAGCACCATGCTTTTTAAGCACGGTTGAGGTTTTATTTCTCTGGGTTATTTTTTGGGAGGGGGTGAAGCATCCAGGCCTCTGTGTGTGTGTGCATGTGCGTACACATGCATACTGTTCTTTCTAAACCTTGTGACACTGTAAATTAATTGAACATAAAATATTTTTGGTACGTACATGTAAATTTAACCCAAACAAATCAGGAAAGTGGTTCAAGAAAGAATAATCAAATCAGTAACGATAATTGCAACGATATGATGCTATCATAATATGCCTATGTAGTGCTCCTGCTTTCATTTTTTGAGTTTCTTGAAGTGTTCTATTCTTGACCAATACAAAAACCCTTGAAACATAAACTTCATTATACCAGGCTGAAAATTGCCAAATGGGCTACAGTTCATCAACAATTATGGTTAAGAACTCAGCAGGGAAAAAATGGCATTTTGTATCTTTACATTGTGTCTGGTAAATGTTCAAACACGTTGAAATAGTATTATCTTTTTCACAATCTAAATATGCTTCTGGACACCACAGCACATTAAGAAAACTTATATGATTAAGCTACTAGATAATGTAGTGAATTATACCAGAGTTGTGGTACTGTCCTGTTCCAATTATGCCAATGACAAAACACTTTAATAATATAGACACTTCTTAAAATTGCCTACCATCCGATTTTTTTTCCTAAAACAAATTTAAAGGAAAATATTTTTGTCACCTGCTGCCTTAGGATAAAGCCCTGGACTTAATGCAGTCAATTGACAGCTCCCACTCATGGAAGTGGGTCCAGAATTTCATTCTCAGCCTTATCAAGCCCAGCTTCAATCACTCTTTCGCTTACTGAGTGATATATTAACATTAAGTAGACCCATTCACTAAAATGGTTCTTTTCTTTCTTGTTTAAAATGAGCCCTTAGGCTGAGGACAGAAGTTACACATCAGCTGGTATAAGTGATTGGAAACCAGTACAAATCTGTAACACAACAGAAGTTCAGTGCACATAAACTACTTTCAACATGGCCAAGACTGGTTTAAGATAAACCTGGATGGATGTAGTATCAGACTGAACTGATTTAGTTTAAATTGGTTTATTAAACTTCTGTCCCATATCCCCTCCAGTTTCAAGTTAATTCACAGTCCTCCAACATCCCAGGATGCATTGCACATCTCTAGAAGCCTTCCTTTGCAGGATGAGTGGGCTAGCCTTGGCCCAAGCTGTCAAGTAGGGACCCATACTCTAGCACCACCCAGCTTCTGGCCTGAGCCCCTGCAGACATGTGGCTGCATTTCAGATTCATAAGAGAATGTCTGTTTACTTCAGTGGCAGGCAAAATACAGCCTGTGGGCTGGATCTGGCCTACCAGTCCACTTCATCCAGCCCACAACTGCCCACCAATTAATCGTACCCCACCCAGCCCTTCTGCTTATGAGGGCAGAAGTGAGGTGCCCACATATATATACACACACACACACACACAAAATGTCCTCTACAGTGTCTTACTCCCACCCTTGTGCATGGAAAGGCTCAATCCAGCTAGCACACAGCTTCTGGACAGAGCTGCTGCTCTCACTGTGGCAGCTGCAGGGGGACCTGCTCAGCTTCCCTGGTGTCCTGCTCATTGGTAGAGGAAGCCCCATGCTATGAAGCCACCTGTCTTCACTGCTCCCTGCTGCACAGGTCCCAGGATTCTGCGAGAAAGCAGGAGCCAGGGCTCTTCTTCACTTCTGGCAGAGTCTGGAACCTGCACAGCAGGGGGCGGCAAAGGCAGCCGGCTCCATCATGCAGGACTTCTCCTGGTGGCATACGAGTGCAGGAGCTGCACGTGCACTGTGGGAAGTGAGCCCTGCATGACAGAAGCAGGTCACCTTGGCTGCGGTCCTCACCCCCATGTGCAGCACTGGCTCGAGCTACATGCAGCTGGCAGCAGCACTTACACGGGGCATGAGCATTCCCACCTGCTGCTGCTGCTGCTTCTGTTGCCACTGGTGGAAGCTATGCACTACAGGGGGGAGTGAGTGGGGGGATCCCTACACCCCCCATCCTCCCTCACACCCCACAAATGCCACACACTTACATCCTGCCCCCTCAAGCCCCCACATATACATACCCTATTGCTCTTCACATACAGCTACAACCCCCCACACACACCCCACCCCCCTCCATACACACCCCCATCCCACACACCCCACCATGCATACTCCCACCCCCAACTAAACCTCACCCCCCCACACACAATATGCAAAAGTAAGATTTTATTTTGTACTTATTATGCAATCATCTCTATATGCACTATGCAAACACAAATCATAACAAAAATATATTTGTAATAAAATTAAAATATGTTATAGTAGCTGTTTGACTTTTAGTATGATTTGAGTTTTTTCTGATTCCAAGATGGCAACCCTCCCCTCCCAAAAGGGGTTAAGGGGAGGGGCTTCCAGTGGCAAAAGTCAGAGGTTAGGGGCAGGACTCCCAGTCCCAAGATGGCAGCCAGGGGGTGAGCACCTGTCAAGGGGCAGGGTCTTGGCAGTCCTTGACAGCTCACCAAAACTCATTAAGCAACCGTCCAGCTGAAATAATTGCCTGCCCCTTGTTTACTTTCTTATTGATTCAATCCACACACTTTAGACTAACCTGGGAAGATTGAATCGATTCAGCTTCAGGATTTTTGACTGTCTGTACTTAGCCTTAAGTTGAAAGGAGAATGAATTCTGGTTTATCTTTTATTCCTGAGAAATTTCCATTTACGTCAGAAAATGTGTGTGTTATTATAGCCTTATGTTTTTCTTTCTACGTACTTAATATAGACCTCACCAGTGCATTTTGTTGACTATTTGCAAAGGAATAATTTTCATCTTAAGGGAGGTTCAGTTTCAGTCCAGTGGCTGCCCTCTCCTGTCACAAACTATCTCCAAAAACCTAGCTCACAATATGGCACTTTTCCCGTCTACAAGTGTAGTAATTTTCTATCTCCCTCTCTTATTATGCCCATGATAGCTTAGTGAATGTTGTTTTAATTATTGATACAAGGATTGACTATCTATTCCAATAGGAATTCATAGGCCTATATTCTACTCTTGCTCTTGTGCAAAACTTCTGCTGATATATGTTTAGAAGATCTCTCTTCATGAGGTGCAACATAATGTATTCCTTCCTTTAAATTATTTCTGTTCAGCACTCTCATACTAAAATATCCTTTTTTCTAACTTTAGGTACAGTCAGCAAATATTTTTCCTCTGGTCAGTATTTGCTTCATATTTTGAAAAGTACTACATAGGAATAGTCACCTGAACAACATTTTCTAGAATCAGCTAAACAAAAAAACAAAAACCTCACTAGTATATACTAAAGATAAATGCTGTGATCTCAGTATTATATTTGAAGCAAGGATCAGCCAGGGGCTTGGGAAAAAAACAACAACAAAAAGGATTAAAATTGTGTTGTCACATTATCTTCCTAGGGTTATATTATATCTGTTGAGCCACATTAAGACCCGTTGCTTTAGAGAGCTAGACAGAAGAAGTGGAGCATTTGGTCTACTTTTTCTATCTCACAAACATTGCCAGTTGCTGTCCTTAAATATCTCAACCATGCAGTTGGTCCAAAAAAGATATCACCCACTAGAATTCTTCCTTCTTTATCATAATTCCCAGATTTTACTCCTTCTCCTGCAAGAGAGATATAATTATAAAAATGGACTTTATGAGGTTCCTGTGTATCTATGAATAATTAAGATGCTAACAGCCTGCACCTCATGGACTTAATTCATGGTGCATTCCTTAACCGATGCTATCGTTCCTCAAAGGCTCAGTCAATTTATGGCAATGGGAACACTGTCTGGGAACAGTTCTGAAAACTAAATATAATTACAAAGGAAAATGCCCTACAGAAAATCCAGGTTCAAGTCCACTCAATGATTCACAACTAAGGCCAGCAAAGTTAAGAGACTAGTCAAACGATGACAGTGCAAGTAAAAAAGATCTGTGCAGATGGCAATACTTACAAGTAACTGAGTATAGCTGGTAACACAGCTACTTTGTCAGGGTCTTCCCACTTTCTCAGTTGGGGGCTCTTGTCTGCAGTGCAGTTCCTTCTGATTCTGAAGCACATAGATGAAAATGATGACAAAAAGCACAGAATGATCATTTGAGTGAAATTTTCATGAACATGCTCAGATTACAACAGCAAACCTTTTCTCATGCAGGTATATTAATTCCTGATTTTACGAACTACTGAAAGTGAAGAAGGAAAAATTATATCTTATACAGTGCATCCCATACCAACACATCAATATTCCCTAAATTATGTTTACATGTACATTGAGGATTCTGAATGTAAATATTTCAAATAATAGAAATGTATTTCTGGATTTGCCCTCTGCTTGTCAAGGACAGTGGAAAGGCAAAGCAAAATATAGTAATGGTATTATAGTTGGCATGATAGATGAAAATGTGAGAAACAAGATTTGTTTAGTAATATCTGTAATTAGACCAACATTATAGTTGGGAGAGGTGTTGGCTATTGGACACAAAACATCATTTCTCAAATCTGAGATACAAATGGATACAGGCTAAGATAAACATCAGTTACATCTTGCGCTGTTTCTCTTGCTTTCTAGGACCTGAGAAAGGGCTTCTTTTGCCTGTGAGCCTTTTAAAATCTCTCCCAACTATAAAGTTGGCAAAATAGAAGATATACCAAGTAAATTTTAAAGGAATATTGGAATCCTTCAATCCCCATTCAAGAATGTTCAATTATGAAACCAAGTCATAAGAGGGTGTTTGTATTGCTAAAGTGAATAATGTGATAAAGTGAATTGATAATGGATATGGAAACTTTACAATAAATCTGAAAATCACCTAGTCACTGGGAGCTGAAATATCTGTGGTTACTAACAAGCCTATAAATTTTGCAATGAGCTAGTGGTCATCAACATCTGAAGCTCAACATCATAATTTCTTTGTTGTCTGTTTAAGTAAGGTAGAGAAGGAATGATTAATCACAGAAATGGAATTGTTCACTGCAAGTGGTCCTTCAAGGGCAGGATGAAAGCTGATTGGTGTGGGAAAATTATAATACCTAGAGAGGCAATTAGTATTGCCACATTTGTTTAAGGATGAAGATTTCATAGACCTCTGATGATTGATCCTGTGGCCTGAGGCAAGGGTGGCATGGTCAACACAGTTGACAGGCCAGAAATTGCAAGTTTGAGCCCATAGCAGAACTGCACATGGTGCAGCCCTGTCAGATTCCAGTGAATTCTGCTAAATACCTTGTCATACAAGGACATGAGAAAAGGAAAGGATCCTGTGACCTGACTGACAGGCAGAGAAATGTGAATTATACAGACAAATAATGTAATTTGAAGATTAATTACTTCTGCTTTTATTCAACAATGAATATAACTTTTTATCCCTACCTGCTTGTCCCTGTCAAAGCACAAATATGAGTGAAAACTCATAAAAACCTGTCATATTTAGGGATGTGGTATTTTAAAAAATTATATAGCTTAGAATACAATCCCTTCTTCATCAACCACTGTATCATGTGTCATACACTATGTGGCATTATGCAAAACTTCACACTGTACCAAAAATCAAATGCAATTCTAGCCAGAAGCCAAAAATTCATCAATTTAAACTAACTTAAGAAAGTTCAATACATAAATACTCACTGAATCCAGTCTGGAGTATGTGGGTCATGATGCTGCAAAGAAATGTGAAAATCTGTGCAAGAATTCACACAATTCTTGTTCTCAAGAGTTGGAATGATGTTGTAGTCATGATGGCCCAGGAAATAGGGAAGAGGCAGTGCATTTGAATGCCTGTCCAACTCTATCCCAAGCATTCCATTGCTTCAATGGTATTACCTACAAAAATCCTCAGTTATTGCAAGATAATTTTGACTATAAACAGAGTAATAACAGGCATATAATAGAAGGAAGCTTTCATTCTTACTCAATTTGGACTGTACTTTAGATACCAAATATTCCTCATCTATTTAATGGAATGATGGAAGATGCATGAAGCATGAAAATGACAGGTGCATTCTTCAGAAGGAAATGGATGTCCCAGTTGCTCACTAAGAAGCTATGCTGGCCTTAGTTTCAAAAGCATTCATCCAGCCAGCTTCCCAGCTCAAAGATGCATGTTCAGCAGCAGCTGTCAGGCTATAATGGGAGGAGATGTACTTAAATTGGGAGAAAAAGCATGTCTTCCAAGAATCTGACTCCCTTCCTTGAAATTTCTTCAGCATTTTGGGCTTATCAGGTTGCGGTCAATTTATTATTCAGACACTGCCTATGTGAACTGAACCAGAACTATTGGGGGTAATTCAGCTCTCCTAGCAATACAGGAATCTTTCTGTTCTGGCTCTAAGTTTCCAAATAAGATGCATTTAGCATGGACTTTGTTAGCCATTTTGCTTGTACCTCTACAGTCCATGATATTTGCTAGCAGCTTTTTTTGTGACTAGGAGGAGTTGAGGTTCTAACTACTTAATTGCATGTATAATTCAGGCAGTTTGCTATTCAAGATATAGTCTCATTTTGCTCCCTGTATTGTTCAAGAGCACAAAAAATGTTGGCATTTCTTTTTAATGGTGAAAAATGCATGACAAGAAAATTATGCCAAGAATCAACAGCATCGCAACAGACACATGTAGCTCTTCATCTGGTATTTGTTCCCAAGCATTAGGGTCTGATTCACTATTGGCTTAAACCAATTTAAAATCAGTCAAGTGACACCAATATCCAACTGGATAGCCCAAAACTGGGTGGACCTTATTGTGTGTGAGTTCATTTTGCTAAAACTGTCAATTATGGAAAATATCACTCCACAGAACATAGATATTTTGAATGTTTTATGGCAAAAACATGAACACCAGAGTTACCTTTATTTCCATACCCTTTATTTTTATGCTATAAAGTTTCTAGTATATGACAAAGAATATATACAAATTCTAGCCAGGTCATAATTTAGCATAAAATAAAACAAGACATTTAAACCTGAGGAAAAGATGGGAATGGTAGAACTATCAAACTATGTGTGCAATTTCCTTGTGCTCAAATTGCATTTTCTCCCTTCAGTGTTATACGGAACAGGGTCTTGCCCTCTAGATTAGAGACTTTTGCATTAGAGGAAACTAGGTTATGTCTTCCACTGTCAGAGATAGAAATTATGAGCTGGAGTGCATTTTAGCCAGTCACTCTGAAAAATGTTAGCCCAAGGGGGTAATAATTAGAACTGTTTTTGTCAGGTGACTGCATTTTAAGCAGTGATGTGTCTGAGAATCTAGCTGAGGGGTTTAATATAAATATAAATATTTTTTTTCCAGTCAGCACTGTTGCTGGGGTTTCTTCTTTCACATTTTTATTTCAAAAGTAAGCATTTTTCAGAAATTATCAGCTAAACTCTAATACTGCTTAGCATTACAGTGACCTGATAATATTATTTCCATCAGAAACCAATAATTCAGTGCAGTATAAGAAGTGTAGCTATAAACTAGCTCATTCGTTCCTTCACAGAGGCATATATACATACCAAGTATGCACAAATTCACAGTTCATTATTACTTTTTAATTTAAAAATAGTCATGTTCCATTTAATTGAATTACATTCAAACAAAGAAGAACGCACTAAGGAAGAGAATGCACTGGAATTAGTGGCTTCATGAGCAATGCTTCCATAGTTTGGAAATGGTTTCCTTGTTGCTGTTTATTGCCTTTCTCTAGGGAAGAGCTGTGTAGCCCTGAGTTTTTCACTAGGAAGTTGTTCTGCTGCCAAATAGGAACCTGTGAGGTTTTGACAAAATCAGAGGCAGGCTCTGATCCTATAAGCAGAAGTCACTAGGTTCTCTGTGGGGACAGGACCTGGCCCATGCGGAGCAGTCTGTAGGGTGAGAGCTTAAGTATGCCCTTCAAGTAAGCCATATGCACTGCTGGAAAGAATGGAAAAAACGGCTTTGTTTCTCCTCTTTTGTTAAGAGTTTACTTAAAGACAGCAATGCTTTAATTGATGGTAAGGGCTTTGTTCTTGTTTAATAAAGCCTCTCAGTCTTTGATTACCAACTTTCTCCTGAATAATTCATTTACTTTTTCTTTTTCCATCTTAGGGGTATTTAACAGGTTGCACTGACTTGCAAACATTTTGTTGCCTGGAACTGCTCCACTCTGTAGCTAGCACAGAGAGAGAATTTAATGATATTTATGGCTCTAAGCCAAGCCCTAAATATGTGCATCAATTCTAGAAGTAGGATCAACTAGGAATTTGGACTAACTAAAATAAATCCAAAATTGTGGCCGTAATCACTGTGCTAGATTTTATCATCTGGGAAATAGCAACCCCGAAGGCCCTGTCTACACTAACAAACTTTGTAGGCATCATTCAGTGTTGGGGCTGCCAATTCTTTTTTCAGCTGAAGGCTGCATATAGTTTTGTCGAAGAGTAAAAGGCAAAAAATAATTTGGGAAGGGAGAGGTAGGAGAAAACATAGGTGAAGTATGTAATGCATCAGTTCTTGTCAGTATTTTTGATTGGCATCTTTGACATGGACTGGGTTCAGCCCATTACTAAATAATGTGTGTGGAGCAAATCCATTGATTTCAGTAGATCAGAACTCATCAGATCTGGCTCAGATTTGGCATGATTTGAACTCAGGGGACAGATGAAGATTTTCTGTGATAATCTGATACTTTCAATGAATTGCAAGTAAAAACATGACGTGCATGTCTTTTATATTCTTTATTTGTTGAGCATCAGCTGTTTATTGTTGATTTCTCTTCCTAAATTCTTCGGCTGTACTATCATAGATCTATCAAAAATCATAAGTAACATCCATAAAGAAAATAAATATTGTTTGTATAATTAACAGTGAACAAAAATTCCCATTTTGAAAGATATGTGTATTACCATGTAGTTTCATATTTTATTGTAGTGATTTAAAATACACTGATAGTTAAGCCTATATTTTATTATTTCTTTTTTCCTAGATTTATAATTTTGCTTTTTCAAATGAAAGACAGAGAGAATTTAAATACCAATCTCTTTCCCTGCTTTTTTTAAAATAAGTGCTGTAATAGACCTACCAAGGTTAATATCTGTCCTTGCACCTTCAATGAATCCATGGCCAGAATGTTTTTTATTGCTCTGCCATAGCTAAAATTGCTTAGTCTATACTATCTACAGGACACATCATTTTTCAAATGAAAACTTCCAAGTTTCATCGGAAAAGAGCATCTCACTAGATGCAAAGTGAATCAGTATTAAAATAAGAGGAACATATGCCAAACTACTATTAGAGAAGCAACCTTACATTTTAAGGAAGACTGTAAATTCTTTATTTATTAAAATGCAATAGAAATGTCATCATATACATGTGCTTTTAATCTAAAACATTTCGATTACTTTAATCAAACAGTGTTTTTAGCTAAAAGCTATATAAAAGGAGGCATGTTAACTATCAATAGCATTTGAGCATTATAATAGAGATTCTTTAGGTGGAGTATAAAGCAGTGTAACCAGAAATAACAGGAATGACATTTTACATTTTTTTTACTGGCATATATGACATTGAGATGTGTTTGGCTATAGACAGTTAATAGAGACCCTGTCCTTTGGGGCTTCCAAATTCTTTTTTTATCCAAAAGAGTGGACATAGGGAACAATCTTGCATTAACAGAGTGATGGAGTAGATGATATAACCATTACTTTTGATGATTAGATAATTCTTAATAGAAACTAGTTCTGTTCCTAGAAATGTTTTACTTAACTTCTACCCTATAGACTAGTTTTCTTGAAAGTAGAGCAGATAAATTATTACACCTCCTCTATCCAACCCTGCCACCGGAAGAGATTCTTCTACAGGGAAAATACCAATACCCTCTAAGAACCACATTACATGGGACACTTACTATTTGTTAAACATGAGTGAACATGCATTCAGGTGGTAAAATGCAAACTATGTATGCTTGTATCTTAGCAACCTTATGACTTTTTCATGTGAGAAATATCTCCAGATCATATTAAGAAAGACATGTTCAGCTGGCATCAGCTTGCTCCATTGAAATAATGGGAACAATTTGCAGTCTTCCCGCATCCCAGGATGCACTATTCCAAGCCCCAACACTCCTTCTGCTACAAGGCCCCACCAGAAATCTGCTGCCCAGAGGGATGGTACCAGCTCCAAGATGACACCTTCACCTGCGGGGGGGTGGATGGGACCATGGTTCACATGGCATCACCCTGAGCACCCATTAAAGCCCTCAAGGGAAGTCAAAGCCTGCCACATTTTCTTTATCAGTCCAGTGTAAACAACGATCACCTGGCTTTCTGAAGTGAACCAAATCAAAGAATGTCCTCTTCAGATGCCTGCAGGATCTGCTCATCTTGCTCAGATGTGAACTGGAGTTGTGATGAAGTGCTGAACAATCACCACCACTGCCAAGGGCATGAGGGGCAGCCAGCATAGCCGGGCAGTCTACAAATCATCCCAGCCCAGATGGGGTCTCAGGGGCATCAGTGGGATTGACAACAGATCTGTGCTAAAATCAAGTGGAAGAAGTTGTATGTATGTTCAGGACAGGGATGCCCACAAGTTCTCAGGACCCATAAGGATCATGGCCCCCTTCCTTGAGGAGCTGTCTTGAATCCTTGAGGAGGATCACACTGGTGGTCCCTACCACACCATGTACTGCACGCTTGCAGACCTAGTGCGGTGCAACAGTGACAACAAAAACAATTGTGGATTTCTCTCTCTGCCCCCTGCTACTAAAATGGCCATGGAGGAGCACAGGGGTGCCTGCTCAGTGGACTTGTTCCCTATCCATACACAGACCCAGATCCAGGATGCACAAGATGAGGACATGCCAAGAATCAGACAGATATGGAAAACCCAACACCAGCTGCTGGTAAGTTTCAGCAACTCCAAGGGCAAAGGTGACTGGTGGGGTGAATTGGGGCTCTGTGGGTGGCACGTGGAGTTGGACCCACCCATGGAGATGTGGCTATCAAGCTCCTTGGAGCCATTCAGCTCAGACTTGTGGGGGGTGGGGCATGCTTCCATACTTCCCAGGGACCCTCCCAAGCAGCAGGGAGATCTATACCTAAAGGACTTTAGCACATCCCAGCACATTTAGCACAATTTCACATTTAGCAGTTCGCACAATGTCAAGAGCTGTAAGCTCATCACAGTTGCTTTTAAGATAGCCTCTTTTTTTCGAGTGCTTCCTCCAGGTTTATTTGAAGAATAACGTTTCAACAGCTATTAAGTGGCTCCTATCCAGGTCTCAACTGAGTGACTCACAACACAAACCCACTCAGTGGCCCATGCCTCATGTTCACCCTCTCATCTAGCCCTCACAGACTCCCAGTTCAGGATCCTTGTTCCCCCACAAATCTTCCAGCACTCACATTCCTCAGTCACCCCCTCCAGGTCTCCCCTCCCTCCCACAATCTCCAAAACAGGAAGTGTTAAGTTCAAAAGTTAGCACAAAGATATTTAATGAAATGTGGAAAAGCACATTAAAGGTACAATGTGGCAAAGGAAGGGTTCACAGTAACTCAGAGGTTCCCTGCCCAGCTGAATGTTACCCCAGAAAGCAGTCGGTCAAGGCTTCCCTGGCATGGCAGTGGTTACATCAGAGACACTCAGTCGAGAGAGCCACTTCAGCCTAGGGACCATCCAAAGGGCCAGGGGCTTGCTCCTGCATCAGTCCAGCTGGAACCATCTCCATTTCCAGGCAGGTTTCTCTCCTCATCTCACATACATTGTATAGGATGCAGGCAGCAGCCCCAAAGCTGGGAATATTCTTCAGCCTGAGTTCAAAGGCAACCCCCAGGAAACTGCAGCATGCCTTTAGGCACCCAAAGGTGCACTCTACCAGCATCCAGCTGCTTAGATGATAATTGAAGAACTCCTCCCTGGGGTCCAGTCAGCCAGTGCAGCAGCCATGAAGTAGCATCCAATACCAGGCCTGCAGTGCCCAGCTTGCACAGCATCATGTTGTGCCTCCTGCAAGTGGGCCAGGATGCTGCCCACAGCACCATCACAGCCAACTGCTGCTTTCTTTGGCACTCAGATGTTTTCAGCCGCTGTCAGAAATACAGGAAAAAATTACTCCAGCATGGCATGCCGGGAGGCCTGCTTGCCATCCCTCTAGCAACAAAGCACAAGCTGTGCATGTTAGGGTTCATAGTAAATAGTACCGTGTGACTGCTCAGAATATGTTCTAACTTTAATACTATATAACATTCCACAGATTCGCCACATAGTAAGTGTGACAAGGTGTTAAGGTGGGTCCCCTACAGTTGTAGTTGCCAAACTGATTGAAAGGGACGAGTTGAATGAACTATAACCTTACCCTGAAGAGTTTTCTGTCTCTGGGAGTTAGGTCATCATATACTGGTAAATTCTAAATTTGACTCTCCATTGTCTGCACAAAATCCATATTTACAAAACGTATGTTAAATAACTGTGCAAACAAGAACATGCCATGAGATGTTACTCATGGAAATATCTCTTTATAAAAGTAACTGTAGCATTTTATATCTTTACTGGTCTTTACAAGGATAGTCAATATTTGTAATGTGCCTAGGAAATATTATACGTTGTGAGGTATTATCTACTGTTCATTTCCTATGGGAACACAGAGCCAAAAACATTAAGGGCACCTATACACGAGCTGGGAAGCTGCACCAACACACTGTAATTACAGTGCATCAGAGCAGATTCGATTAATCAAGTCTGCTGGAGCTTAGTAATTACTGTGCTCTGCCAGACTGCAGTGTCTCATGCATCAGCATCCTCATGCTTTAAAATTTTACTGATTTTTACCTCACACTTTTCCATGTAATTCTAGTTCGTTTTGACACTTACTCTTTGGGCAAGTAATATAACAGTTCAGCTTTAGTGTCTCGATTTGCAAAGAGAGAGCAGTGTTAACTGTATTAGTCAGTGGGATTATTTCCATTGAACTAGCTTTTACACTTATCCAACCAGTTGCACAGTTGGATCCTGTAAGAACAATTTAATGCTGGTTTTGCCCCTCACAAAATTAAAAACTATTATATAGCATAGTACTGACTAAGCATGAAAATTTCCAGACATTTTCCCTGTCCACAGTATTCTTGCTTACCACTGTGTTTGGAATTCACTATTTTTTCCTAAAAAAACTTCAGCTTATTACTAGAAATCTGTAGTAAAAACGCATGCAAAAGATCACTGCAATGTGTACAAAAAGTGTTATTTCTTATTTACTGATGTAAGGCAGTCATGTGGCTTGGTCTTCTTTTGCTGAGCTCTTGCTACTGGTGTATGAGATCTTCAATCTCTCTATGACACTTAGGTGAGTGATTAAATATTTGCCGGATTTTGTGCTACATAGAGGCTTTAAAAGACACAGCTCTCCTCCTCAATAAAGAGAAGATTAATTTCAATTGTAGCTTTAGCAGTAATTCAACCTTCAGTTTCAGAAAGCTGGCCTCTCCTTTTCATAAAACTAACATTGACTGCTACAGTATATTTGTCTTGTTTTTTGTCTTCTCACAAGTGCACAGAATTGAATAAAGGCTCTCGTTCTCTAGTCCAGTTACCAGCCAAATCTACCACTTTTTGACAAACACAGAAATAATGTAAATTTTAAAAGATACTATCGAAAAGTGGTCTTCTTTAAAGGTTTGTTTATAAAATCTGTGTACTTACCAGTTCTTAATGTGATTTTTTTATAAGAAAGTCTTCAATATACTCTGTGCTAAAGAAAATTCAGTAAACAAAAATAAATGCCCAGATGCTCACAATTAACCCTATTCTAACCCTACCACCAATGCATTCCCAGGTGAGACATTAGTAAACAGAGATTTCTTGTCAAGATAGTTGTTGTAACAATGATTTAAATGTATTTGACTATCATGAGTAATACAGTAATTTCTATTTCAGATTTTTAAATTTTAAGTTGCCAAAATGTTTTAGGACTTATTGGATTGTGGTGTGCTATGAAAGGGCTAGATAACTGGCAAAAATAGGAAAAGGAAACAAATGTTAGGTGTTTCATGAAAAGAGAAGTATCTATGTGGAAGAGGGGTTTCTGTATGCATGAACAAGCTAAAAGTGGAAGGACAAGTGTAGCATTATGGAGGCAACACACTAACACCTTTTTGCTAAGAATATTGTCATCACTTAAGCATGGAAAACAGGAGGCAAACCCTTGGTACAGTGGATTGGTCCTGAGAGAGTCAGAATTTGGCTACCCCAGAGAATAAGCTATCAAGAAAAAATATTCATATATCATTCTCTTTAGATTGTATTGCCCTGGGCAGTTTCCCAGGTTTCTCACTTCAAAGGCAAGCCCCTGGCAAAATGATTATAATCCACTTCTAACCTGAACTAGTGACTCAACAATCAGAAGAAAATCTTTATTTTGAACATGCGTGTTTAATGTTTGAATAGTAAACCATTAAGTTTTTCTGGATCTTCTCCTCTTCAGTTGGGGAATAGGAGTTGGCTTTGTGGATTAAAGCTCTAGTTTCCATGGAAAATTGTAAACAATCTTGAGTCACGAGTTAAATGCTTGCAATGCACTGAAAGTTAATTGATGTAGACTTCTTAGATGGTGGTGTTAATCTGTTTTTTAAGGGTTTTCACTTTGTGCCTGGGATAGGTACAAATTTAGCTTGAATTAACAAGACTGCAGAGCCATTACACATCTCCTCCACCATCCATCCAGTGTGCCTCCAAACAGAAAGGGTAGGTTGGTCCCTGTCCATTTTTTGCCTTTCCTAAGCTGTAAATAGACATAGCATTTGTCCCAGGAAAAAGCCTTTTTATCTTGGGATCCTCCAGACATAAAAATCCATTGTCCTGCTTCAAGTCCCTTTGAAGTATGCAGGATAAAATGTGCCAACACTTTTTCCCAGGACATGTGTGTCTATAGGGTTATTGTGGGTTATTCAAGAGACAAACTAATCAGACTATGTGCTCTTTCTTGGTAGCCACTACTGACAGAGGAGCAGCAATGTAAGTTGTAAAGGCAAAGTATTTTTGTGGTAGTGATTTTAATGTTTCTATCTAGCAAATTAGAATGCATCAAGGAGAACATGCAGGAAAATGAAATGCAGGGATGGGCTTGAAACTTTAATGGATGGGACACTATTCACTCGTTCCCTCATCTCAAATATTTAGCATATTATTGTGTACTGTTTGAGTTTAACAGGCCTCAGATCATAAAATCAATAAATCAGGACAGGCAAACATGGCCTAACCTTACCACCAGGATGCAGGCCACCTCTGAATCCTGAATCAGGGGGGTTCCTGTGTCTGAGGAGTTGAGGTTTCTCCTTCTTACTAACCTTTATGAAGAAGACATCAGCACTAATCTAAACATTCCTTCTAACATTATTTTTTTTTCTTATTATTATTCCTTTTAATCTAAAACTGTGTTTATATAATAAGGAGGGCAAAAAAATGTTAAAGCTGTTAACTAGCTTTGCAATTTAGCCTAATGGGATATTTTTTATTCCCAGAGGAAATGATTAGGTCACACCCACAGCATCCTGGAAACACAGTTTGACAATATTGCAACTATATGGGTGGCTTAAAATGAAAGTTCGATATGAGTTCCCCTGTCTAAATGGCAAGAGAGATGCAGCAAAACATTTCCCTTCTGTGGCATGAGGAGGGACACAAGAAGAGGAAAGGCTCCAGCATGTCTGAGCACAAATATTTCCCTACCCTCAGACCCCCAGGCATTGTCTATCCCTATGACAGTTCAACCAAAACTCCCCCTCCCCTCTGCTGGACTTGGGGGTAAGGAGACATTTCATTTAACTGAATGAGCAGCAGTCAGCAAGAATGTGTTGTTCTTACCAACATGAATGGAATTCAAATCATTGACACATGTGTGAAAGGTTCTGTCGTTCATTAAGGTGTCATCCAGTTCCCTTAATGGTATCTGGTTTTGTCTTTTCCTCTCAACCCATGACTAAGGGCCAGATTCTGCCACCTTGTTCCACAAGAATTATTGCAAAGCAACTATTTGTGGAATGAAAACCTGGTCACAATAAGTTGTGATAGTATCTAGTGAAAAACTAGTTGGTTTGGCGGAGGTAGCTAAGTAACTGAAAGGAAATGTCATTCTGTTTTCTTTATGCTCTTTTACACTCCTTTAAAGGTAGAGAAGACTCCCCAACTGCTGCTGGAGAAGCTGTGCCGCGATATTTTGTTCAGATGCAAAACGTGCAAGTGAATCACTATCACACTCGCATGCATAGTTGCTTGCTCTGTTTCTCTCATGGAGGGCTAGTAATTGTACTTGGTTTGTTTTCCTCATTTTGAAACAAGTCATCCAGACTGAAAAATACATGTTTTCTCTTTGGTGACACTACGCTTACCACTGGATTTGCACATTCCTGCTTGATTTTCTTGTGGATAGTACGAAGGTGAACTGAAACATGGAAACAGTGTGTAGTAATACTGTGGAACTTGCTGCTGCAGGATGTCAGTGAGACCAAGAATTTTGAATGATTTGTGTGGGATTGGCTGCCTATACTGATAGCAAGAATATCCAGAATTATCATAGATAATGCAGAAAAAGTGTTCTGGAAAGGATACTTCATTTCATACCTTCAGGTCAAGTAAATATATAGTGACTATGCAGAGACCTTTGTGGAAGATAGATTAGCCCACACGTGCATTCTTGCACCTTCCTTTGAAACATCTGTTGGACACAAGATACCAGAGTAGCTAGATCATGGTATCTGATCCAGGTTAACGATTCCATGTTCCTATGTAATTCAGTGGTGATTGCAATTAAATTACAATAGCAGATGCCAGCATAGACGTTTGAATGACTCTGGCCCTTCTCAGTAGAGCTCTCTTCACTTCAGCAATAATCTAATAATAACAAAAGTAAATTTTCTTAAAGGAGACACTTAAGTAGCTTACATACTACATATGGTTTATTTTAAAACTGTTGTAATCTGGTATGTAACTTCTGCTGGACTGTAAACATATATATTTTAAATGTTCTGATCCTTGGCTGGAAAATACTCATAATTTTTGTTGCACTCACAGAAAAATGTGTGAGCTCCTTACTGTTTTGGTGACAGCAGTTTATCTGTAAATCTTTTCCCACCCTGCTGTCATTCCCAAATTTTTTAAAGCTGCTGTTTTTATACAAACAGGACTCTAAAGTATTTTTCTTGGCTGTACCAGAGGTACAAGAATCCCCCAAGAAGAACCAAGAAGCAGACTCTTATTCCAGGACCTGACTTGACATTTTTCATGGTGTTCATACATAAGTACTGAAGTGAAAAAAGGCCATTTTGCTTGATGCTCCATAGCACTCTGTAAAGAAAAGCCTAGTCTGCAAATGTCATATGCACAAACTTTGAGATTTTCAGATCTGGATTCATACTTCTTTAAGACATTGGGTCTCGATATTAGTGATCTGAAAAGAGACATCCCTGACTGAGGAAAAATTTCTTCAAAAAATGTTTAAAACAATGAAGAGCTGACAACAGCATTTAAAAAAAAACACTCTAAAGCACTTGAAAATGTCCCTGTGATATTGAAGCTTTCATTCTGTTTTCCTTAGTTTGAGTAATACCTCCTTCTACATGTAGTACCAGTAACATCAAAGAAGAAAGAATAGTAAGGTAATCTCCTATTTCAACATAACAGCGGTCCAAAATTAGACCCTGGCACAAGAAATGTTTGTGCTAGGGACACACTATGGCAATGCCATGTGTATTTTAGTGAGCTCCTTTTTTAAAAAAACAAGATTTTTCCAAAATTACACCATAGAAAATTAGAAAACCTTTTATCCTATGAAAGATTGTGATGGGAGATATTTTGTTTATTCCTTCCAAAAGGATAGAATGTAAATCCTGAGGTTTCATCATGTAGGAAGCACTTAAAACATCCAGAGCTGACTCTGAGAGAAGCTTTTAGGAACTGAGAAGTTTTACCAATCCTATTTGAATGTTTCTTGTGGAAAGTGCTCTTTTATTAACACCCTCCCTCCTTCCTAGAGCGGATAAAAATGGCCTTGGTATTCTCTTGGGAAAAATGAACATTCCCCCAAAGCTTTGGAAGATACAGCAAAAAAACACTGTTTCTTGCCAAGAATAAAATTGAGAAAGTCTGAAATGTTTAGAGCTTCTGATTAAACCTTCAGTGGTATGTTTCTCTTAGACAAAGCATTTGTCATAAGTAGCATGTCTGCTAGAGTATGATTTATGCCACTGGACTGAAATTGGCTGAATAATTTATGCTGTTTATTGTTCAGTAAAGATTTTTCAAAAAAAAAGTAGAACAAGCAGTGTGAAAAAATGGTAAGAGGAAAAATATAGTGTGGAATGCTGGCAGTCTAAGAGAAAAAAGTTATTTTTCCATGTTAAAAGTTAATAAAATGAATCTGAGGGAAAACTCACCTTCTGGAGGGACACAATTCTAATAGGTGTACATTGTCAGCATTTTCAATGAAACCAATTGGCTAAGAAAAGCTGCCAAATAGGTGTGAAATGAGGTGAAATTACTAGGGAAACACTTTCTTTTAAGGTACTTTGCTTTGTTCCTTACAGTGCCTTGCAGCAAAAAATTTAATTTAAATACTGAAAATGGAATGCAGCTATATTGATTTAAATTTGCTAAGAAAGTCTTGGAATCTATTTCCTTTTTCACTGAATAAGTACATAATGTGCATATGAGGGTGTGCAGGTGAAAAATATATAATATATATAATACCTTCAACTTTTCTACTATTTATGAGTGAATCACAGTTTGTTAGAAGCTACTACTATGTGTATTAGCATAAAACACATAACTTGAATTGTCAGTTTATAAAATTTTCGGAATGTATGATTATGGGCCTGCTCTTACTGTAAATTTTTACACAGCTTCTGTGATTTATCTTATCTGTTGAAACACTGGTTTTATGTTAACCCATTTTTCCCCTTTTTAACACATAAATTTAATATCCAGAACCTATTGCAGAGGTAGAATTGTGGACAAAAGGATGGATGGTTGGATGGATGGATAAGTGTACAGGGGAAAATGTGGCTCAGTTCGGCTGAAACTATTTCACAGATAACTCAGTATGCACTATGGCTAAAAATATTTGAAATGTTTACAGGCTGCATAATATATATGTTTGACATATTAAAGCAGACTCCTATCAGCTGCTCAGTAACCATTCCAGTGAAACTCCTTAAAAGAAATCAAGCAAAATCACAGCCACTAGTCTGCTGTGCTGTTTCTAATTTGAAGGCAAATTCATCTCTGACACACAGCAGATTCTGTGCAGGTGGAAGCAAACCCCTCACTGCTCCTCTCTCTGCCAGTCAAATTATGTCATCAGTGAAGGATCACTGGTTTTTAATGATACGGTGGCCTCCATACTGAGAAGCAGGTCCTAGCAGAGCAATATGCATAGCCAATAAAATGGCTGTCACCAAATTACAATTGACACTTAACATCACTAAATCTGCAGTGTAATTCTTTGTGACAGTTGTGTAGGTATATTAGAAGAAAATAATTTACTTCAAACCCAGCATGTAAGACACATTTTCCTGAGTGTAATTCATGTCACATTTACAGTAGCCAAAGCAAGCAGTCTCGAGGCAACCTTAATCTGGGAAGAGATCATAGATGCTAACATGTTCATTGAAGTATGATTATTTATGCATGCAATAAACAAAGCTAGAGCAGTTGTTCATTGTAGGTTTTAATTGTTATTGGGGGTTTTAATTGTTATTGGGTTTTAAATGAATATTAGCCTCTTCTGCTATAGGGATTAAGAAAACTATAAATACAAAGCAACATTTTAAATGGAAAACTGGCAGTGGCTAAAAACATCTCAAAATTTTCCTGAACCAGGTTCCAAATATCTGTATATTATTTCTTATTCCTCCACCCCCCTCCCCACAGCCCATCACTGAATATGAATTTGCACTTTGAATATTTGCATGCTCCTGTGTGTATTACAGCATTAGCATACGTTCAGCTTTGGAAATTCTCGTAAACATAAGGAGCATCAATGCCACTGTCTACTTCCATATTTCTTGCTGAAGTAATAATGTTGTTGAACAAAAGGCTTGAGAGGCAAAAACACTTTCTTCTGGATTACCTATTTTGATACATTCATCTGGAGCAGATTTGCAGAGAGAACCTTCTCTGGCCTTATAAGCATATATAAATGTGACAGAGTTAAAGGTCTCCACTCTTCAGAATGAAGTGGTTTGAATGTCTGGTGAAATGGGACTGCAAAAAATTCATTCCAACTTTGTCTCTAGGCAATTCACCTTTGGCCCAGTGATGATATGAGTCTTTCTGCTGATGGGAAAGATATAATAAGTCAGGTCAAACAGTCTTTAGAAGGCAGAGGCCTATTTGTTAGCAGAATGAAGCAGGTGTAGTATTCTGTGCTAGATTAGCTCATCCCAGCATGATAATTACCTCACAAGAAGCCCTCAAGGTTACACATCAAATACATGAGCTACAGAGCAAGGCCTGTGAATGACCATGTGTACAGTAAAGCAGTAAAATAAGTTTAATTTAGGAACCCAAATTTAAAAACACAAATCAATGGGGGGGGGCAATTTTCCCTTTCCTACATACTCTCCTTAAAAAATTTCACACAAGTGCAGACACATTAGAGAACTGCTCTTCTGTGTTGAAAATTTATAAAGACTGTACTCATTACATATTTTCCCTGGGTTGCCTTCTGATTTTACAAACCAACCAACAAGAACAAAAATAGAATAAGGGGTAAAGTAGCAAGTCTGCACACAGCTTGTTTGCTACCTTACCCCATCAAACAAATCATCGTTTGTTCAAAACATAAATTGTGCATGCAAATGAAGTATGGATTAGTGTACTATCCTAAGCAGCCACAGAAACGGCTGACTTATTTTTAAGAGCAATCAGTGCTTGCAGGTTGCCACACTTCACATGGATGCATACAAGGGTCACTGTTACAATGTGTCAGGTTATTAGTGTGCTGCTGCTCCTGCTGCTGCGGTACTCAAGGGACCTCTGTGTCCAGTGAATGCTGAGTAGCATTCTGAGTCTACTCAGCTCCAGTTGGGAACCCCTTTGAGTGCATTAGGTCAGAAAAGATGGCCTAGAAAAAAATCTTCACTGCTGCTGCCCTTGAGCATCTTGGTGACAGCATGGAATTGGTTAGATTTTGACAGGGCTCTTTCAGCATTGCATCCTCCAGTGGCTGTCACTATGGCTGCAATGTGTAGGCATCTATACGAGAGCATTCCTCTTTAGAGCAGTTGCTCCCCTGAGCATCTCTGCGAGAGCATGGGATTAGTTTCAGTTTAGCAGGGCTGCTGCAAAGAATGAAAGGATCTATTATGAAATTAGAATGAACATGAAAAAGTAAAACTGGGGAAGAGAACAACCCAGGATCCAGCTATGGATATTTCACTGCCTAGACTGGTAACCCAGTTCCAGAAAACACTGCCATTTCCCAAAAAGGTATGGGCTGTGAAATGTCTGTGAAGAATTTGAGTTGATGGCTTTTAGGATGAGTTCTGGGGGAATTTCTTTTGCCTGCTAGCAGATCATGGGACTTTAAAATCTGGATTCCTAAAAGAGAAGCTGCTGCTGGCAGGCGGCTATGTATAAAGGGCCATCAGCTTTAGAAATTGCATTCTTGCACTCATCCAACAGACTCCAGATCCAGTAAACTTTAGGCAATGCTGAAAGCATCTGGTACAAAATGGTTGTTCTATCTGTTGGCATTGCTATGTTGAAGAGTGCTGTCCACTGAATGCCAGATGTTTTTTAAAACATTATCTGAATTGAGGTCAGGGTGCCCAGAATAGGGATGATTGACTATTTTTGCTGTGTAGTTCAAATAAATTGAAACAAGTAATCTAATCTTCAGAGTTACTGAACAACTGTAACTTCCTTTGAAGCCAATATTTATAAATGTCCAAGTCACACAAAGTATGCACATTACATTTTTTCACTTGAATTTAGTTTAAAACAAACTGAATATTGATTTAGAGCACAAGTCTAATAGGGTACATACAGGTGTTACATTTAGATTGACCTACTGGGCAGGCATTCAGGAGGTTTAATTTGGTTGGAGGAGGAGGTGCATTAATTTAGATTGAGATCAGGTTAGTCTGATCTAGGAAAGGATTAACCTGATCTCCCAAATGCCTGTACATATTCTCAACTCAGCCCAGGGGCTGGAAGAGCCCAGCTGCTCACCCCAGCCTTGGGGTTGTACAAATCCCACCCTCTCCAACCTTGACTTGGACTATTTTTGGCCCTGCCACCACCAACTCTCCCCCTGACCGGGCAACCATCCTCCCTGCCTGGGAACCACCAACCCCCACTGTAGACCCACCAGGCCCTTCCAATCCTGTCAACCCCTACCATGAACCTGCTAGCACCCAATCCCCCCCAATCCTACCCTCCCCTCCCTTCACCCTGAGTTACTTACATCAGTCTCTCCCCACAGCTCCCAGGAGCAGCAAATGGTTGCACTCACAGTTCCCAGCAGCAATAAACTGCTGCACAAGCAGCTCCTAGTCTAGATCTAGGCAGTTTAAAATAAGCTATCTAGTAGTGGTGTGCAAAGCGTGCTGTATGCGATTCAGATTCGGATTTGCCCAACTCGGGGGACAGTGATTCAATGTGTTGATTCGGATCACTGTCCCAATTTGATTCGGCCGAATCCAAATCTGAACATTCAATGCTGATTTGGAGAATCAGCAATTTAGCCATAGACACAGCTTTAAATGTTTTTCCTACATATTTCAAAGTACCAGGCGTGGCTTGTGAACGCTGAGATGGTGGGATGGATGGAGCATCCCACAGAAGCGTGGGGGCCCCCCCACGTGCTCAGTGGCAGACCTGGATGTGGATTGGAAGTATTTCTGGTCCACGACCTGGTCCTCCACCAAGCACATGGGGAACACCCCCCCCGCAGGCCTCCCTGGCTTGGCAATTGGCTGCGGGGGGACCCTAGGTGCCCCCCCAGACCCAGGAGGCACCAGTTGCTGAGCTGGGGGCAAAGGGCTCTGAGCTCTGCAGAGGACCTGAAAGTGGACTGAAAGTGCTTCTGGTCCACTTCCACGTCTGCTGCTGAGCATGCTGGGGACCACCCCCACCAGCATTCGCATGGGGTGCTCCATCTGCCCCACCATCTCAGCATTCATGAACAGTCTGGTACCTTGAGGTATGCAGAAAAAACATAAAGCTGTGTCTATGTCTGAATCATCAAATCTCTCCGAATCTCTTGGAATCAATTCAGATGGTTCTGATTCAATTCAGAGAGTTTAAAGGGTTTCCTGATTCAATTTGGCTTTGGAGATTCAGGCACCAAATCAGACAGAATCTTTGCTGACTCAAATCAGGGACAGAAGCTTTGCATAGCTTTATTATCTGGACCTAGACCAAGTACAGTAAACATTTGTTCACACCCGTAGATAACAATACTGGACTATTGTACTTGTTATTCCTTGCCACTGAGGGAGCTGAATATGTCATAGAGGAAAAGGAAAACAGACTATTTTTCAGGATAGTTATGAAGTCCCATCATTGCTCAGAGGGGTATGAGTTGTAGCCGTGTTGGTCTAAAGACATAGGCAGACAAGGTTCTTTGGGTAAATCTGATATCTTTTATTAGACCAACTCAAACAGTTGGAAAAAATTCTTCTTTGCAAGCTTTCAGGCACAAACACCCTTTGTCAGGCTGAGGAAGCATCTGCAGTTGGTGTGTGCTCTTCCTGGATGGAATGAATAGCAAAGAAGCCAGAGGCTGAGAGAAAGCTGGTCAGTGACAATGTAAATCATTCCATCCAGGAAGAGCACAGACCAGTTGCAGATGCTTCCTCAGCCTGACAAAGGGTGTTTGTGCCTGAAAGCTTGCAAAGAATTTTTTCCTGCTGTTTGCATTTGTCTAATAAAATATATCAGATGTACCCCAAGAACTATCATTGCTCTGAGGTTTTTGTTCAAACACCCCCATCAAAATGAAGGTGTAATGTGGGAGTACGACATGGGAGACCAAAAAGATAGATTTAACAGATGAGCCTACATAAGCCTCGTGGGCACATCCAGACAAGTGCAGTCATATGGTATGTGGTGCCACAAACACATTTGCAGCACCACATACCACACAGTCCAGTGTTCTCCATGCTGCAGGGGCATGCTGCCTGAGTGTGTGCTGCAGCAGGGTCAAAAAACTCTACGGGAAAAAAAAATCAGTGCAGTGAGCGTTGCTGAAAAGTGAACCCGGGCCACCTGGGGACACACTCCACCACCAGCCAGGCTCTGCACCGCAGAAACGCCATGACTGTAGCCCTGGGAGGCCTCCAGGACCCCAGATAACTTGGGTACGGGGTACGGGGCTACATGGTAATTTGCTGCACACCAATGCTCGTGTGACATGGGGAAAGTAGCTGCAGCTGGACAAGTAGCTGTCCCCTGGGACAAGTAGCTGCGGCTCATGGTGCACTGCTACTGGTTGTCCCTGGGGAACCAAACATCCACTCATATCTGGATGCACCCCATGAGTCTTATCCTCATTTGGCAGGATTTTTTCTTCAGAGGTGAGGGGGGATATATGGAGGAACCCCTTGGAATTTACCACTACAAAGGCAGAAAAAAAACACTGTCAACCAAAGAGTGAGTCAGGAAGCACACATGAAAGCTAATCAGTTACAGCTGATAATGCAGAGGAGTTTAATCTGTGGCAATGATTGAAAACTTGGCCTAAATCCTTGACAAACTTGTTATAAAATTCCATAATCACTGTTTTGAAAACATATATTAGTGTTTTTATTTGTGTAGGCTTGTGGTTAGCCTGGCAAATACACGCAAACTGATGAAGTAGCTTAACTGACAGCAGGTAGAATCTAATCTCTCAGCCTTCCAGTGCTGCCAAATAGGGTCATATCATTTCTGCTTTCGAACTTAGGCTGATTTGTCACAGAACACATGGCCTATTACCTCATTATCTTGCAAGTTTCATTGGCAGAATTTCTATTCTAAAGATATCTTTCTTCTTTGCGGAGATTTATAATATTATTATAAGCGAGACTGGAGATTTCTGGTGGGAATAGTCTCTTTTTGAAGAATGTTTATCATCTGCTGTCAGAGAGACAGTCTAGTGTGTATATACACATATACACATGTCTGTCATTGCTTTTCTAGTTCTACTTTGCCCATTTAAAAATCATTAAAATCTATGGCTGCTATAGCTTGGCTATCTACTTATTACAGCAAACCATTTATACTCATCTCCCCATACCTTGATAAAACAATTTCTCTCACAATTAACTCTCTAATGAGAAAGTGGTTTCTCCTTTTCAAAAATGAAAACACTTCATCCTGACATCCTTTACTAGACTTCCATGGAAATCAGGATTGCTTTAACACAGCTTCTAGGGTGATACCTTGTGCAAGTCTAAAAGGGGAATACAGATAGCTGAGAGTTATATCCTGCCATCACTCCTGTATTGTATGCATCTCTGACTTTCTTTTAACTTACAAGTGAAAGACAGCATGTGGTTCTCTCTGGGCACATCCCCACAAGTATGCAGATGCGTTGGTTCACCACGCTACTAATTAGATCCTGGTGTCAAAAAACCGCCGCTGAAAAAAGCACCGCAGCGCACACGGCAGCCGAATATACCACAGAAAAATGGAGCCTGGGCAGTCAGAGCCATGCTCTGCCTGCTAGCCAGAGTCCAAGCAACTAGCTTGGCACTACTGCTTCCCCGGGAGGTCCTCAGGGCCATGCCCAGGGACAAATAGCAGTGGCATATATTTGTACCACTGCTGTTTGTCCCCCAGGAAACATGCACCTGTACACTCATGGGGATGCACCCTTGTGGAGACAGTGGGGCATAGAGACTTCATGGATTGGGGGCTCTGGAGTTTGGTTCTAACTCCAATTCTGTCATTGCCTTGCACTGTGACCCTAAGCCTCTTAATTAAATATTTTCTTTTCTGTGGGTGGCCATTTGAAAACAGAAGATCATAATTGAATGTAGTGCTGGAATGATTTCAGGATTCTTCTCAGAGTTACACCCTGGGGTAAATTTGGAGTAGCTATACTAACTTAGTCACCACAGTAACCAGATACAGGCCTGGTGACTGAGATAATGACAGGCCCATTAATCTGCCGTCAACATTATAATAAATTTTAGGTCAAATTTTGAAGGAAAGAGCATTATGTAGGTAAATGGGAAAATACAACATGGGTTTAACAGACTAACCTGGTATCGTTCACTTAATTTAAGTGACTTTTTAAATAAGGCAGATATAGTAAATATCTGAGGTACCTGGGATATCTGAGAAATCTGAGATCAGTACCATTAGAGCATCTGATGTAGTGCAACATGGAAAATTACTACTTAGTCTAAAGAAGTTGAGAAATGGTAGAAGAACTCTCCAAAAGAATAAAGTGGAGATGACTCCTGGAGGACTAGAGTAGTGGGAACAGGATGAAATTTAATACAAGAAAGTACAAGGTCACACACTTATGGACAAATAACAAGAATTTTTGCTATGCCACAAAGCTTATTAGTTGGAAGTGACTGAGGAAGAAAGAGACTAGGGTGTACTGATCAATCACAGGATGAAGAATAGTGTAATATGGCTGTGAAAAAAGGCACACGCCATCCTAGGATGCCTCATGAAATATTTCTAGTAGAGATATGGGAGTATTATTGGTCTGGCTACATGCAGTCTGATATATTTCATACAATTCTGGTCAGCCATCTGGTCATCTAATAAAGATGAAGTCAAACTAGAGTAGGTGCAGAGAAGAGCTATGAGGCTGATCAGAGGAAAGGAGACCCTGTCTTATAAAGGCAGGATAAAAGAACCTGGTTTGTTTCTCTAACAGAATGAAAGCTGAGGTTGCTCTTGGGAAATATATCTGGGGTTTAAACATTAGGGAAGTAGAATTATTATTTAAGCTAAACAACATTGACACAAAAACAAATAGTAATAAACAAGCTAAGAGTTAAATTAAAATATTTCTAACCATCAGTAGGGAGAGAGTCTGAAACAGCCTGTCCAGTAAGAAATAATGACATGGGGAAAGAATCGTACAAACCTTTAAATTAGTTTTAAGGCGAAATGTGATCCATTTATGAGTAATTATATGCAATATTTTCCTGTGTTATTATGAAACTGAATTCAACATTACACCTACATTCACCTTACTGGGCACCAATGTTAGGTTAGTCAGGATCTGGTGCAAAGAAGGTGGTTGATGCTGAAACAATTTTAATCATTTAAATTCTTTAAGTTTTTATCTTGTAATAAGAAAGTATATCACATATCAGATAGGCCATAATTTACCATAAAATCATCATTAAAAATAAAATTAAGCAAATAATTATCAAATGAGCTACCACAATGTTGGAAATAATACTAATGGAACTCCAGAGTTTGGAGATGCAATATGATAGCCTCGTTACTGCTTATTGTAACATTGCATACTGAAACATCACAGCCCAATGAGGGAATATAGCATGCTCAGTCAGATTGCATCAAATTGTATGAGGCCCAGTGACCTTCTGCTAGCTGATTAAGATCTAAAACAAAAGGCGAATGTGACCATTATTATATCTTCTAGTGCATTGGTCATTAAGAACTCTCTTTCCTAGGGAGTCATCAGCCAATAATTCCTAATTGAAACTACATCATGAGGAAATGATTTCTGATATCTGACAAAGAATGCAAATATTTGACTTAAACACATTAAAGGTAATTTAATAATTAGGGTTCATTTATCAGGAGAAAAATTGTGACCACACACATTCAGGAGTGCTCTAAAATATGTATGGGGAGAAAATTTAGATTATGATTACCTAAGGACCAAGATTACAGGCTAACTGGAACAGTTTTTATGTCTCAACCTCGCCAATCTGAAAATCATGAAGAACAGTTCAACCACAGAAGATGTACAGAGATTCCACATGCAAGTAATATAATAAATATTGTATAGGCAGTGCACCCTATGCACAGGGTCTCAGAACCCTGTGACCTATCCGACCTATTAGAAAAAATAAAGGCAAGTCATATTTTCCTTCAGCTGTTATAGAATGTACTCTGTACAGTGTGGGCATAAGGGTTAGGGTTTATCTAATAGGTAGCTGAATGTGCCAGATAGATGAATCAGCCTTCTGTGACCCGATACTGTACTGAATTATTAGATTATGTGATATAAAGCATTCAGACATCCAAGGAATTTTTTACTATTCCCTGATAGCAGCAAAAGAGTGAACATAGTCTTTTGTCATTGCTAGCTTCCTCAAAAACCCAGGAGTGATATCCTGTACTTATTATTCTGTTGCACTGTATCTGCAAAATAGGAATGATATAATATATAAGCCCTGCAAAAGTTCTTCATAATACAGACCAGCAGATAGCCAGTGATGACAGGAGTACTGTTATCAGTATTTCTTCAAAACATCCCTGTTTTTCTGACAATACGGGTGTTTATAAGGTATAACACCATTAAGTGATTGGCTGATAAAATGAAGATCCATTATTTATTATGTAAATAGCTTTGCGCAGTTTCAGGTGATAGTTCCTATAGGCTTTTTCACAAGATCATATGGTTTCGAAATTATAGCCTTTGCATCTACCCTTTCCAGCATTCTAGGATCTGCTTTGCCACCAGCTTTATTTTTTATATTTTTTTCACCTACTTGTTAATAGAACCACCTGTGTATACAAAGTAAAGCACGTATGTCTACGCTTTTTTGCTATAATAAAGCCTTTCCATTAAGCACCATTCAGGTCTGGGCCACTGGAGCATATCAAAGCTGTAAAATAAGGCATCATTTAAGTCAAACATTAGGAATTGTCCTACCTTTACATGAAAAGTAAGTGTTATCTTACTATTAGCTTACATGAAGTGGGTGATAAAATACTGCATTACACTGCAGAGGCTAGAGCATTCCTACATGCCATTATGTGGACATACCCTTGAAGGCCACAGTAGCAAGTAGGGTAACTGTTTGTCCCTTAATAATATTTAATCTGAAATCTGTTCCTATAATTCATAGTACAGTTTAGAACACAGATCTAAGTTGCTATGGCTCCCAAAACTGAACAAGATGAGACTAGAAAGAGGTAGAGTGCAACCCTGAGAGAAGCCCATCTTTACAGTTGTATGTAAAAGTATCCAAAGCAGTTAAAAAAAAAAGATGTAAGAGTCCATTTCAGATCATGTGAAAGCATGTCGCTAGATGGTGGGGAGAGAGATGAAATGGTAATATTTAAAATTAATTTCTTCTGAAGTTTTTCAGTAAAGTCCAGGAAATTCGGAGAGCTTTTAATTCAAGACAATAAAAAAAAATACACTAGTTTATCTAATCCAGACTTTTGACAACCAAATTATTTTCTCATCATCTTTCTTTTTCCAATAATGATACAATGGATTAGTCTTACTGTCCCTTCTGCTAGTTTAGTTCTTTATTTCTATTGTGGATCAAATCTTTGTGTGACGCAGGTAGTGCCCTGGGTATTTGATCCTTGACCTCCACTCAGAGACTGTTTTATGTAGAAAAGCCCCATGATTATTTCCATTACTTTCTTTAACCTACTTTTTCACCTTGAAGTGTAAAGGGTCACAGCTAGGGCCTGGCTCTTATTACAGTCTTTAAGATGAAGCATATACTATGAAAAGAACTCTGTTTTTATTTCTTTGGAATTACTGGCTTTCAAGCCTTTGAATTCCATGTAGATAATTACTGTTTTGGCCACTTTTTTTGTCTGATATTTGATGCTGCTGAGTGGAATAAATTACCTATCTAACAAGGAGGGTTAATTGGTAGTTGCAAGCCAATGTGCATGCTCTCAACTAACTCCCTTATTATTTTTTTTGAACCTCCATGTGAACTATCGCCACATAGAATGTTTTATTGTTTTAACCCTTCCCCTGTAACACAAGTTCTGGATGACAATTTAATTTTTATTATTGTAAGATGAACTGGGATTTATAACATTTATATTTGTATAAATACAAGATAGTACGTCTTTAATATATTAAATTATATTAAATGAAGCAAGAGATTTATTTAATTAGTTTTTCTCTGTTTTCCTTTTCAGCCTGGGGGTGAGCTTCCACCCCTCACCCCACCACCTTTTCACTGTAGAGTTGACCCTGGTAAAAGTGACTGCAGAATAAGGCCCATAGTTGTCATCTCATGGAGGTGACCACCGATCATTAGAGCTTGGAGTTAGAACTGTGAACATTTAAAAAACCCATGTCTATATCAGGTTAATTGGATCCAGAATTCAAACTGAGCACTGAAGTTTCCCGGAAGTAGCTGTGCCATCATGACAGCTACCTATAGATGTGTGAACTTCTAAAACTAATAGGTTTTCTTTTTTATTATTATTAAATATGCGTAACTAAAAGTACTTCACAGAAAAGGTTAGTGCCATCTTTCACTTTGTTTAGTGTGAATGAAAGCTTTCTAAGAGTGTAACTCCAGACAAAATTGCCCAAAGTAGTTTGGTAAATGCCATGATACATAAGACCTGTTTATCAAAAATGCATTTTGGACGTAGCATGAAGATGGCATTGTTGAAGCAATTGCCTAATATTTCCATACTTATAACAATTGCCTAGCATAGAAAGGTTTGGATAGCCTTCACTGACTTTCATGTTGCACAAAATGAAAAATGTCTCACACTTGGGTGTTCTAATAACCATGATATTATTATAACAATTACGCCATTTAATATATAGGATTAGTCCCTCGATAGTGCCATTAGCCATCCCTATACCCTATAATAGGTGGCTTCATCTTTGTTATGACGTGATCTTTCCTACTGTTTATTGACCCTTCAATACAAGGGGGAGGGAACATTCCCAGCCCCCCAAACCTTTAAGCAGCTACTGTAAAGCTGTGGTTTTATTCTCAGCTGGAATGTTTAGAAACCCTTAGAGCTAAATACCTCGGTGTACTGCTTAAACACCAACAACAGCCTTATGGGGCCTTACCCAACTTTAAACACATCTTTTTTTGTTGAGAATATTGCATTCTGCCACAATTCTGTAGGCTAACCCTGGGCTCACATTAAATATACCAGCTTCATTGAAGCTTACTGAATTGAACTGAGTTGCTTTTTGTTTTATTCTCTCTTTACTTCACCCCCGACTGGGACTGGGCAGCCTTTCTTCTAGTGGAGCGTGCTTTAAAGTATCCAAAAAAAGAGAAGGGAGGGTGGAGTGGGGGTAAGAAAACCAAAAGGTGCAGCTTAGGCCCATAATTAGTCTTGATCCTTGGAGTCTAAAATATTTTAACGCCAGGTTTCTGATTGCAGTGCGGCAAAGTGGATTTGGGAATGCAGAAAAGTAATTAGGTCTGTGCATTGAAGTGTGGAGAGCATTTAAAAGTGAATGGGTGGTTACTACATTCTTGGCAGGCTGTTTTTTATCTTTTCATGCTCCGCTGTTGTTAGAGGTGATGGGTTTATTGCAGTTTTAGCACTTTGGAGGTGGCTGTTTTTCTTAACCTCGCCTTTCACTTTCTGTCTCTAAGACGAATACTTGTGGCAGAAGGAAGAGTGAAGAAAATGTTCAACAATAAAAATAACCAACGTCTAAAATCTCCAAAATAATGTTCACATAAGCAGAACAAGTAGGAGAAACTGACAGCCCTACAACGGGCCACTTACAAAGAATCCGGGTTTAATTAATGACTCACTGTGTATAGAACCAGCTGGAGACAATGGTCACCCCAAAGAGAAGGAAAACAAAACATTTTATTCTCTGGCTGGGTATGTTCACATAGTCATCTGGGCAAACCATCAGAAAAAAAGGCTGGGATCATGATGCTTCTTATAACTTCTGACGAGTGACTTAATATAGAGGAAACAAGAACACAGCAGATATTCTCTGACATGTAGTAATTTGTAGGTTACTGTAGTCTGCATCGCCATTGCAGTTTTGTAAAACTAACCAAGAGTCACATAATCGCTGCAGGTCTGAATCTATTCTGCCATGTTCACTACTCAGATTTGCATTGGTGTTGACCTGAAGTCATACAAGTTCCTGCTTTTTAAAAAAATGAAGAAATGAGATAAGAACCTATGTGTTTCAGAGTGCTCCCTTTGGGGGAAATAGGTTCCCTAGCGCTGTCTGACTGCTGCTGTAATTGTAGACTATTGTATTAAAATATGAGGAAATACTAGGCCACAGAAAAATACAGGAAGGGCACTTATTAGCTTCGAGAAATTGCCTCAAATATTGAGAGAGAACCGCTAAAGTGTAAGTAGAAAAATGCATGGAAAATGTACAATAGATATCTGATAAATAGATAACCTTGTGGTATTATAATTGTATTCTGTTCTCAGAGCTCTTCCTTTAACCAATTCTGTAATGGTTTCTGCTGTTTTATGAGAGGTATTTTGTTTGTTCCAGTGAAAAACCAATCTCTGTTTTTTTAACAGATGAACTTTCTTTTTGTAGGTCACCCTAAAAATTTAATTTTATCCTTTAGTTCACTGGATGTTTATTCTTGTGAATGTTTGTCTTATTTCAGATATCCATTTTAAAAGGATTTGGTGCATTTCCTTCTGTTTAGCCTTGTATATGGGAAATGTATAATTTTAATTGGTCTCTTCTGATAACAAGTATTTAAATGGTCTCTTGCATGAGAGAATGTGTAGTGAAAAAGTGTTCAACTCTGTACTTGCTATTTCACTTACTCCTGGCTGGAGAAAAAATAATCCTCTTTTAAATGTCCGCACAAAGGATCTGGGTTAGTGATGGAGATGACCAAAACTAGTAGAAATGTGGTTCTATTTTGTTTTTACAGAAGTTTGTTAGTTAGATTTTGGCTTTATAAAACCAAACCCAAAATAAGGGATAGCTCAATTCTTGGTCCCAAGATAAAGCAGCATCCAGACTGCTTCCCACATCTCAGAACTCCCAAAGTTAAGAAAATTTGGAATGACTGTTCCAGTCCTGATCCATTACTAATTACTGTTACTGGGCAGATGAACATTGACTGAGAAGACATTGGGACTATGCCTGAAAGATAACTCCTCCAGTTTCTGCTGAAACATTTCTGTACTCTAAAGTAAAGAGCATTTTTGCCATTTACTTCAGTGGGACATTTGCTTTTATGAAAGATATTACTTCCATAAATGCTGGTCCTTAAGACATGGTTCACAAAACACTACTTAACTGCTAGTGAGACAGCATTTCTAGCTCCAAAACATCATTTTTTAGAATAACGTGTTTGAAGAAATTGAAATGAAATATAGGAATGACCATAAAAGTAAGAGTCTGACAGGATGCTAACAGTTGTTGACTGATGAATAAAGTTAACACACCTTTCCACTGGCACATCATTGAGATCAAACATGATGTTCTCATGTTCAGTGATATCCAAGCTGCATGGAGAGAGACAGACATTTTTAAAACTTCTGGTGGTTGTTAGAAATGTTTGTTCTGTTTAGCAACTGCCTCTTTATTTGACTTCAGAAAAAAGGTATAGAAGAAGTCACTTGGGTAGGCAAATCAACATTCAGAAGAAGAGGAAGTATTCTGCAAATGAATAGAAATGCAGAGAGAAGTACTTGGACAATCTCAGCTGGAGGGAACAAATAAAAATGACTTAAGCTGGAATTACCCATGTTGTAGGTCTGATCACTATTGCAAGGTAACATTTGCTAACAGACCATTAATTATTACCACAATTACTTCCTATTTTATAGGAAGAAAAACTGTTGGTAATGGTAAGATTTTTTTGGTGAGCACTCAGCTGTGCTCTGACCTAATAGATATGGTATTGCTGCAAAATATAGTGCCAGACTCTAAAGAAAAATGCACACATGTGATCACAATTGTTAGTCTAACTCTTGTGTTTCAAAATAAATTTAAAAATGTAATTACTATAGTCTTTGCTGTAAACATCACAAAGTGTCATAGGGGCTTTAAACCCATCACATATATTCAGTGACCACAGTTTAGTGCTCATGATTTTTCCTGATCAAATCTAACCAAATCAGTAACAATTAAAATCCTTACATGGATTCCATGAATTGTTGAAATGAGGTCAATTTGGGGCAAATTCAGATTTTGGTTTGGAGATGGAGACATATCTCACAATGTGGCAGTATATAGGGAATAGTGCTGGGAATAGGTCTCTCAAATATAATTCCATTCAGTGTTCATTGCCATGTGAAAGCAGTAGTGGAAATGATATATGACTCTTTTTCTTAAATGGAAAGCTGCAACCTTCATGAGCTTTGTGGCAAGCCTAACCCTGGTGTTCTAGTTCTGAAGGCTAGTGATCTTCAGAAACAGAAACACAGTTTTCCAAGCAGAGTAGAAAGAACCTATAAACCTTTAGATTAAGGCTCTTGGTAGTAGTGAAAGAAATCAAGGAAAAAGGTAATGACTGAAGAGAATTTAGTCCCATTATATTTCTATAAGAAGCAATCCCACCTTGCAAATATGTAGAGAACATACTTCCACCACTCTCCAGGTAACCAGACGGTAGAATCTAAGTCCAGATAAACCACTCCCTCCAACAATGCATCTTGGCTCCAGATACAACAGAAGGTCTAAGAGAAAAGCCATCCCAAAAAGAGATGCTGTTTAAAATAAAGCAAAAAATAATCTGCTGTTTTTGGCTTAAATGTATAAATCATTGTCATTGGTGGTGATCTAGGTACCAAATAATACTGTAAAACAAGCTTTAAAACAGACAAATTAAAGGGAACTGTTTGCTAAGATGGCATATTTAAATTGCAAACATATTAGTGTTTATTCAAAAGACATTTTTTTAAATAAAATACCTGGCACTGTCCTGAAAACGTTGGGGTTTTGCCATACTGAAAGAAGAACCTAGAACAAGAAGTCACATATTCAAACAACCTATCATCTAGTCGTTTTCAACCTTTTTTGGACTCGAGGAACCCCTGCAAAAATCTCTTGAACTTAACGGCATCCCATTTCAAAAACTATTACAGTGCTTACCTCCTTGCACCCTACAGCACCTTTAAAAGAATGTTGTAGCATTCTAGAGTGCTGCAGCCTTCCCTTTTGAACATCAGTGATCTAGAACATGGTTCAATTACTAATACAGGAGGAATGAGGACAGATATTTGCTCCTCCAAAGTATGCATCAGAACTAAACACGTGTGAAGAATTTATTGTTACTGAATTAGCTGGCACTTACACTCACTAAAAAGACTCCCCATAGCTAACCTTTCCAGCAGAAATGGGGCCCAAATGGGCCCAACCTTCATGCAAAAACCTCTGGGACCTAGAACTTTGCAAGGGAAACCCCCACCCCAAGCCTGAGTACACTAGATCACAGATATTGTCTTCTCCTCCCTGGTTTTCTCTCACTATCACCATGCTTAGGCTTAGGTGTCTAGCCTGACTGAGGGGGAAAACAGCCCCCAACATCCCTGCTCCTCCTGCAGGGACTCACATGTCAGCAACCAGAAATACCTGCTCTCATAGCCCTGGGAGTACGGGAGGCGGGGAGGGGCAAGGCAGTCAGATAGAAAAGCATGGTTTTCTGGCCCGCATCTACCCATACATGGCAGATCATACTGCTCAGAGCACAAGGACTGCCACAGGATAAGGAACAGCTATGGATGACATGTGTCTGTAGGACACTGATGTGCCTGGTGCCAGGCTAGAGGAGGAGTGAGCACTTATCCCCATACACAGGGGGTTGAGTGCTGCTGCATGCTGAAAAGGATCTCACAACACCAGTTCTTTTAAACCTATACTTGAACTGTATTTTGAATAGCACGTGGTAATAGGAAACCCCTAGGATAGCCAAGGGGAGGATATGTAACCTGAGAGCTATAATCCCATCCCTGGATCCTTCTTCCTTCCAAGAAATAGTTAGCCCTTATTCTGGACCAAATGGGGCCAGATGAATTCCATACTATTCTCTACCTCAGTCTCTGTCAATTTCCCCAAACACAGGAGTTGTGGCTACAAAGGAGTTGTGGCTCTGCAGAGCATGCCCTCAATTTTATAAACATAGTGGATACATCTACATGAGACACTAACTGCGCAATAGCTTAATTCTATTGCGCATCAGTGTGCAGGACAAAAACCATGCTAATACACTAATCCACATTAGTATTAGGCTACTGTGCAGTTAGTGTCATCAAAAAGCCATGCACCAGCACTCCTGCACAGTAGCACCAGTTACTGCACATTGATTTAGTACTAGGTTATACAAGTAGTAAATTTAATGTGCAGTAACTACGGTGTATTAATGAACTCATAGATGTGCCTACTGGCAGTCTAGGTAGCCCACATCAGAAAACAAGTGTAAGTTCTTATGCCTCTTTATTCCATAGAGGATGCACAGAACAAATCCCAATTTTTCCCTGTCAATATGAGATATGAATACAGACAGAAACCCAACGTATAAACACTCTTCTAATTTTTGGAAGGGTTCAAAATCCAAATCCAGATCAAATCCAAATTACCCCTGTAATGGACCAAACTAAATGTCAAATCTCATGTCCACAGCATGCTAACTTTAAAAGACTCAAGCTCTAAAAGCAAAGCTTAAAAAGTTAGCTTACCACTTATATGACATTAATAAGCATTGTGAATTTTTGGATAGTAGAGCTAAGTCAAAATCCATATCATTACGTAAATATTATCTCCCAGCCAGCTGACTGAAACTGAAGCCCTATATTAAATAGTTTGATATTCTTATTTATGCATATTATCTGAATAGTAACGTCTGTTAAAAATCAGTGATGTTTAATAAAATAGAAATTGAATTTTTAAGAGTAGCAAACTTTGAATTGATAGTTTAATTTCAGAAATTGGATCTATTTTGTTTATTTCCTAAAAGCACTAAGTTTAAAGTGAGTAAAACTTTTCTTAGAATCAGTAAGCTGAAATGTTTTTGAATGAAACACTGGCTTCTTGCCTGTACCCTATTATTTTAGTTATTTCCACTACAAAGGCCCAGATGTGAATTGGGCCCTATATTTATATTAAATATTTTCTGTAATAATATATAGGGCTAATTATAGAGGGTACAAATACCATAGACAGAGAATTCCCAAAAAGCCAAGAGTTTCTCGTAATTAAAAGAAATTTCCTTATTATTTAGAACCTTGAAAACTATAATTTCTTTATGCAGTCTCATAGATTTCCATGAACCATAATCATGACAGATGAGTTACCTTTGCAAAGTCATAGCATCAATTGGATATCTCCTGCAAAATGATCATCATCAGGTAACAGTCACCCAAAAACCTGAAAATAAAAAGGAATATATTTTTCCACTCTTGCTTCTAGCTCTTTCTTCAGCCTGACAGTTGAAAGAAAATCAAGTTTCATTGATGACTGTTATTAGGCTGAGATGGCTGGATCGCAGTTTCATGACAAGTTTCAGAGAAGTCCCCTAGAGAACTTATATTTTCACTGAGATGCAAAAACTGAAAAAAGTATCTTCTTACTCTTTTTATTTATTTTTTTTTCTGCGCTGCATGGCATCTTTCCAATTCCAATGGTAATTTCTATGGTTTCTTCTGTTGAAATCTAGGGTATCTGTTCTTTTGCTTATCTAAGTCCTTCAAATGGAGGGTGCTATAAAAGTGTAAAGTATTATTATTTCTTTGAAAGACACGAATGGCAGTACCCGGAAGACTGACTCTCTCAGAGTTCAAGCTTTTCCTAAGGCCTTGTTTATGATACACTAAGTGTAATTTTTTAGCTCCAAGCAAACAAGCATCACAAACAAACAATACACAAATGACAATGATTATGTTCTCACAAAAATAAATTCTGCTATTATAGGACCAATGTGAGGGGATTTATGTGGCATTGAAGATACTTTCATTTCATCTTCTGTAATCAAACATTGGAACAGATTATCAATGGAAACAGCAAATACCTCACTATTGCAATTGTTAAATCAGGATTTGTTGTCTTTCTAGAAGCCATTCTGTAGTTCAACCACACAGAATTTAATGATGAAACTAATAACACTATGGACCTGATTCAGGAAAGATCCCAATTCAAGAAGGGCCTTAAACACATTCTTGAATTGTATTGAAGTCAAAGGGATATAAGTGTGTTCTTAAACTTGAGGAAGTGCTTAATGCTTTCCTGAATAGGAACTAATTTAAGCACAAGCTTAAGTACTTTTCAGAGCATATCAGAGGGATTGACCTCAAATAATAAACTATATCTACATAAATGCTCACTGAAAGGAGGCCAAGTTGTGCCAAAAAAGACTTCATCCCAGGTGCAGAGAAATAAATTGTTCTAGGACTAGGCCATATTTTAGTTGGCAGAGGATTGCATAGCAGCAAGTTATGTTACCTGTAAGACAAAAAAGGGGATTTAGATGAGTTTGTTAACCTAATCCCCTTTAATCTACACATAAAAATAAACTGGGTGTTATTTCTATTCCTCATATATTAAAGTTAGATATATTGGAATTTTATATTTCCACAAGATCAAATTAACCTTATCATGCAATTCCCCCAAGACAGAACAGAGGTTAAATTGCCACTTATCAAAAGGGGAATTTTACTCAGAATAAACATTATATTTTTCTGATGAAAAAGCTTTTTGCCAGATTCTGGTCTCATTGGCATTAGCATAAACTGGGAATAATGCCATTGAAATGGTATCAAAATAATGTAAATATTGAATAAATAAGCAGAGACTCAGACCAATAGAATAAATGAGGATTTTCTTTCATGTAAATGATCAGAGGTTAGGTTTTGGCTCTAGTAATCTGAAAAAGATGGAGCCCTTTCTCTTTGGTGTAGTCTTGTGAGGTGCCAATCCAGCAAAAAGCTTGTAACATGTTTAAGCCCCTAGTCAGCCTATGGCTTTCAGTGGAGCTAATAAACATGTGCTTAGCATTTATGCTGGATTGCTCAGTCCTTTCTAAGGCTTTGTAAAGACATTCAGTTTTTCCTGGGAGAATCATTGCTCAAGAAAGCTAACTTGGGAACAACCACGGTTAAATCACTCCCAGACAGTTTCTCCTGGGAGAGTAAATGTCTGTACATTCTTCTTTCAAAAGAGAACATAGTCCTCCAGCATCTACTCCTTTCCTCCAAGGAGCCAATGGATGCACCTTCATGAGATGTTTACTGTGCAGTAGACATAGTAAACATCTCATCATCTATACACATGCCCCTATTAGGGTGCACAAAACTCATAAACTCTGCATCAAATTAGGATTTGTAAATAGTAATGGTAAATACAAGTCCTACTCTATTTCAGAGGGGGCGGGTTGTGTGCAGCAGTGCACATGTAGATGCTGACCTGGCTGGCTGGGGCATGAAGCTGCTTCAGTGCAAGGGCTGACTGCCAGATAACTCTGCACTGAAGCACCCTCATTCCCCCATCAGCCCCTGTACAGCACATTGAGCCTGGTGCTGACAGGCATACACCCCGGACCTCCTGCCAGCCGGGGCTGCTGCGTGCAACCCAACTCAATGTACTGCACTCTGGGTGCATACATAAATGGCACACCCAGGTGCTTCCCAGAAGCAATAAATTGCGGAACAATAAGCCCCGCAGTTTATTGCTGCATATTAATGGCACATGTAGATGCCCCAGTATGTTGCTCATTGAACTCTGATATTCCAGCATGGAACAGAATACACCCCTTCACAATTTCCACATTATGCTGCAGGGGAGCACAGACTGACCCTGAGCCTGTCTGGATAAGCCAATCAGAGCTGCCCTTTGCACTGCTGCCATTTGTTGCCAGGCAGGCTAAGGGAACCTATGGAACAGGATGAGAATTTTGAAAACAGTTTTACATGTTTTGCATCCAGTCCTGGTATACTGCCAGTGGATTTATATCACGTTATTGATCTAATGTGTCTACAAAGCTGGTGTAGCCAGTCCAAAGAGGTTCTCACAGTAAAAAGCCGATCTTCTCTTGGTGTAGAGGCAATGTTGTAGTTATTGAACTATATATCTTAACTGTTACTAGTATAACAGAGAGCAAGATGTTCTAAGCCATGTCCACTTTTGCTTGAATTTTCACTTCCCTACTGTAACTGCAGCCAGCAGTTAAACAAACCCACTGGCTTTGATAGCACAGTTTGGGGCGGGTGCTCAGCTGTGCACTAAGCAGCACCAGATTTAGAGTGGTACACAGACAGTAATCTGCTCTCAGTTTGCATGAATTGGCCACAAACAAGGATCTGGCCTCTGTGGAACAGTTTACTTGTATCTGAAGTGCAAGTGAAGAACAGCAGGCAAAAGATATTCTTCACATTGCCTTTTATGTAGATTACTGTTTGTCCATCTGATCCAATAATGTGTGTTTGTTTAGGTATATGTTACTAGTTCAAATATGTGATTCTTTTAATCATTTATTTAATATCTAGTGGTTATTGGGCTGGGAGAGGGCTATTTGGTAGGAAGTCATTACTGACCAAAAATTGGCTTATTCCTTTCTGAATGTAAACAGCGAATCAGATTGTTTAAACTGCACACATCCTTTCTAAATTGATATCCAAGTTACTTACTGAAACAGGAGATGTTCTCTGCGACAAGCAAAGAAAAGAGATAATATATTTCTGTACTTTGGAGAAAGTTTGGGAAAGAAAAACATTTTTTTTTCAAATCTATTTTTGTAACTTTTCAAAAATCCAAAAATATTTCTTCTGGAAATATGATTAAATAATTTTTTGGCAAGAGATTATAAAACCTGCCACAAGGAACTGAAACCATGTTCCAGCACAAAACTACCTCTTCAAAGTAGTACAAAATATAACCAAAGAGCATGGGTGACCTTTGCAGGTTGTCCTTTTCAGAATCTGTGGACAAAATTGTGCCCTAATTCATGGCTCGATCCAGGCAACCACACTGAAATGGCAGTTTTGAGAAAGTTTGATTGTTATCGATAGGAAATAAGCTGAAACTCTAGTCTGTAAACAATACAAAATGACAAACACATATAGTATTTTCAAACAGGTCTTGGAATGATATTTTTAGCTTTGCAACAGAACAAATTGCATGCTTTTTAACCTGGTAAATTCAAAGATTTGCAGTTCCTTTTAGCTTTTCAAAAAACTGTTAGAGAATTGGACACTGTGAGTTATTCACAATGAATGAATGAATGAATGAATGAACGTTAGATTTAACTTTAAAATCATATATCAGATTCCTTTCAGAAGAACTGGCATGTCCAAGCTCTGTTTTTCCTTTGAAAAAATGTGTCTAGTAGGAAGAACTTCATTCTATATTTCTCACTGCTATCTGCTATCTTATAGGAAGGTTGGGAGTATGCAGATGTCAGGGGAACCCCAAGGACCAGTTACTGGGACATATGCTTGTACAAATGGAGGCTCTTTGGCTAGGCCCAGTGGCAGGAAAGAAGTTCTGTGAAAAAGCCAAGGGCAAAACTAGTGTAAAGTTTCAGATAAACAATCAGACTTAACCACCTCCTGTTTACTCCTAAAGCAAAAAAATGCCATTTTTGTGCGTTTTCTATTTTCCCTGTAATCTTTACAAGGGATCTCTATTCTCATGAAGTGGAAAGATTAAAAAAATACAAGGTTATGCAGAGAGGAGAGGTGAATCATATACAGACTTTCATGTACGTTATGCCCCAGGTATGTAATACAAAATGCTTTGTGGAGCAAGCATTTCAGATTTGGATTTTACTATGAAGGCTGTGCGTGCATACTTAATTGAGAGTTTTAAACTCCCCAATTCAAAGGAATATTATTTAAAGCCTGGGAATACAACATGTTAGCCTAAGGTTTAAAGTACTGCCACTCCACATCAGTAGATGGAGTTTTGGCCTTTGGTCAAAGACTGACTTGTAAATAACCCATTCTTCTATTATTATTTTTTAAACTGTTTCTGTGACTTTTATACACTTCTACCAGGGATGATCAGTTAGAGTACCCATTTTTAAGAAGCCTCTATCAGGACATTTACTGACAGTGAGCACTACAGTATTTCAGATTTGAGAAGTTGTCTTGAGGCAGTGGGTGACCTGATCCCTTAATCCATTTTGAGGACTATACTCTGCTAACACACCATTTATTTTATGTATTCTCTCTGCTAGATTTACTTTTATGTGGGTTTCTTTTGTTCAGATCCCCTGCCTTATTATAGCAGAAGCCAGTGAAGTTTTGATCAGTATAAAATCAGGACATATTGAATTCTTTCACATTTGAAAAATGGTATCTCTGCTTAAATCAAATGTATGATTCATTCACGGCTGGTTTAGGATTTTATCGGACCTTGGGCAAGCTGTGTCTCAATTCTGTACAGTCAGAAGAATGAACAACTGCCAGTCCCATTAAAATACCGCTTCTAAAATCTTTCTCAACCCAAACCAACATGATACTTTAAAACTGCATGCACCAATTATGCATGCAAACACGTAATGGGAGAGATCATCTGTTGAAGAAATACTGTATTTACTTGAATATAGATTGGGGGGGGTTCCCCAATCAGCATGGGAGGAAGAACCCTTCATCTGACATACACATACCAGCAACTCACCCCGCCCCCATTAAGTACATTGGCTATCATTGAACTGCTGTTACAAGTAGCATGTGCTCAGCCATGGAAATCAACTATGAAGTTGAATGCAGCCCATAATGAGCATGCCCATAAAACACATGGCTCATATTGGGCAAACACACTGATGGGAGAGAGAGAGAGAGAGAGAGCGCGAGTGTGTGTGTGTGTGTGTGTGTGTGTGTGTGTGTCCCTTAAGAATGAGCTGTTCTTCCAGGACAGAATAATCACCGGGCCGGGTACTGCAAAACCAGCCTGGTACTCAGAGAGTCTAAAGCAAACTCTAACACCCTCCCCTGGTGTGAAAACTGCTGATAGGAACCTGTCTGCTTGTTTTGTGTGGCCCTTAAAAAAAGCACGCAGTTGTTCCCCAAGGAGGGAATGAGCACCAGGCCTCAAAGTACTACAATACTAAGCTGGCACTAGGAAAGCTAGATCCAACCCTGGCACTCTCGTCTTGGTGCCAAAACATAGTTCCCATTGTGCTCGCTCCCCCTCAGGGCAGGCTCTTTTTAAAGTCATGGTGAACCACTACATCAAATACATTTCAAATTCCTCTTCCCTCCCACAGCTGAGCAGTGCCTTTCTTTCCTATTTCCAGTGATTCCTGTTTCTTCATGAGCCTTAAATGTCTGGCAAACATAACCAAATGAGGGTTGAAACACCTCACCCATAACCCCTCTGTCACCCCCTCTTTCAGACAGCCTCTTGTGAGTTAATATGGTCCTGCCCTCTGAGGGGTGGAGACAAAGCAGGCAGCCCTGCACCACATCTGCATATAAATTTTTGGAAGGTCCCAGGACTTGTGACAAGATCACCCAGCCCTAGTCACAAGTGGGGGAATAATTAGCATGTAGATCCTTTATGGGGGTATCTGGATTACAGAATCATAGAAAGTTAGGGTTGTATAGGACCTCAGGAGGTCATCTAGTTCAACCCCCTTCTCAAAGCAGGACCACACTGAGCAGTGCTTGGCTGTGAGGTCATGCTAGCTTCAAACATTGTCTCTGCTGAGGCACTGCCCAATGAGATAAGATAAATCATAAGCCTTTGAGCTCTGGACTAATATCATGTGTATAAGTAGGTACAAAGGTGGTGCTCAAAAATGTGTTTATAGAGTGCCTGTGCTAAAATTTGCAGCAGTCAGGGCTGGGGTCAAAGGCAGACCCATAGCAATCTCCTGCTCCCCTCTACAGTTACTACCATCCCCTCTGTCCCTTTACCACACCTAAACATTCAGCTCACTTCCACATTGTGCTTTGTGGGGGGACCGAGCCTGAGCAGGGTCTGACAGTAAGCAGGGTAGGGTGAGGAGGAAGGCTGCAAGGGGAAGAAGCTGGGGGGTAGAAAGCAAAGGGGTCACCTGATTCACCCAGTCACTATTTTACCTGCTGTAGCAGTAGGAGGAGGAAACATTCTGATAATTCAAGGCAACGCTCCAATAATTCCATGTATATAATCTAAGTGTTGGGGGGTCATCTTATATTTGAGTATATGTGGTATCAACAAATCATTAAAATATTTTCCTGAGATACAACAATTAGACAATAGTTTCAAACAATTGCTATGCTTAATGATTGATAAGCTTCAATAAATACATGCGGGTAACCAAAGAAATACATACAAGGACTGTATTATTAAATGCATTATTTAATGCAGTTTTAAAAACCTCTTGTTAAGCGTGAGCAAAATCAGCATGAAAGTATTTAGTACAAGCAGTGAGACAAATAAAAAGCAAACTTTATATCTAAAGATGATATTATAATGCCTGTCTCTGTCATTTCACAACAGTGAGACAACATTTACTCTCAATTACCCCACTGTAAATCTAGTAAATCCAGAGTACTTTCTGAAAATATAAATGGCATTAATTTGGATTTTCATCTATGTAACTGAAGTAGTATTTGGCCCAAGTTGTATATAAATCAGGTAACTTAATACCATTTGGTATCACAGAAAGTCCATCTGGCATGTTTAGTACCTGAATGAGTTCCTGGGGTTGCATCAACAATGGTCTTATCAGCATTCAGCATCAGTGCAGGAGAATGAAGAAGGAAAAAAAATGCCAAACTGTGAGAGGAAAATGACAACACTAAAAGGACAAAAAAGGATTTCTTAACTGAGCTGAGGATTTTCTCTTTGTCTGTCATTTTCCCTCTCTCACGATAAAACGGATCCACATTCCAATCCACCAGAAGGAGTCATATCACTGTGTGTATGTAACTCCCATTAATTTTAGTAGAAGATGCAGCTATGAAAGAAGTGAAGATTTGACCTCTAAAACAAGTAATTGGCGTGAAGTGTTCTGTGGTTGGATCAAGGACTACACACAGCCAGTTGTGCCTACTTGGCCTCAGTTGTTTCAGCTTATGCTTCCTAGTAATTCAGTAAAGTGGCCAATTTGGGGACAGGGGATGGGGTGCTGAATGCTCATGCATGCACATATGAGTTGGGGCACAGAAAATTCACCTGCATTTTCATTTATAGGTGAATTTTCTGAAAATACTTCTATACTTCTGAAAATCAGTCCACAGATACTGACATCTAAATACAGCTAACAGACTTACCTGGGCCAATTGGTTTTGCAAACCTTTGCCAATGTCCTTTAACCACACCGTCTAATTCTATGTATTGCTTTCCTAATCCTTGATATCAAAGAGTTAACAGCATTCCAAGGAAGACTGAAGCAATACTAGACACAGACCCAGAATCACCACAATGAAAGGGGGCTGATGTATGTAATGAAAAATCTCTGCCACCCCAAGAACAGAGAGAAAATAACATTGACCCTACACTTCTTTCTGTAATATTCAGTTGGAAAACAAAGCAAGAGTCACATCAATCTTAGAAATGAAAGCAAAGTAAAAACTATATTTTAATTTTTTTTAAATGTTCCCTCCTTCTTTCAAGCCAGCCAACTAATTGTGGCAGTCTGCAGTCAAAAAAGCCCTTCCTAATACACAATCATTTTGATAGATCAGGGGAGAGAGTGGGGTCTATGGGGGAGCTTAGAAGGGTTGGGGGGGCTAGCAGGGTCTGCAGGGGAGGTTGGGAGATCAGGGGGACTAGTGAGGTCCATAGAGAGGGTTGGTGGGGTCCAGAAGGGTTTGACAGGATCTGAGAGGCTAGCAGAGGTGCTTGAGGGGATCAGGAGGGTTACCAAGATCACAGTGGCTCTCCGGTTTTGTCAAACACCCCCAGACTCCTCCCCCCCCACCCCAAATGCTGCCAAACTTCCCCAATCCCACAAACCCTCCTGGGGCCATCTTTACCAACATTCACCAGCTCTGGGAGCCTGATTGAAGTCAAGGTGGGGAAGGGGCAGCTCCGTGGTATGAGGGTTGGCAGGATCCTTCCCTCTGGAACCAGGGCTATCCTTCACACCCATACAAACAACTCCCCCAGTGAACCAACCCCCACCCCAATCCCACACACCCCTCCCTGCACCCTAATTTACTTCCTCAGCTCCCAGCACTAGGGAACACTGGTAAAACCAGACATGGGAGTGGCTTGCAGGATGGTGGATTTGGTGAGTTAAATCGGGGGCTGAGTGGTCCATTGTGGGGGTTGCCCATCTGGGAGTGAAGCAAAGGGATGAGGGTTAAAAATAGCCCGGTTTAGTGCACTGGGGGTAGGGGAAAGTAGGAAAAACACAGCCCCAGGGCTGGGGCCAATGGCTGAGCTTCCTCTAATCCCTCCTCCCCACCCCCAGTTCCTCACTCCATGGGCAGCCATGCAGCCCCAGATCCTTCAGACCAGACCCAGCATAGGAAGGGGGCCCACAAGGCAGGGGGCTCCATTCCTTCCTGCCCTAGCCCCTGCTGACCGCCTAAAGGTGGTGAGGCCGTGAGGCTGGGCAGCCCTGGCCAATCTGGGGTGGCCAGCTGCTCGCTCAGCGGGACTCAGAGTTCTCTGGCAGCCTGCTGTGAGTGCCCCCAGCCTGCTGGCCTTGGCCAATGCAGGCCACCTCCTTTCCCTCCCCACCCCAATCGCTAGGGCAAATATGAGTTCTATTCATTCCTAAATTAATTTAGGCCACTCAGAAAAAGCGATAAAAAGTCATGGAAATCTACCTAAGGCTTTTTGATTCTCTGTACCAAGCCTAAGTGTAACATTGGCACCTGGGTGAACTAAGTTAGATCAGGTAGCCATTCTTAACATGATCTAACCTCCCCCTAACTTCCCTGAATGTCTGCACCTAGCCCATGGCAGTACCCTTACTATTCACAGAATAACACAAGAGGGTTAAGATGCTAAAGCAAGGCTTTTTTTTTCTCCTTTTTCCAGTGCTATGGCATGTGGTCCACATCATTGCAGCCATGACTTTGAGGCTACATTAGTCATGGTGCAGTGATCAGTTTTTATTTTTGCTTTTTAAATTTACACATGAAGACAAAACAGTCAAGAATCCAGGAATAAGAGTTGTCATTCCTGTACCATACCACTGATAGCAGAACCAGACATCAGATCAGATCTGATATTCCCAGACGACATCTATGCCACTTCAGGCTGACCATGAGTTCTGACTGCCACTGCAGGACAGGCAGAAAAGCCAACACATTGCAGTGGGGTACAAAAGGGGGTTTCCCAATGTACTGTCAGAAGAACCAAACAAAGAAAAGGTGATAGGATGCTGGATCTGATCCTCCATTGCTTTGTACCTTGTATAGGTGTTATTAACAATTGTGTTGTAATATTTTACACATGCTTTGTATAGATGAAAAATGACTACATAAAGTATCAAAAATGGAACACTGAACCAAATAAAGACTGCAAACAGAATTAATAAGGGACAGCAGCATTTAGGAACACAGGAATGCCATACTATTTTGGACTCAAGGTCTGTCTAGCATCCTGTATCCTGTCTTTTACAGTTACCAGTACCAGGTAATTCAGACCAAGGTAAAAGAACCCCATGGTAGGCAGATGTCAGATATTTTCATGCCCCACAGTTCTTATTTTCATCACCATTAGTGAGAGATTTGCTTAAACCTTAATCCATAAGGCTTAATGGGCCTTCAAAACGTGTTATTTTTTTATTGTTATTCTGGATGTTCGTGATTGCCCTATAAACATATTATCCTTTTTGAAATCTTATTAGGTTCTTGTCCTCAAATCCTCCCTGTGATTAGGAGTTGCACAGTTTACCATATGTCATGTGAGAGGATACTACCATTTACCAGCCCTGAATTTCCTATCTGCTTATTTAATATTCTATGTTCTTGTGTGAGACACAAACAGAATCTCCTGCCCAGTGTTCCCTCGACTATCACTTAACATACATTTATCATGTCCCTCTAGTGCAACTTCTTTCTAAAGTAAATAATCCCAGCCTTTATTACTCTCTTTTCCAGGCCTTTGATAACTGTCATAACTCTTCTCTGAACCCATGCAGTTTTGCAATATCCTTTTACAAATGAGGTGATCAGTACCAAGCACATTTCTTAAGTCAGCAGGACAGAGAGACACCTACCACTTCCAAGATTAAACATTCTGATACCATGGAATGTAGTCCTAAAAAACTAGTACATATTTGCACAGACCAGTAGTAAAGTTGTTCCTTGTTTTAGGTCAACTGGAATTTACTTAAGAAAACTTTACACACTCTAGGTATGTTTCATATTTCTCACCAGCATAAACCAGGAGTTAATTCAGTGCATCTGATTTCAAAAGTTAATAGAAAACTAGTATTGAGGAGGACAGGTTGGCCCCCAGTGCAACGTACCAAGGGGCCACAGTAGCTAGATTAGAAATTCTACCTTTGCTCTCTTCTTGCATAGTTATTATTCTTGCTATGGAATAAAGTTGTTACGTTGCTGTTTCCAGTCAATCATTTCTATCTGTCTATTTGTGCTGTGCTGCAGGCAAACTTTTTAAGGTCTTGAGCTTTTACAGTACCAATTCCAAATTATCAGTGGTGGTAAATGTTCTAGTAAAAAACCTTGTGTAATAATAATTCCTTATACAAGTAGGTGGGGACATCTTTGCTGTTTGAGAATAAGCATTTCTCTCCATTATATGTTACTGATCAATATCTAATGTGAAAAATGTGTCTCTAAAAAGAAACCTAGATTACAGTTCTTTCTGTACTGAAAAATGTACTAAGATATTTTGCTCTTCTATATTCCTGTTGGTCTCTTTTAACTAACTACAATTTTTCTTTCATAATGGTGAGGTTTGCTCAAACTAGTTCACCATGAAAACTGAATATCAATAGACTGGAAAAAGAATATGTTGACCAAATAGACTTCTGGATTTTTTTTCTGAATAATTTGACTTGGGGGTTTTTTATTTGTTTGATCTATTTGTGCAACTGAATGCAATTCAGGAAGTTCTATGATTTTGATTTAAAATGCAAGGTCTCATGTTATATCATTATTAACTTCTATTGTTCATCACTAATAATGACTAAAATACAAAGCAGCTACCAATGGTGTAATTGTGTATGGTGATATGGGAGGACTACATGTAAAATGGCCAAATGAAAAATAAAATTCAATTCACAAAAGTTTATGTCACTTTAAACTTTTGTATTCATGTGTATGAACACTGAATTGGACATTCCTCCTTTTTATGTTGCATTGAATTGTACTTTAAATTACAGAATTAAATGCTCAAAGCAGAAACCTTGTCAGTTACAATGTCACTGAATCAAATGCTATAAAGATGAAGTAGCCCTGCTGTTATTTCTGTCAAAGCCTTCTGGCTATACTTCACATTTGGTGCCTTTATTTGTTCCTCTATTTCTATTTTGCTAAATAAAATGTTGAAGCAACAGCATGCGCTGTGAAACACAGACTGTAAATATAAGCACTGAACTTAGAAAGAGGTTGAACATATGAGACAAGTACTATGTGAATCTTAAAATTCTTTCCAATTTGGCAAAAAAAAATAATTTCCAACAGTTATAGCTGGAAAGGAAATAATTGAATGTACCTTATATAGATCAAAAACCAAACTGGCACTGTTTGGTCATGTAGGCTAGAAGTGCAGTATTATAAAATAAGACAATACCGACTCAAGTCTACATTCATTCCACACACAATAGTCTCACTGAAGTTATAGGCACATTATGGTCACATTTAGGTTTTTCAGCCCCTTGTAAGTCCTTTTATTTACCACTGTCAGTTAGTTTTGTTTCTGAAAAGCATTATTCTGAATGTATATAAAGATGGTCCTGCTCAGAACCAAAGAAACACTAAATGTGTTGTTCTCTTACTGAACTATATTCCTCTTTGCTTATAAAGTGTTCTATCAAAGAGTGCTCAAAACAACTACATGTCATTTTGTGAAATAAAAATAACATTCTCCATTTGGTTGCTATGATTTCTTTTAAGAGAAGGAGCTGTTACTTTTATTGGTGTATGAACAAACAGCTTTGCAAGTAAGCTGATTGTACTTCAACTTTTATTTTGAAAGACTTGTTTCAGGTAGCTCTGGCCCAAAGGTCTAAAATGGGCACAAAATGCTAATGGGTGCTTTTGTCAGAGGTCAACATGCAGGTGGACAAACCACCCGAAAATGCACGTACAAACTCCATCACAAGTAATCACAGGCACTTTAAAAAACCCTATGTTTTTGTAACTTCCTATGTTTTGTTGTTTTAAACATTGAAGGACTCCTTCCTGAAAATCTTATCATGGTCAAATATCATGAATTCTTTGAGATTCTTTGTCACCAATTATTTGAGATTCATTCTAAAAACAACAGCAGCAAACAGCTGTTATCAGTCACTGGTTATGAGTATGTCTATGTAGCACAATGTAGTGTGGAGTGGATATTCCCAATCCACCTCCTAATTTTGTGCCGCACTCCACCTTGGATAATATACCATTTCTCAAGGTATGTCTACACAGCATTACATTTTGCCATCTGATCAGCTTTCAGTTACATCCAGACTTAGAATATAATAAAAATCTCAACAGGTTGAGTTTCTCATAATGCAGAATTTTTCCTGATCTGTATATTAACTAGATCTCCGCTTTATTCAGATAAAACCATGCCCTATCATAAAATAATCAGATTGAGAGAGAAAGCTGTGTTAGTCAATGTGTACATTTGCCTAATTTACATATAAAAGTTATTTCTTCTCTGAGAACGTGATAATTTATAGTATGAAATCCCATCTGAAGTCATAGAGCCCTTCAAAATTAAGTGACAATAGATTCCAAGCTTCCCCATTTTTATTTTGGGAATTAATCATCATCTAGTTTACACCAGATACATCAATAGTGTAACTAAGGATAGACAAATAGGTACTACCTTCAGGCACCAACCTAGAAGGGGCACAAGATTAGTAGCTACTACCACTGCCTCAGCCACTGCTGCTGTCCAGGCTACAAAAACAGCCTGTTACACCTATTATTTTTAACTTTTAAACTATTATTTTACTGCTGAATGAAATTTACCTCCACACGCACATCAACCAGGCTGTCTTAGGTGCCACATACTCTCTTCGTATAAGTGGATCTTTCACACTGCTCTTTTTCTGACAAAGACTAAGCAAACACCTTTTTCCAAAATCATTGCTTATGCTATGAGGATCTGTGGCTAAGAGGCACCTTTCCTTCTTTTCCTCTCTGTTGCAGTCCCAGGAGTGAATCCTCAGAGTTATCTCATATCCACTTCTCTAAGAAACAGCAGAGCCAAAGGTTTCTTCAAACCTGGATCACCCATACAGCAGCTCAAAGTAGTAGAGGCAAGCCACTCAGTGTGTACAGCTGTTCTTTGAATACATTATATTTTTTTCACACTGGTGTTTTCTCAGAACTGATGCAATCTGTGCTCAAGAAATTCTAAAACAATGAAGTATCTGAAAACACTCTAAAGCATAAAGGACTCTGAAATGAATAAGCTTAAGAAGAAATTATTCTGAGGGTAAAACTCCTACCTAAATTTCTGAAACTGGAAAGTCACCATAATTCAATTCCTATTCTACAGACTGGTTCTGCTATGACCTTGACCCTTTATTTGCAGCTTTAAAAAGTGAATGCATAGAAAGAGAATGTGGGTCTCTGCTGGACTGGTAAATTAGACATAAGCCCTAAAAATATGTTCAAGCACATATTTAGATAGCTGCAGAAACAGGTATCTGGGTGGCTTCTTAGCCTGTAATCCAAAAGAAAAAGAAATCACTCTCTAGAAAATGCATATTATTTTTTAACTGTCTTCCTTCTGTTGTTATTCCTGGTTGATTCTTCTTTCATATATTCAGTAGTCCATAATCTTTAACAGTGATTATAATTTATTAATAACTGATTCTTAATTCTTTTGCATCTTCTAGCAGACATAATATCCTGAACAATAATGATATAATCGTGGCCTGGAAGGAAAAAAGAAAAAAAATTAATTAAAAAGATTTCATTTTCAATTTAAAAATTATAGCATTGCCAAATTCAACAGCTATATTCACTGCTCAAGCCTCAGCACAGTATCATATATTATTTTTAATTAAGATATCCTTTTGTATTTCCCTGATAATCTTCTGGCTCTTAAACCATGAAAAAACAGCTAAACTATGCCATTTAACTGATTGTGTGCTGCCTTAATTCATATGTTTCACCTTTAAATATTTACTTGACAGCCTACTTGTATTCAAATATACCTGCAGTTGCTGGAGAAAATAGCATGCCACATAATTCAATCCAGCCATAATTTGTAGAAAATTTACATGAGCAGTTTGACATAATTTATGTTCCAAGTTTAACCTAGAGTCAAGGAACAGCATGTATGAGTCACCCACTGTTTGACTGCGTGTGGTAATACTCAACTCAGAAGACATGATCAAGAAGGAGTTTTTTCTTTTGATGTTACTTTTTGACCATGCACAATATGTAAAACTAAATCCTTTATAAAATATGGTAAATCTGTAAAGATTTCTGAGTGTTTATTATGTATGGCCAGTTGATGTTTGACAAGCAGACTACATTTCGCACCCTGTTTAAGAACTGCTAAATGAGCTTACATAAGGGAAGTTCTCTAGCAGATCGTTCTGTCAAGGGGTGTGCCTGTATACATGGTAAAGAAGAGATGGCCTTACTGGTGCTAAGGACCACATCTTAATCCCTGCAAGTACTTCTATTAACTTCCAAAGTACTCCTCAGGCACAGAAACATTTGATAAAACTAAATTCACTGTATGACAGAAGAGAGTCCATCAAAGGCTTTGTCTTTCGTGTCTTGCATACTCTGTACTCACTGAGCTAATTACAGGACAGTAACTTAAGGAAATGAGGGTTTGCAACACTGATCCCCTACTTGCATCTAATTATTGCATTTCCTCTTGTCATTGTTCAAAGAAAATGTTTTTCATAAAAATGGCAGACAACTTGCTTTCAACATGTTTGCTAATTAATTTTTGTCTTGTGTATATATATTTTTTACCTTTTTAGGTCGTTGTGTGCACTGCCCTGCAATTCATAGAAAAATACAAAAGTCATATACTATAATGCATTGGCATGATTTACCCACAGTACTGTACATTTTAGAAGTACTTTATATATTTTTACTATAATTCTTATATTTGGCATAAGATGCAAATCTAAACTTTGGTACCTAAATAAACTGAAGTCCTGAGCCTCTAGGTAAGTATCATAGATAAGCATCTAACTTCAAGCATGCATGTTGGGAAAATATTGGATTTGTTATGTGTATATATAAGAGCTGAAACTAGCCATGAGTGCAAATGCTAGACAGACTCAAAGAGCAGAGGAGATGGGGATTACCAAAGTGCATAGGGAATCAGAGGAGGAAGATTATTCAAATGCCTATAGTCTTGTAATAAGTAAGTACAGTCTGTTCCTGTTTAAAAAAAAATGGTTTGTCAATTTTTTCCCTTGTATGTGGTTGCAAAATTCAGAATGTGGGTATTGTCAGTGCCGACTGAATTTCTGCATTGCTCTTTTGTGAGTTCTTCAGCCCAAAGGCACATTAGCATTACAGGGTTTTTTGCATTCAGATTAGGTCTGTAGAATTATTTCTTATTATAACTAACTAACTAAACTATTGTCTTGGAGTTTTAGAATTCTCTAACTAGCAGGCTATTGGCATATCTTGATGCTTTGCTGCTCTAACTTTCATTTCACATAGTGAGCTCTGTTCACTTAAGTGCTGCCAAGGTTCTTCAAAGTATTTGAATGAAACTCTTCATAAAACAAACAAAAAATCCATTACCAGCAGCCACCAAATGTTGTAGACTTGACAAATGGCCAACCTGGAAACTTAAAGGAAATTTGCTGTGCTGACAAGTGGCTCTTGTGAAGGTGCTGTTTACTTAAATGGTGTGTGTATACACTACAGTGTAACAGTTTTGGAAGTCTAGGATCAGTAAGGCTGCTAATTAAAGTACAGCATCAATCCCGTGTGTTTTAGAATGGATTTGTAAATCTAATGCTGTCAGCTCACTCCAGATCTGAATTCATTATTATAATAATGTTTCAAGTTGTGCTGCCTGAGTCAGCTGACTTGGACCATCTGAGCAGCTGTTCTGTGCTGCAAAGGCTTACAGGCTCTTGCCATAGAAGAGGCTCAGCAGCAGTTACTCTTATCACATTTTGCCCCAGCAGTAGTCACCTACTATAGTCACTCCACTGAACATTCAAGAGAGGAGCACTATGATATGAAAATCAGAATAAATTTTATACATGTTTAAAGCTGAAATTACAAACCTAACATACATATGCAGAACCGTAAGATATTGACTAAGCAGATTAGTATTGGAAAGCTCCTTAATAAAAGAAATCTTTGGCAACTTAGGTTGAAATTCTGCAAAACCCCACAGGGGTTAAAAACTTTTTAAAATCATTATTAAATAAGAAAGTGGTACTCTTTCCAAATCATATTCTCCTCCCCCAAGATATATAACAATATATTCATCTGTTTTGACAAGTACTTGAATTTTTCAATGCGCAGCCATTTTAATAGCAAGCAGCACATTTTTCTGTTGCAGACAAACTGAACCGTCACGGCTCTACCTTTCACTTGCAAACCAAAACCTTCAGGACTTCTGCAGTAACAGATCATGGAAGATGGCTTTCTCCTTTGTTTTTTAAAAAATCCACTGCCTTCTCTATAATTATACCTGGTGGAATTGGACTTTTAATCAGATTGTACATGCCTAAATACCCATTTTTAGCAGCCCCCTTGAAGAAAACAGGACATAAAATAGATCTTAACAATTAATTAAGGTTTAAAACTCAAAAATGAAATCAAAATGTAACCTATAAGATTTTCTCTTTGTTTCGTAGAATCATAGAAAAGTAGGAATGAAAGGAACCCTTAAAGGTCATCTAGTCCAACCCCCTGCCTGAGGCATGATCATCCCTATCCAAACCATGCCATACAAATCTTTACCTCACCTATTACTAAAACTACATGGGCAACCCTATCACACAGTCACAAAGCCTAGCATCCTAACCTGCCACAGGTAAAGCAAGGGGACAACAGTGGCCAATGTTCTGCTGCTGCAAGGGTTGTTAAAAAGGCTTGAGAGATCCATGGAAGAGGGCTACACCTTCCACTACAGAAGAAGGCAAAATCTCCCACAGTTCATACCAGTCTGACCATGGGGTAAAATTCCTTCCTGACCCCGAATGTGGCAATTGGGCTGATCCTATGAGGAAGGCCAAGTTCCTTTAGCTAGGAACCTCTGGTTTTTAGTCCTAGCAGGGGTATTGGCACACCCTAATCCTTTGGCAATGCATAGAAGGGTGGCACTGCACCCCGTGCGAAAGGTGCCGCCAACATTGCCAGCAGCACCTGCAGGAAGACACTGATCTCCACCGCCCCTTGCTGCTGACACCGCTTGTGGCATCTGCAAGCAGTCAACGATTGCCACCAATGCTGCCAGTGGCATCTGCAGGTGGTCATAGACTACCTGTCGGCACTCACCACCCCCCCACCCCCCCACTGCTGACAGTGACACTGCCATGCTCCTGCTACCAACAATGCTGCCACCAGCTGCAGGAGCTCACTGTGGCCCCCCAGCCCCGGAAGGCACACTACATTCATGCCCCAATCTAATTCCTTGGCCGCAGCCAACACCCAACGTTTCTAAAGAAAGAAGAAAAAATTCTATCATATGTTGCAAAAGGAGTGGGGAAAAGTCCTTCTTGGCCCTATGTGGCAAAAGCAAAGCCCAGAAGCATGGGAAATACCCATTGTATATTCTCAACACAGCTGCTCCTAGATGATCCTTGACCACTGGTTATCCAACCTCTTCTTAAACACCTCCAGTGATGGGGATTCCATACCTTCCCCAGGCAGTCTATTTCATTTCCTCACTGTCCTAAGAGTGAAGATTTTCTTCCAAAGAGAACAGTGTTCTCCCTCATTCTTATGGCAGGCCTTTAGATATTTGTGGATTGCTACCATATCCCCTCTCCAGTGCCTTTGCATTAAGATGAACATGCTCCTGTTTCCTTCAACATCTCCTTATACGGCTTGTTTAGCAGGGAACCCTTAACTTGTTATGGAAAAACAGAATGGCCCCTCTAAGGGAAGGTTTTTTGTGAACCAAACAAAGGCAGCCAGTCAGGCTGGGGTTAATAAGCAGCCTAGCCAGCATGTCAGCTGATAGGGCACATGACCAGAAGCTGGCAGGGCTCTGGGCATATAAGCCCCAGGCACAGCCACAACCAACAGTCTGTCTCTGGAAGCAGAAGGGAAAGGAGCCCTGCAGGGGAGCTGTCTGCTGAGAAAAGACTGTGAGCACACTATACCTGAAGATGGCATGGAAGCCTGGAGTTGAGCTAAGCCAAGGAGTGTAGCCATGCAGGCCTTAGGATGAATAGCTCCTGGCCAGGAAGGCTGCAGGGGGATACCAGACTGACCCCAGTTGCTCTCAAGACTGCCAGTATGCTACTGGCCCTGCTACATCCAGGTAAAGGAAACCCTGCTGTAAGGCAGCGGGATATAACTTCCTGTTGTTTCTGGCAGTTTGTGCAAAGAACTGTGAGGGGCAATTTGAAGTTCCCATTAGTGCCCGGGACCTAGTGGCTTGTAAATTGCTGGGTGGCAATATTAGTGGCTTGTAAATTGCCAGGTACTTTTCCAGCTTCTCCTCTAAATCTGACAAGGAAGAAACATCTGCCACTGCCTGTTCTACTCAAGGGCTGTGACCAAGTTCTTGTAAAACCTTTTTCATGGCACATAAGGTAAAGCTGGTGCAACAACTTCCGCTCCAGGTTTCTGTTTCTTAGATTCCTCCTAAACAATAACACCTCTGAATCTCCTAATCGGTGAGAATCTAACTTCTCCCGTAAGCTCGGGGAATTCTACAGCCCGAGTTGTTGTAACGGCGCCTATTATTTGTTGCAAAATTCCACCCTCTGTGCGGCAGGGGAGACCTAACCCTGCCCCTCCAAGACTCAGGCATTTCTACCGCTCAAGTTGTGCACACCAAAAGAACAATAAACACGGAGCTTCCTCTGTACTCCCCTTCCACAATTCTCCACCTCCAGGGGGTAGCATGGTCACCACTGGGTCCTGGTCCTGTTACATTTTCCTCCCAAGCCCTTTATCATTTCTTGCCACCTGTCAACCCTCCCAAACTTGTCCATGTGCTTATTAAAATATGGAGCCCAAAACTATATGCAGTACTTTAGATGATGCTTTACCAGTACTGAGTAAAGAGATACCATCCATTTTGTCTTGCAACTAATGCTTTAATGCATCTCAAACCCCATTCACCTTTTGTACAGCTGCTTCACACTGCAGACTCTTATTAAGTCTGTTATCTACCAGGACTTCTAGACACTTTTTGTTCTGTTGCCATCCACCCAAGTATCACTCATCTTGTGTTTTTGATTATTCTTCCCAAGGTGTGGCACCTTGCATTTGTCTGCACTGAACTTCATCCTGTTAGTTTCCATCCAGATTTCTAAAGTTCAAGATCCTTCTGAATTGCAATCCTGTCCTCCAGTACATTTGCAATCCTTCTAAATTTTGCGTCATCTGCAAATTTGCTCAAGAAGGTCTATCTTTCTGCATCTAAGTCATTAATAAACCTGGTGAACAGCACTGAGCCCAGCACAGACCTCTGTGGCACTCAGCTTGAAATCTCTGGCTATTCTGACATGGATCCATTTATAATTACCCTTTACATGTGGTTATTAAGCCAGTTGCTTGTCCACCTTGTAGTAGTTTTGCCTAGCCCATGTTTCTCCAATTTGTTTATGAGATGGTCATGTGAGACTTGGTCAAAAGCCTTGCTGGAGTCCAGAGCACTCCTCCACTCAACCAATTATTATGTCAAAGAAAGATCAACTTTCTTTGTTCAATAGGGCTATAGAGACATAGTATGCCCTCTTAGTCTGAATTCAACTAGAAGGCAGGGTAGATTTGCACCTTATAAACTAAATGAAGTGTATGTATGCACGCACAGGTGTGTGTGTGTGTGTGTGTGTGTGTGTCTGTGTGTTTTGGTACATTTGGTATTAATTTTGATCCTGAGTGAGATCCAAAACCAGAAGTAGTCTGTTCATATGTGGCAGTTGGCTCATGTTGCTGTTTGAGTACAGCTTTGCACCAACATGGTAGAAAGCTCATGAAAACACTTCATTTTGCAAGGAGAAAGGTTATTACCAGTTTTCTGAGGAGTTAGGAGGAAAATTCAGGGATATCATATTTTGAAAAGATGGCAAAGCCCATAATAGAAACACCTCGTCATGAACTTGCACATTTCCATAACACAGATTTTTCACCCAAAAAGGTAGACCCTATGAAAAAATACACAGGCACACACCATATCTAGCATACACTTAAGGCTGCATCTATACATACACTGCCATGTTATCCTGTCCCTCTGGTTCTACCCCGTTATGCTCACTTTCTTCTTCCCTCACCACCAGCCACCTCCTGCTATTCCAGACAACATCAGATATGCCTTCTTCCCACCTCTCCCTAGGCCTAATGAATTTCTGCTCCCAGGAACCTTCCACCCCTGGCAAATTTGTGAATTCTAACTTCTGTCCACCTCTATACCTGCACCATGGCTGGAGCTGGTGCAGGAATTATTGGCTCTGGCTGCTGTGCTGTGCCACATACGAACAGGTGGAAGAAGCCAGGATGCAAGGAAGCAGCAGCTGTCACAGTAGCAGTCTAGGACATAGCAAAGGGTCCCTCTCCCCACACATAGCAGCATGGTTTGCTCCATTCCAGCACCATTCTGCCATTCCAAATCAACCAATATTAGGAAGTTTTACTGTTTTATTAATATTATTCCTCTTTGAAAAATCTCACCAAATGATAACAGCATGAAATCCAGACCTGATCTATAGCCCTGAGTAGAACTTGAACCATGAGGCATAGTTTAAACTTAATACAAACACCTCTCCTTAAAAGTGAGGTACACTGACTGCACCCAGATAAAAGGCCAAATCCTGTTTTATTTGCACCATAATCTCACTGGAAGTGATCAAAATAATTGAGTAAGGTGAATAGCACATGACCCAAATATTTAACTCTTACATGCAAATACCATGTCATGAATAGAGAATTTTACAGCTCACTTATTAATATTTTAGCCAAGAAATAAGAAGTACATCTGTCTGTTGTTGGACTGCTTTTTCCCACTGTTTCTGCTTCAGCTGAATCTCCCATAAAATAATATTTATACAGGCTTATACAAATGAAGAAATCATGTATCCAGTTGGGATGTATGAATTTTTAGATGCTTTTAATATCAAAATCAAGCTGCATATGTTCACAAAAATGTTTATCATGGCATATAGGTGGAATGTAGGATGGTGGTGATTTTCTGTAAAGTGAAATGTTGAGAACACCTCCTTTAACCACTTAAAGGGTGGATAGTATGTACAACTGATGTTTTTTCTACAGAACATTGTTCAAAAGAATACTGTACTGGACCATGTTTGGTTGCCTCTAATAGAGGCACCCAGACAAACAGAAAAGAGAGGATTGATGAAGTAACTAGAGGATGTAGTTCAGAAATAAACACATATTAATAATAAGAGTTCATCTGTCCTGCATGTCATCAGAAAATAAGTACTTACAAGTTCTTTTTAATGCATAATGATCAATTAATGTCCTGTCAGGCATGCTAGATGAAAAAAGCCACATATCTATTATATCGTGTTTCTGTCTGTACATTTCAAAAAAATACAGAATGTCACAAAATACTACTGTGCATAAGAATGTTTTTATCCATATCCCCCAGAGAGAAAAAGAATCAGAGCTTGCTTTAAGCACCAATGAAATCTGCAAGTGTAGGAAGACAGCCCCATTTACAAATCATATATTTTCTATTTCTAAAGTTGCATTAAAAAAGTATATATTCAGCCCCACAAACCTTTGCAGATTATTGTTACCCTGCAGCTCATTGAAATACTAAGAGAAATTGCCGTTATGGGTATTTCCTTTTAAAATGCTATAAGAATGCTCATTCTTGGTATTATGCTCACCTGGTATTATAGTGAAAAACAAGATGATGGCAACAAGAAGATTCTGCTCCTGGAAAGAGAAAAATTCCATTTAATTTTGTCAGGGTGTCCTAAAGGAAACTTGCATGATAATATTTATTTCTTCTGGGAGACATTATAGTGGTGGAAAGATGGGGCTTGGGCACTGGTCAATGATAGAAAGCCCACTCTGAGCACAAGTACCATATTTTATGGAAGTTGCTAAAGTAACAGCGTTTTTCTTCCTGTAGAATAGGTGGAGAGAGAAATATAAAACTGATGTAGCTTACATCACATGTAAACTACAACGGATGTAGCTTACAAAAGCTACAGTTTGTTTCAGCAAATTTGAAATTGTTTTAGTGAAACATGTTTGTATATTTCCATGAATACATGCTTGTGAGGGGATCCTGAAGACTTAAGTTCCATCATATATTCCAGCTTGGTTATATTATATGTAGCAGCACTGCCAGCTCCCTCACACCAGCTTCCTAGAGCAGCTTAATCCCAGCCTCTTGAGAGAGAGCACTTCTAGAAGTAGAGGACAATTCAGTTTCCATGGCCTAATTAAACTCTTTGCCTGTATGCTGATATTGTTCACTGGTATCAGTTATAATGTGGATACTGTCCCTTAGAAAGTGGTCTAGAACTGCTAACTAATTTCACATAGGCAGTCAAATGAATGGCAGCGGCATTTGGTCACTACCAGCATAGGCTGTATTCAAATTGTTGAAAGTTTGTACTGCATTACCTGTCTTGTAAACTATTGATGCATTCGTAATGGACAACTACTTTGATCATTTTGTCATGGATTCGAAACTTCTTTTGGTGTTCTGCAAATGGAAGAACTTGAGACCTAAAAGGATAGGTCTGATGAATTTTAAGAGGTGAAAAACTCAATGGAAACATGTATCTGACATTTATTTATGCAAATCAGACTGACTACATAGTATTGGTTTATTCATTAAGTAGGCACCAAATCTTGCTTTGCCTTTGACAAAGTAAGGAATATGTTGTGCGTATATATAAAATTGGTTTGATCATGATACTCAACGAGTACTCAGCAATGGCTCAATGTCTAGCTGAGAAGACATTGGGCTGGGTACCACATGGAGTTCTCCATGTGTCTGCGCTACGATTTGAACAATGGCAATAAGTGCACGCTCAGCAAATCTGCAGATGTAACGAAGTTGGGTGGAGTAGCTGACATTCCAGAGGGTAGGGCTAGGATCCAGAATGACTTGGATAGATTGCACAAATGATCTGCAATCAGTCAGATGAGATTCAATAAGGGCCAGTGCAAAGTCCTGCCCTTGGGGACCAAATAATTTCATGCACAAATAGAGAAAGGGAAGCAGCTGGCAAGGCTGCAGTATTGCAGAGAAGAATCTACAGTTTACAGTAGACCAGGCATGCCAAACATGGCACACAGGCTGGATCTGGCCCATTGAGCCATATAATCCACCCTGTGGGTAGCTGGAACAACCCTATGTGTCAGCCCCAGCCCCAGCCCCAGCCCTGCAAGTTGGACCCAGCACCACAAGCCTGCACACAGCACAGGGGGTCCATCCAAAATTTTCCTGCCCTTTGATCAGACTCTCCTCTGGACCCTCTCAAGCTTATCCATGTCCTTTTTTAATTGTGGAGCCCAAAATTGGATACAATACTCTAGCTGTGGCCTCACCAAGGCTGAGTACAGCGGGAGGATGACATCCTAGGATTTACTTGAGAAGCATCTATGAATGCAAGCCAGAGTTTTGCTTGCTTTACCAGCTACGATGTCGCATTGGTGGCTCATATTCAACTTGTGGTCAATCATGACCCCCAAGTCCCTTTCGGCCGTGGTGCTAGCAAGCAAAACACTGCCGAGCCTATAATTGTGCTGTGGGGGGTTTCCCCAAGGTGGAGTACCTTGCATTTTTCAATGTTGAATTCCATCAGGTTTTCATCTGCCCATTTTCTGAGCCTAAGTTGGCCTGGATCACCATCCTGTCCTGTGTGTTACCCCAAAGCTGGGTGTCATCGGTGAACTTGGGCAGTCTGCTTCTGATACCAATGTCCACATCATTAATAAATATGTTAAAGGACAGAGCCTTGGGGGACCCCACTAGTTACAGCACATCATGATGATTTACTTCCATCAGCTACCATTCTCTGGGTCCAACCTCACAGCCAATTCCCCAGCCATCGAACTGTGATACAACTGAGGCCACAGTTGGCCATTTTTTCCATGAGATGATCATGGGACACCAGATGAAAGGCTTTTTTAAAATCAAGATATATGATGTCAATCTCTTCTCCCTTGTCCAGGTGCTTTGTCACCTGGTCATAGAAGATGAGATTGGTCAGGCAAGACCAACCTGCAACAAACCTGTGCTGGATATCCCTCAGAATGTTGCCATCAGCCAGTTAGCTAAGAATGGTCTCTTTAATAATTTTTTCCAAGATCTTCCCTGGGACAGAGGTCAAGCTGATAGGCCTGTAGTTCCCCAGATCTATTTTCCTCCCTTTCTTGAAGATAGGCACCGTGTTGACCTTCTTCCAATCTTCAGGCACTTCACCTGAGCACCACTAGTTCTCAAATATCTGTGCCAGTGGCTGAGCTATGATGCCTGCCAGCTCCTTAAGTACCCTGGGGTGTAAACAGTCTGGGCCACCTGACTTGAAGGTGTCCAGCCTCTCAAGGTGTTCCTTCACATGATCAACATTGATGAAGGGTAACAATTCTCCCTCACCCTGGCCATCCCGTACCATATTGAACAGAGCCATCCCTTGGGGCTGGTGAAAAACCAATGCAAAATACCCATTAACCAAGTTGGCTTTTTCCTGGGTGTCAGTTGTCCCATTTGGTTTAGCAGTGGTCCAATGTGACCATTGCTTTTCCTCCAGCTCCCCACATATCTAAAAAAGGACTTTTTATTGTCTTTGATACGTGTAGCCAGTTGGAGTTCAGTCACAGCCTTGGCTTTCTTGGTTCTCTCCCTACAGGTCCGGACCAGTGCAGAATATTCCTCCTTTGAGGTGGCTCCAACCTTCCATCCTTTCTTTTTAGACACAGGAGGTCCACAAGCACCCTGCAGAGCCAAGGGAGCTGCTGTGCCCTTTTGCTGCCTTTCCTCTGAGATGGGATAAACATTGCTTGTGCTTTCAGGATCACTCCCTTAAGGAGCAGCCACTCATCCTGAACTCCCCTCCCCTTCAGGTTATGGTCCCTTTGGGTCTCACCAACAAGCCTCCTGAGCTTGTCAAAGTCAGCTTTCTTGCAGTCAAAGACTTCTGCATTGCTAACTGACTTGCCAGCTTTAGAGTGGATAGTGAAGGTGATCATCCCATGGTCACTGTCTCCCAGCTTCCCTTTGATCATTAGATCACTGATTAGATCATCCCTTATTGCCAGTACCAGGTCGAGCAGCACTTTACATCTTGTCGGTCCATAGACTTCTTGAGTCAGATAGAGCTTGTCCACACACATGAGGAAGCTTTGCAACGGTTCCAATTTGGCCGAGTGCTCTTCCCACAGATGTCTGGGTAGTTGAAGTCTCCCATGACAATCGTGCACCGGGAGCATGCAGCCTCAGCCAGTTCCTTGGTGAATTCCTGGTTGAGTTCTTGATCCTGATTAGAAGGTCTGTAGTAGACTCCTACCATTGTGTCCCCTGTGCCATGTTCACCATGAATTTTTACCCAGAGAGTCTCCAGTTATCCAATCTGGATGCCAATGTCAGCTTGCAGAGATGTGTAGCTTTCCTTGACATAGAGAGCTACACCCCTGCCCCTTTTGTCTACACAATCTCTCCTGTACAAAGTATAGCCATCCATACCTGTGGCCCAGACATGGGTGGAGTCCCACCAGGTCTCCATTATCCCTATGAGATTGTAGTCATTCTAATTTAGCAGGGGGACAAGTTCCTCCTGTTTGTTCCCTAAGCTCCTGGCATTGGTATACAGGCACCTAAGTGTCCCACTGGAGGCCCTAGTCTTCCCTACACATCATTCTGGGCCTGGAGTAAGAGCGAGTTCCCTTGAGTGCCTTAGCCTGCTGTATTTGCAAAAGTTGCCCAGTGGGCTTGCTGTGGCAGTAGTCCCCCCATCCCCCAGCAGTGGGCTTAGTTTAAACTAGTTAATTGCACAATTACCTTGAAAATAGCTACACATGCAAAGTAGCTATCATACAATAAAAAAGCTCCAACCAGCTATAAAGTTAGACCTTGAAACTGGTACTAACTTTACAACTGGTTGCTATCGAGCTTTAATTTGTGCATGTAGCAGGGTCTACCCTCTTGCTGGGAGCCCCATCAGCTGTGTACCTTCCCAGCTGCAGGGGTGCACCTTGTCCAGCTGAGGCTGCAAGTGCTACAGCTGTGGGTTCTGGATCCCCACGGCATGCCTTCCTTCCAGCAATCATAGAAAGTTAGGTTTGGAAGGAACCTCAGGAGGACATCTAGTCCATCCCCCTGCTCAAAGCAGGACATTTAGTCCAACCCCTGCTCAAAGCATCCCCAACTAGATCATCCCAGCCAAATATTTGTCTAGCCGGGTTTTGAAAACTTCCAAGGATGGAACTTCCACAACCTCTCTGGGTAACCTGTTCCAGTGTTTTACTGCCTTCCTACTGAGACTCCCCCTGATCCAGGGATGTGTGAAACCCCCAGGGCAGGAGGATCACTGATGCAACAATCTCCCTGCCCCAGGGTGCGTGAAACACATTTGTTGAAACGCATTTGTTCTGTGTGTGTGTGTGTGTGTGTGTGTGTGTATTTCCATAAACACAAGTTTGTAAAGGGATCCTAGAGAATGAAGTCAGATCATATAGTCCAAACTGGATATATTATATGTACCAGCATCACCTCACACCACTTTCCTAGAGTAGCTTAATCCTAATCTCCTGAGAGAAAGCACTTCTAGAAGTGGAGGGCAATTCAGTTTCCATGGCCTAATTAAGCCCTTTCCTTCTTTGCTGATACTGATTATAACATGGTTTCATGCATCCTCAGGTTAGAGAGATCACTGCAGTAGTAATCCAGGGGGTTTCATACATCCCTAAGGCAGGGGGATCACCACAGTGGTGGTTTCCCTGCTGTGGGGGTGCATAGGCACCCTTGCTGCTGGATGTCCAAAGGGGCTCTGAGCCATGAGAGCTTGCCAATGCAGTGGGATCCTGGGCTCCCCCTGCACCAGCAGTAAAGCACAATGGGATCTAAAGCATTTCCTGCTATGATCAATGGGATCTAAAGCATCTCCTGCCGTGATCAATGAGATCTAAAGCATCTCCTGCCATGTACATGTGAATCACACTTTAGATTCCTTTGCTCTTTTACCTGCCCATGTCGAGGGGGTCTAATGACAATTTCAAAATAAATCTATTTTGTGTTTAGTGATCATTTACTAAACCACACCACTTTTCTACGTAGTCATAAATGATGAGTGCATTCAATAATGCTGCCATCAGCATTCCCAGCTGCTGTGTAGTTTCCCACTCATTGCATACTAAATGGTTTTACTTTGAATTTGCCATTGCTTTCTGAAACACCCTCATTTATGCCAATTAATAACTATATTCATCTTCCAGAATGCATGTGGTTTTCTTATTTTTTTTAATGAGACCTATTTAGGTCTTGAGCCAACTATTGTGTTGAGAAAATGGGAAGAGAGACTTACTGAAGAACCCCTGATACTCTGTAACTGTTTGTGTGCATGCAGTTATCCCATGGTAAGTGAAAGCTAAACCATACATCTTATCCCTGAATGAAACCAAAGCAGTTACTGCACATCAGCTGTTCTCACTCCTGTTAATTTACTTTAATTTGATCATTTGTGCATTTGCTCACAACATTTACAAATAGTCTTGAAAGCAAAGGCCCCAGTTTTGAAGATGAATTCATTCAGATGAATTTATACATATACACAGAGATGTAGGAGGATCCACCTGTAGTAATCTGTGGATTAGAACCAAAGAGGGTTGCCACAGAAGAAAGACTCTTAATCCAAAATAAAATTGAACTGTTACAGAGGTTCAAACTACAGTCCCATTCTCCAGCCTCAGTCTTTATTGAATCCAGTTTAGCATGGATCATATGAGAGTAAATAAAAAATAGGAAAACACATTGATAAGTAAATGCATATGGTGAAATATTAAGATTTAGCATTGCACAGCATGGAAGAGAGTTCAAAATATGCATAAATGTTCAATTTACATGGTCATATAGAGAATTAGTTTATTGTCTACAACTTTTTCAGAAATACTGAGCCAAATTTTAAAAATATAATCTGTGCTGATTACCTGAACTGAGTTCAGTGGAAGCCAAAACTTTTGAATAACTCTTCTTGATAAGGAACATTTAGCATGCAAAAATAAAGTGTGTTATAATTTTGGTTTTAATGTATCCTCTAATGTCTGAGTCAACATGAAATTCCAATGATAACATACTAAAAAGGTACGCTGCCTGGGATGTGCACTTAATTGTAAAATGTCTGTCTTTCCTTTTCCTGTTTGTTGTCAATTGCAATATGCTGAATCATAAGGTTAGGGAGGCATTTAAAGTCTGCTTTGTAGCTATTGTAGTTTTTCTCACATCCATGCTGGCCTTTTCCTTTAATTATCTATAAATTATTATTCTTGGCTAGCCTGCACTTTCCATCATGAACTATTTGCCTTCCAAACAGGCTCTGCTTCCTTCTTATCTTTGTTGGCTTATTGATATTTCCTATTCCAACAGCTCTTTTCCTTTCTGCATACTGTGCATGAACATTCTCCTTCTAAGCCAGCCATATCCTCACCTTCACAGCTCACTTCTCGCTCTCTTTTTCTCTCTCTGTTTTGAATAACAAGCTATTTCCTCTCTCATTTCCTCTCTCAGAAGATGTTTTGGGCCTGTTCCCAAAAATCTCTGGCATTAAATTATGCCCATTCCACTTCTGTGTTTTCAATGGGCAGGCTTCCAGATGTGTTTCATCAGTCTAGGCCCCTTGGCCTGCAGTCCAGGGGTAGGTCTGGCTATGTAAATCATGTTCATTACTCGGTTAGCATTCCTGGCAGCCCTGGACAGTGGTGACAGGGTTGGTGGTGCTTGTCCCCCCTGGCAACAGGCTCTGTGGTTCATGTTTTCAAATCAATTGCAGGGAGTCTGTTGTGGTATAATATGAAACCCTGGGCTTCCTTTTTATTGCAAGTGAAAAGGCTATTAGACTGAGGAAGAAAAATGCTGAGTCAGTTATTTACCCAGCTAAAATACATTTTTCAATTTACTGACTGATAAGTGTATTATCCAATTACCTTCATATCTTTAACAAAGTTACAGGTCGCCTGGAAGTAAGGTTAATAATTCTAGTCAAAACAAAAAAGAGCTGTAAGGAGGAAGAGTCCTGTTAGATAGAATTACAGGTTAGGTCATTAAAAGTGAACAGCTTTGGAGGAAAGTGTATTTACTTTGGTTCGTGGTATTCCAAGCAGTTTGTTTTTTTCTCTCCAATGTCATATTTATATTAAGAAACGTAACAAGGCACAAAGTTTTGCTGATTATCTAAGCTTTGTAGTGGCCTCTTTAGGATGAACTTTTTACACCTAATTCTCCACATCCATTTAAATATTTGCTTACCCAATATTAGTACCAATTAACTAATATTGTCAAAAAAAAAGAAACAAAAAGAGGTCACAGGTCTGTCCAAACATATATGGTTTACCAGATAGAATAATTGAAGTACACCAGTTTTGGTACTCAACAGGGAGTTGATATGGCTAGCGCTGTATCTTGCCGGCTTTGACTCCTCAACCCAAATGACTAGGTATCTATCTATGCCAAAGCTAATAGTGGGCAGCTTCTGGTATGAGACCAGATCAAGGCTTGAATTTGCAGCTTGTCTGTTCTGCCACTGTGCCCCAAAATAAATTATAAGAATCCTATCAAATCTGAACTGAAATGGGCTCCTTCACATTTGTCTGTTTATTTGGTTGTCTTCTTTGGCTTCAAATGCCTGGGGTGATAGGTACTGCCAGACCACGGAGTGTGCAAGCACGCCATGCTACTCAATGTATGTTAGCTCCTGAACCAGAAGCAATGTTGCCATGCTCTTGTGGCACTGTGGGTCAAATAATTATTGTGTATACTGGATCCCAAGATGATTTATTCCACATTTATCATGGGAAAAACAAAGCCTTGTCTTCGAATCGAGTGTCAGACTGCTGCAACTGGGAGCTGTGGGAAGCAGCTGTGCACGGACTCTGACTGGGTCATGGACAGCATCAGTGGTATCCAGGTTCCTGCTTCCAGAGGCTACTTTCTACCCAGTTCCCCTCCCCTCATTTCCCTCACTGGCAGCTGGGGCAGCTAGGCAGAGAAGGAGGAATCTGTGCACCATTTCTGCAACCCTCAGCTGAGCTGGGCTACCTGCACAGCCACTCCCCACAGCTCCCAGCTGATGCAGGTAGGGGATGTGGAATTTATACAGATACACAGAGATGTAGGAGGATCCACCTGTAGTAACCTACGGATTGGACCCAAAGCTGCTCCTACTCCACCTTGCAGGAAACAGCTGAGGCAGCACACAGATTCCTCCTTCCAGGTGGGGAGCTGAGGGAGACGGGAGGTGAGATGGGGAGGGAATGAGGAACCTGCACACTACTAAGCCAGGCTCTCTGCTTCCTAAATCCAGTGCACAAGTGGGGCAGGAGCTGTTCTTGTGCCCAGATCAGCCAATGACAGCATCAGAACACCTTCCCTGTAGCAGCATGGAAGTAAATGGAGGTGGGCAGGCAACTGGGGGCAAGGAGCAGGGGTCAGGCTGCCTACTCCCCACACCATTTGCCTCCTCACTGCCTGCCTTCCTGCCCCTGCCTCTTCTACCACTTGGCCCCCTGCTGCTGCTTTCCCCCATCCCTGTCCCCCCAGCACTGCTTTCTCCACCGCTTGCCTCCCTGATGATGATTGTTATCCCTATTGCCTGCCTTCAGGCATAAAGCCCCCCTGCTTTCCTTACTGTTTGTTCCCTGCTGCTTTCCTGCCACACCAGTGCAGGGGGGCAAATTTAAGATGACCTTCCAATATTAGATTTTAGACATAGAAACTTATAATAAATTTTTAATTTTTCATCTCTAGAATGTAATTATTGGAAGGTCGTCTTATATTCAAAATCATCTTGGATTCAGGTAAATATGGTAGCACTGCCACTCGGTGCTCTGAAAGACCAACTTGCAGCACCAGAGAAATACTGCCACAGTTCAGAAGCTAATGTGGGCAGAGCATCACTCTGTTTGAGTACTCTCTTCTCTGGTACTATAAGTCTGAAGTATAGACAAACTGAAGGTCTGTTTCTCCATTTTCCTCCACCTGCTCTATGCTGAACAAGTCAAACATGAGTGATAAATCTGAATGATTTATGAAAAGAGTATGACTGTTTAAATGGTACACCTAATATGCAAAACTGTACCTTTTTTAGGAACCTGATTCAGATTCTGGTAGGTCAATGGAAAGTCTCCTTATAAAAGTAAGAAAGGGTCCCTATAATTCCACTGGATCTTCAAGAGGTATCTGAACACCTAACACATATTTATTTCCATGAGAGTTAATTCTATAAATATTTTTAGGGTGGTCACTGCTAACTGCAGTTGGCCATCACCTGTAAACTGGAAGCTCATTCACTGAACTTTACTACAGTTCAGAATATCTGATTTGCACCCAGCTGATTTTGTCAGTATTGAGGACACGGGAAATCCAGATGCAAGGAACCCAGTTTTGATCTTACAGCCAGATAAATCAGAAGACTGAAATCAGAAGAATTATACCAGTGTAAAATGAGCATGACTATAATCAAAGTTAGATCCAATAACGCAGTTTAACATTTGCATTGAAGTGGAAAGTGCATCAGGAGTATAGTACAGGGGTACCCAATCTCCAGCCCAAAGCCTCCCCACAATTTGGGAAATGTGATGGTAAGGGAGCAGTGGTAACTCTGCTGCTAAATTCCCAAGCCCCACAGGGATGGGTTATATCCAAGCCATGCCTTCTTACCTCATGCAGCCAGACTGGGACCCAGTCACAACATCTTCCCCCTGTGGAGCCAAGCTGGAGCTGGGCTATGCCCCCTCTCCCCACATGACTGAACTGGGGCTGGACTGCTCCCTGCCCACCCTGAGCAGCTGAATCAGGCCCGACTGCACCTGCCCTGTACACCAGATCTGACCTGCAGACAGATCAGGCACTGCCAATCTGGCCTGCTTGGCAAAAAGATTGGGTACCACTGGTATAGTAGATCAGTTGCATAATTTCTTTAATTCATGTTTGATTACTACCCAGCAAAAACTCTTATCAGAAGGACCAAGGTTTTTTTCTTCCCTACATGGTTTTTTTTTTTCTGGAAAACTAGGACTATCCTGTACAATTATAGTCTCACTTCTTAAAATACTTTTTTTTTTTTCCTAATGGCCCCTGTTTACCATCAGTGTTAATGATTTATGATAATACTAAGAAACAGTCCTGGAACCTTTGAATTCCATACATCAAAATACCTTACTTTTTAGAGGCTGGAAGTAAAAGCTCTGCATATTTTTTTCATTCAAGTTATATTGTACATTACCAGGGAACAACTGGGTTAAGCAGAACTTGCATGGGTTTATGTTGGCCTAATAACATATTGATGTTGGCACTTATTTAGAAGTTAACAAAGTAGCTATAGGTTTTTAACCAATACCTCCCCATCATTTGTAGCTATAAAATAATGAACTCTTTCTCCATAGTTCTAGCTAAAAAAATTCACTGAACAGCTTTTAGTTCTGAATCTTGTATAACTTTCTTATTTCTCGGACCTTCCTTAAGACCCAAATTAAAGTCTTACACAAAAACCCAATTGGCTTCAGGAAAAAAATTACTTTCACAGAGACACCAAAATCACGCCTACCTTGGCTCTGTCTCCCCAAATGGGTGATATAGCCCACGTCTGACTATCCTTCCCTAAACCAAATTATTTGTAGAAACGTACTTAGTATAGCAGCTTAATAGAAATAGGGTCCTTGTATCTTTCATGCCCTTACCCAATTAAGTTCAGTCCCTGTCATCAGTTTCTATCATCATCATCCTTGGGGTTAGTTCAAATGAAATTACTTCTACAGGTTCATCTCCTTGTTGTCCTTTTTTCATTTTCACCTTTGAAGCTAGTGTTGAAGGTCCACTTCACGGATGTGGTATCCATATATGTATAGATCTCTCCCTAAAATTCTGTTGTTAGTCCTCCTTTTGATAGCTCCCAAAACTGCCTCTAGCATTGTGATCCCATTATTTTACATATCATAGAATCACAGAAGTAGGGTCGGAAGGGACCTTGTAGATCTTCAAGTCCGACCCCCTGCCTGGGCAGGAGAAGAAACTGGGCTCAAATGATCCCAGCTAGGTAGGCATCAAGCCTCCTCTTAAAGATCCCCAGGGTAGGAGCCAGCACCACTTCCCTTGGAAGTTGGTTCCAGATCCTAGCCGCCCTAACTGGGAAGTAGTTCTTATGGATGTCTAATCTAAATCTACTCCCCAACAACTTGTGGCCATTGTTCCTTGTTATGCCAGGGGAAACAAGGTCTCTCCCAAACCCTTCTGGTCCCCCCTAGTGAGTTTATAGACTGTCACCAGGTCCCCCTTCAGCCTGCACTTGTGAAGGCTGAAGAGGTTCAGGTCCTGCAGTCTCTCATTGTAGGGTCTGCCCTGTTGTCCCCGGATCATGCGGGTGGCCCTCCTCTGGACCCTCTCAATGTTGTCCACATCCCTCCTGAAGTGGGGCACCAACTGGACACAGTACTGCAGCTGTGGCCTGACCAGTATTGCATAGAGAGGGGGATCACCTCCTTGTCCCTGCTAGAGATCCACCCGTAGATGCACAACAAGGTCCGGTTAGCCCTGCCAATTGTGACCTTGCATTGTTGACCCATGTTCATCTTGGAGTCAATAATGACTCCAAGATCCCTTTCTGCCTCCGTGCTCTCAAGAAGGGAGTTTACCATCTTATAAGTATGCTGGTGGTTACTACTGCCCAAGTACAGCACCCCGCACTTGTCAGTATTGAAACGCATCCTGTTTTTGTTAGCCCACCCCTGTAACCTATCCAGGTCTTGCTGCATATGTATGTCACTCTCTCGCCTACAGTCCATTAATATAATAATAATGCATTTTCAGCGGGGGAAGACTAAGGTCAGCGAGCCAGATATATACATACATACCTGTGCATACATTCAACACAAAAGGTTTTCAAATGGGTAGTTGCCTGAACAATTACCTGATCTGTGCATACACACACACTGACTGGCAAGAAAGTGACTGGCTTTCTTGCATACATACTGGCCTCTGGCTGCTTTATCACTCCATCCAGGAAGAGCACAGATCGTCTGCAGATGCTTCCTCAGCTTGATGAAGGGTGTTTGTGCCCAAAAGCTTGCTAAGAAGAATTTTTCCAACTATGTGAGTTGGTCTAATAAACGATATCGAATTTACCCAAAGAACCTTGTCTACACACTCACACTTGCACTCATTGCACACACAACTGAACATATACATGCAAACTCACATTATTTTGTTCTCCATCTGCAGGAAAATTGGTCTTTTGCCCAATCGGACACTAAAATGCACCTATCTTCTATGACTTTTACTATATATATGAAAAGTAGCATTTCCCCCATGTACATTTGATCTGATCAGCCTTGCATATATCCTGAAATGTAACATTCTATAAATATTCAGTAAGGAGAAAAAGGGAAGAGACAGAAAATGTGTCCAAAGTCTATGAACATAAGGTTGTTTTAAAGCTCTTAAAGCACTACAACTTGGTTTCCCTCCATACATGGAAATGATACTCAGTTCTATGCATGTGTATGTATGTGCATTTTGTATCTTATTGTACAGCTCTCAACTCTCCCCTCCTCACCCCACCCCACTGATAAACAAATTCTGGACCATTTTATTTCCTATAAGGATCCTTGTGCTTTCTTCTGTGCCTAGTGTGACAGTAAGTCACATCAACATTCCCATTGTAGATTTAGGTCTGAATAACTGATGCATCAAATTACCTGAGTTTCTACATTGTACAGTAGCCTGATTATTTCACTTTAACAGGTCCTTTATTCTCCCTTCCTCCTCCTACACAAACAGTTCAGAAACTTTCACTGTGAGATTTTCATATATATGTACAGTATATGATCATTTAAAAGCATTATCAACTCCCTTTTCTGCGATGAAGTAAAACATTTGCTCCCCTTTGCTAAATCAATTACAGGTGAAAAACATTTTGTTGTATTAAATGCTGGTAAATTATTTTTAAAAGGCTTTATCAAGCATTTTAAAGAACTAGGGGGAAAAGCACAGACAATAAAATAATGTTTTGGAGGACACATCTGTTTTCCTGTACTCTAATGTAAGTGCCTGATTCAGATGTTATCATCCTATGTCCCATAAGGGATATTCTCTCACAAAACATGACAGAATGTGCAGTAGTAATAGTTGTGTGGAATTGGCTGGGTTTGTGAGATTCCTCCACACTTACAGTAGTTTCACTTATGGGATAAGATGTCAAAATGAGCAATAGCTTTCAAAAACTGGACTAAATCATGGCAGGGCTCTGTGGCAGCTGAATGGTGACAGGGAAAAGACAGTGAAATAATGAGGAATACATGCAATTTGTACATCTATGAATTAACTCCTCTTCACTAGTGGTGAATAAACCAAATACATCTGATCTATGTGACCAGATCAGGGAGGAGAGATACTAATTCTCTAGCCTTATGGAAAAGTAGCAATATATGTATGATGTACTGAATCAGACCTATAGGCCATCTATTCGGTATCCCAGCTCTGATATTATTATCTTTAGGTACACCAGCAAACCTGCAGGAAAGCTCAAGATGACCACTTTCCCTGTGGAAAAAAACTTATTTCTAACTTCATGTAGTTAGTGCTCTGCCTCTATTCTATAGTGTGATGATTTAAACTTCTTTACTTTTCATTATATTTATTTCTATCTGTAGCCATGGATGCCCTCCTCATTCCAATTTCTGATCCTCTTGCCTTCAGTGATTTTCTGAGTCAAAGAATCTCACAGTTTATTTGTGTAAGAATGCTTTCTTTCAGCAAGGGAAATTTAGATTGGATATTGGGAATATTTGTCACTATGAGGGTGTTTAAGCATTGGAACAAGCTACCCAGAGAGGTGATGGGATCTCCATCCTTGGACATTTTTAAGAGCTGGTAAGACAGGCATTTAACTGGGATTGTTTAGTCCAAGATGACCCTGCCTTTATCAGAAGGTTAGACTAGATGACCTCCTGGGCTAGGGATGAAAGTTACACATAAACCAGTGCAAGTGATCAGAAACCAGTTCAAATCTGTAACACAACAGAAGTTCAGTATGCATAAACCACTTTCAAAATGGTTGAAACCTGTTTAAGATAAACCCAGATGGATGTAGTATCAGACTTAATTGATTTAGATTACATCACTTTATAGAACTCCTGTTCCAGGACACTTACACACATGTGGGGAGTCTGCTCCAACACCCTGGAAATCCAGTGCACCAGAGCAGTCTTGATTAATCACCTCATGCACCACAATTATCAGTGGCAAAGCATACGTCAGTGCTGAGAAATGGTGGTGGTGCGCTTTGAACTAAAACATGTTCAAGTGCTTTAATTCAAATTGTGCCACCACCATTTTCTCAGCACCAATGTGCACCATACCACTGATGCACCTGCTCCCAACACAGCATGAGGTGCTTTTAATTAGTGTGACTCACTAATTAAAAGCACCAGGTGCTGCATTGGGAGCACACGTAAAAAAGCCCCCAAATACCCTCCAGGTTCAAGTTTAACTCCTAGTTCTGCAGCATCCCAAGACCCTCCCCTGCAAACCCCTCCTCACGTGGTGGGTGAGCTAGCTATGGCCCAAGCTATGTGCTCCAGCAGAGCAAAGAGGACTGCTCTAGCACCCACAGGCTTCTGGTTGGGGCCACTGCAGGCATGTGGCTTCATTTCCAGACTCAAAAGTGAATGTTTGTTCACTTAGTTATTTGTTCAACCTATGCAGCTTAGACCAACCTGCGAAGATTGAGTCAATTCAGCCTTGGGCTTTTTGATTGCCTGTACTTAGCCTGAAGGTCCTGTCCAATCCTGCTATTCTATGATAGTGTGATTCTAAAGTACCTAATTAGCTATAAGCACCATTATAAAGCTTTTAATAATGGGATCACTTAACATATATATGGCTCCTCTTATTCACAGGTCCTATAGTACTTCCCAAAAGTAGCTATGCTTGTTTATCCCTATATTAAAGATAAGACAGTGAGGCACAGAGGAGCTTTGTGACTTGCCAAAATCACATAAAGAGTCAATGATACAGGTGGAAATAGTATCCAGATCAGCTTGCTGAAAGGTCAGCTGTGCTACTCTGCCTTCTCTTTTAGGCCATGGACCCTTGGTTGGGGGAGTTTTTAATGATATGGGTAGAATATATGGTTAATAATACACAGATTGACTATATACCCTGTAAATGCATCACATACTGAGACAGCCAGAATGTGTAACAGGAAAAATAGTCCTGTCATTTCAGCTTAAACTAAAGAATCAAACACCATCAAGTTTTCTATGCACAAAGAGACATGTAGCCTGTGTTTCACTGCTGCTGTTGTGTTTTAGACTGTATGCTCTTTAAATATTAAAATTAAGAAAATACATATATATCCTGTGGGCCTGGGGTGGGGGGTAATGAAGTTTCTGGATGGTAGTAAAATCATTTTCCTTATCATCCACTACAGAGCCAGACATTTAGTTTGCTGCCAGCAGGTCCAATCATTCTAAATCCATGAGTTTTAATGGATTTAGAGTAAGGGGTCAGGAATCACAAAAATTCAGATTTCTTCTTTCCTACCCTTCAGTAATTAGTGTGGGTTTAAGCACCTGGGAAAACATCATTAGCCTTACCCCAAGTCACAGTTTGTCTAGAAATGCGGTGTGGCACCCAAAAAATAAACCATAAAAATTGCTTTATGGTGTCTTAATGGGATATCATTTACAGAAGCATTATACAGTGTACAGACAGTTTTCTTTAGTTTTCATCACAAATATAGCAAACCTCCTGAAAAGACGTAATAAGTAGCATCTGGTTTGCAGTTCTACCCACCGAGGAAAAACAACACTTGGTAAAGGTGTGGACAGTGGGTGACACCTTCTTGTAGGGGTAAAAACAAGAGAAGCAATGTAGTATAACACAAAGCAAGCAGGAACAGATACTGGGAAGTAGTACCAGAATGATTACGAATGTGTATCAGGCATGTTAATTTTAAAAATATTTACACAGTTAGCTATTATTATATAGCCAAGCTCAAAAGGGTCTACTTTCTGCTCTCATAGAACAAACATTTCTAGAAATCTTATTTCCCTTGAACAATTTATAATCCATCAAACTAGGTACTTTGGTAGTGTTCAGCAGCACCACAGCATTTGCAGTCTGGCTATATGGACATGCCTTTTGTGAGCCTGCCACTGAGGATTGTGGCAAAGGTCAATCTGTTTTTTAACTACTAATGCTGAAAAATACGTAATTTACAATCAGGTTGAGTAAATCACCTTTTTGATCATGGATACCTAGTCCCCAAAGAGAAACTCAGGAGTTGTGATGTGACTTGTAGCTGTACATCCACAAGAGAAACCTGTTTTAGGCAGAGACTTTCTATTGAAGATTTGACGTCTGAAAATGACAAGAGTGGGAAGCTGCTTTAAGCCAGCACACTGAATGATGAGTACATAAGAACCAGCTGTAACAAGGATCAAGGCCCCCGGGTGGCTGGGATGCCCCCTGGTGGCCTTGTGACTCCTGCTCCTAGAATATCCTCCTCTTCCTCTTTCCTGCTACACTGTTTTTGGAATAATCTGATAATGAAAACAGAGACTGGCACTGGATCCCAGAGTCTATTATTGATCAGAGGGTCTCTCTTGAATCCAGCTGATCCTCATCCTGCCCCTCAGGCACTAGGTGAGGCCTCCTGGCCTGTCCATGCTCTAGTGTACTGGTTGCCTTAAGGGCCCCACTGGAATGAGAACTGATAACACCTGCAAGTGGCTGTCGGGGCAGAAAGAAGCCATGAATACATTGGGGCAGAATACATGGCTTCTTTCTGCCCCAACAGTTACTTGCAGATGTTATCAGTTCTCATTCCAGTGGGGCATCCTGCCCCAATACACTGTTAGGCCTCCTCAGTTCTCCATCCCCATGTCAGGGCCTCAGTCTTCCTGGTTTCTGTCTCCTTTCTCTGGCTGGGCCTCTAGCCTCAGCCCACTGCACTGGACCCAGCTTCTGGGCTCAGCCTCCATCTCACCCCTCTTGGGCTCTGGGCCCCTGGCTAGCTCTACCACCTTTCTAGCTCAGGCTTTTGGCTCTCTTGGCCCCTGCCTGGCCTGTGTCATGAATCTATCCCCCTGGCAGGGCTCACCACACCATGTGCTGCTCAGGCACCCCTGTGGCTTAAGCCTTAGTGTGCCCCTCAGGCACCCCATTGTGGCGTTGTCATCACCCTTTTTATAGCCACTTCCAGCCCACCAATTTAAACCTTAAACAAAAACACAAGCCCAAAAAAACTAAAACCAAAACTATCCCCATACTGAGTCGCACTTTCTGGCAAGCCATGAGTCTTTGCTTGCGGCTCCCAGGGCCTCTTTGGTGCCAGCCAGTGCCTCTCCTGCAGAGCTCTTCTCCCTGCTGCCTGCAGGGCCAGACTGACCACCTGGTTTCAGGCAGTGGTCTTATGGGCCTCTAGGACAGTTTATAGAAATGCCTTTTCTGCCCCCCTGTCTTATTGTTGCGCTGCCAGCCTTGCAATAGGCACTCATAGCCTATTGCAGGATTTGAATTATGGGGGAGTTTGGGAGAGGGCTGAGGCCTCCCACCCCAGTCAGCACCCCTGCAATAGCCCAGAACCCATGCGCTGCCATGCACAGCCTCTGCCTTGCCCCACACCTTTGTAAGCAGCTGTGGCAGTGCCTCCTTCCAGCTGCTACCACCACTGGCCTTAGCCCCACAGTACTGGCAGAGACCCTTGCACTCAGCCCCAACACTGGCTAATTTATTTTTGCAGACCCCCCCATGAGTAGGGAGTCTACTGGTCCCTGTTGGTTACTTCTCTGCAGCCCATAATGAGTAGTCTTCCCTCACCTGGGGGGGTCTCCCTTTGGCTGCTTCTCCCTGAAGGTAACAAGGGGCCCCAGGCTCCCTATTATACCAACCACCAGAAAACACTGAGGACAATGATGTCTTTTAAATCTCAGTCATCTCACTCCTCTCTGCCTTATTCATAGCAGTTGAGAGGCATTTCCTCCTACTCAGGATTCACAGTCTAGAAGCCACTATCTTCCTTTCAGAAACAAAGCTTCAAAAATATGGGCACAAGAAAAGGAGATGTTACATCTCTGTAGCTAAAGCAGCCATCCACGATGTGGCAGGATTGTTGTGTGTAGCCACATTGGTGTAAGGACATAGACAGGCAAGGTTGTTTGGGTAGATGTGGAATCTTTTATTTGTTCTAGAAATCTTGCAAGGAACTGTTTTCCAACTGTTTGGTTGGTCTAATAAAAGATATCACATCTACCCAAAAAATCTTTCCTATCCATGACGTGGGACACCTATGTCCAATTCCCACCTCTACCTGAAGGGTTTCAAACTCTCATCTCCTACCTTCTCAGAAAGTTCCCTAATCACCAGGCTATAGGCTATTCTGATTCAGGAGCACTTGCCATATTTCCTGTTGAAGTTGTGCCATTGTCCAGAAAAGAATTCAATATTCATTGAGTCAAAAGGAACAAAAATGAGCATGATTCTAGCCCGTTATCTTCAGCACTCACCAGGAAGGGAGTGGGTTATACATACCACAGGGAACATGGAATTGATCAGGCTTGATATAGGTGTTGAACCCTGTCAAGGCTGCAGTGCTTTAGGGCACATACTGAATTTTGACCCTATTGGGTGTGTCTCCATGGGAGCACCATTCTGAAGTATGGCAATGAAGGAAGCAGTGAAGCCATGTCCTGCCATCTGGTGCCAGAATCAAATATCTTAAAAGTAGCAGCAAAAGGGACTCCCTTGAATGGTTCTACCAGCTCATTTACAGGTTTGCAAGCAGATGAACCAGTTGAATAAGATGCACTCAATTGCTGTATTCCCTTAGAGCACTGGAGGAGTGTAGGCATATCCCTTAAGGCCAAAAATTGGTACATCTGTAGCATTGGGCAGCATGCTAAAGCAGGGGCTTCAGAATGTCTGTTTTGAATGTAAGTACTTATATGCTGCCTAAGTTACCTTTTTGTATCTGGCATTTACCCCTTCCTCAAACTGAACACAGTGTTAAACCTTCTAAAACAGTTTGCATAAGGAAACTCTCTTCTCGCCTCCCGGTATCCTTCCTGTCCTGCTTCTTTGTCTGTTTTTCTGCTCCTCCATTCCATAATTCATACTACCCATCTTACAGATTCATATATATTAGGGCTGGAAGGGACCTCAGAAGATCATCGAGTCTAGCCCTTTGCCCCAGGGGCAGGAAGTCAGCTAGGGCCAAAGATCCCAGCAAGATAAGAGTCCAAACGTTTTTAAGAGTCCAGAGTAGGTGTTTACACCACCTGTGGAGGGAATCTATTCCAGGCCTTGGGGGCTCAGATAGTATCTCCTTTTCTGTGTCCACCTAAAACGGTCTTGGAGGAGTTTGTGACCATTAGGCCTTGTCATCCCTTGGGGCGCACAGGTGAACAGGCATTTCCCCAGATCCTGATGCACACCCTTTATATACTTATAGGGTTGAAATACCCTCAGTAAACTCATTGCTTTTAACTCTCCGTTAGTTTCTCCTCCACTTGTATATCCTTGCTTTCCTCTTACAAGGTCATATAAACTAATTCCTGCTTCGTGTGTTTGCCCACATATGACCTTCCATAACCTCCACCACACTATGCACCAAAAACAGATTGCCAGATCTTTTCCCCAAATTTCCCTTGGATTACATGGAAGGACCCCATGGGACCTCTCTGTTAGGCCTGTGAGACCGGTCCTCTCAAAGCATTTTGCCAGAATTGTCACTTTTCTCATCCAGTCTATGTGTCTGCTGGGATTTAAGGGATTGGAAATCCAGAAAGCTGGGGAGAGAAGCAAGAAAGTGAGTACATAGAAAGTATACAGATGGCCTGCAGCTCAAGAGAGATAACAGACCTGTCCGTTGCAGGCCTTACGGAGGCAGGGGGACATAGGAAGGTTACTGATCCCCAGAAAGAGAAGGAGGTAAAATAGACATTGGAGATAACTGGAAGAGAGTTTAACAGGAGAGTTTAATAGAGTTCAATCAAATATAGATATTACTGAGTACTTTTCCGTACTAAACCTCCAAAATTGTTGAGGTTAATTAATACATTCATAACAATTTAAAAGAAAAATAGCATTTAAGTATATGTGTATATATTTAGCATTTAAACTGATGTATGTATTCTACCTGATCTATAGTATGCAGCTGTTCTATGTCCGAAATAAGAACAAAATCAAAATACAACTGTTCTCCACACGCCCTGACATGGTCATGTTTTCTCACAGTAACTGGGAATTCACTAAAAGATTACTTATTAATCCTAAAACATAGGTATAGTTATTTTAATTAATATTATCAATGCAAAGGTCCACCTTTAGATATACCACCAGTGGATACTAAAGTACATATGAAATTATATCCATGTGTGAATGAAGTTCAGAGCTCATAATATACCATATTCAAATATACAACAGCAACTAACCAACCCCCCTTAAACAGATAGCTTTATCTTAAAGGTAGATTTAAAGCACCAAAATCGCACTGCAATGTTTTCTATTAACTTTGCCATCTGGTATGCATTTATTTATGTATTTATAAACTATTGTTTAAACATTATTTTAATGATGTAATTGCTTTATATTTTTAATATATTTGTTCTGTATATTCTTTATTGAAGGGTTTGGAAGAGTCTTTGTAACTCTAACTTCTTAAGTCATTTGCTTCTCCCTATCCCCCGTGCTGTGCTTTCACAAGGTTGTGCTTTTTCTTTTTGTGAGGCAAGCTCTTTCATTTACTTGGAATGAAAGGCATAATGTGAATACCTTTTCTGAGCTGATCGCTATTTGCTTGTGTAAAAGGAAAATATTGCTTTCCAAGACAGAAAAACATTGCCTGTTGTACAAAAAAGGGATTGATTTTAATGTGGCAGCCTGAATGACATTGTGTTTTGTTAGCTGTGAAGAAAAAATTAAGTTTAGAACATGAAAAATGATACGAGCAAAATCTGCCTCTGCTCTAACTTTTAGGGGCCATTGAAATTACACCAGGGATGTAGTTGGTCCTGTATGTTTAGATATAATAGGGATAATTTTGACTGCAATTAAAATATTGAATTTTAGGTAGAATAGGGACTTCAGTAAAGCATTTAAGCTTGTGTCCATCTCTTTTCAACATGTTTCATTCTAAGCATAAGTGTTGAGTCAGATTTTTCAGTGGCTTGCCAAATAGTGATAACTTCAGCATATGCTTAAAGGCAAGTGCATTTTAATATGTTTTACCTAACTGTGACCTAAATTCTAAGGGGCTAACTGAAAACCCATAGAAACACTCCCATTATCCCTAGGGATTTGGATCAAACCTGTAGTCACCATGATATATTTGACAAGAGATGAAAAAATAATTGGATAATAAATTAGCATTTTTTCTAAATGTTAGTTTTCCTGTCTCAAATGTGGATCTACTATCGTTTTAGCTACTATCATGTCTCTGTTTTCCATCATAATAGCAACCAGTCACAATAATGGGAATATTGAAAGGAAATATTTTTTCCAGCAATTAGAAGCCTCCCAACCAATGATATGCATAGGCAGAAACAGCGTTTGGGACTGGTATTCTAGGCTAGTCAGGAGTGCAAAATCCGTTGTAGAGGGTTCATAGTACTTCAGCAAAATGCAAAGCAGCCCATTTTGCTCACACTTTTTCTGAAGTCCAGGAGAAGCTTCAAGGGCTCCCAAACCCTGAAACTCCAAGCAAGACCAATTTTATTCATAAGAAATTAGCCTCAAAAAACCGATTCCTTGGATGATAGCAGTTTACGCTAACTCCAGCATAAAATGATTATGTAGATCTTTCACCCAGCCTGTTAAAAGCCTTGAGAGTATGAGCTCCTAGGCTGAATTTATTACATTACTTGTACGTTAGTGTGTAAAAGCTGCAGCAAGCTTGACAATCAAGCAGAGAGGAACATGTTTCAAATGCTCTTTTGACTCAAGTTTCCAGTTTAGCTGCAGAGCAGGTAAAGTTTACCTTGTGCATTCTAGGCTTTCCTGTCCTGCATTCGCCCCTTAACTAGGTGTGTCATTCTCTCCTGGGGGTGAGAGATGTACATTCCAAGATCAGTTGACCCTTGGCTTCCTTCACCATTAAACCACTCAGCTTCATGAAGTGGTAGTGGCTTTGAAATGTGTACCACTGATCTTTAGGGACTGGGGAGAGATCATCAAACTCATTGCACTTGACACTCTATTCTAATCTGAAAGTTGAAATAGATTCTCGTTGCTGAATTGGAACGTCTGTAAATTGCTGTCTAACAACATACAAATAAATAGACTTATAAATAACTGATTTGTTCAGGCCCTCTAGTAATCGCTAACATGCCTTAATTTAATTTGCATGCTGCTTATTCAGACTTCTATTGATGAACCTCACCATGGACAGGAATTAAAAGGGAGTGCTGGTGAAAGGAAAAAAAAATTAAGCCAGTCAAAAGTCAGAAAGGCTTGAAATTTCATATCTTCAAGGTATAATTTATACTTTTAGGTATGCAATGCTTAATCCAACCAAAATAAGAAGAGGTCCTGGAAGTTTATTACCACTAAATGTTCTTTAAAAGCAGAAGCTTATTACATCAAGAGGTAGAAGAGTTGGAGATTAAATGAGGCATCTGGTCTCCTGGGTTTTGGAAGTCTGACGGAAATGCCCTCATCTCTACAACTACTACCAGCAATATACACCCACCTAGAAAAAGAGGCTTTTTCTTCTTGGAGTAAATATAGATCTAGTTTTCTCTTTCCCTGTTCAAAATGTGTGGGATTTTACAGCCCAGTGCTAGACAAGTTTAATACCTGATTGAAATAACCTTAGAGAAAGATACATATTGAGGGCTGAATTCAGACTGTTCTGTGAAAGTACATCTGTTTTATGAGAGACACACAATCTGTCTCATTCCAACCTGCATTTCTGGGTCACTTGAGACATTTAAACTGCACTTATAATTAACAGCTATTTTTAAACAGCGAAAAAATAGAGCACTGGTAAGGTACAAAAGCATTAAAATTGCCCCAGTTTTGCTTTTCAATAGGACACACCACAGCAATATGCTTCAAGATCAAAGAGAGCTCAGAAAAAAAGAGACAGGCCGATCAGTGGGGATAAATTGTTCCCATTATGATGGTGTAAGAATAGGGTTCTTTCAATTGAAACAATTTAATAACCACATTCATTACATTGGTGTCCACTTGGTTTTATCTGAGCAGTTTTTGCATAACTGGGGAGCAAGTTCAATTGAGCTTATTCTCTAGAAATTAAGATGTGCAGGGTTTGACATTCAGAAATTAAGCACTAATAGTCGGCAAAGCAGTTGTCTTGAGATTCCCCCCGGATGTAGCTAGATCTGCCTACCACTAATTATGTCAAATGCAAATGTATTCTCTAAAAGACATACCAAAAAATTCCATTAGCTCATTTCAAGGCAGTTAAGGTTACACCAGAAAGATGACAGATATCAGCGCTTCATCTTTCGAGTGTGTTTATGAAATCGCTTTAAAAAGTAAAAATTAAGTAGGCGCAATGTTTCTGCTTGTAAACTTTTTTCTAGCATCAACAGTAGATGTATTTTTAGGGCTGATCTTTAACAGTCCTAAGCAAAACAACCAAACAATGTCTTTGGAGTGACATTTCCAGCAATAATTTTATAGGGAACAAGGGAGTCATTGATAGATTTCTTTTTTCTTCCAATGCTGACTTCAGCAGTGGACACCTAAGTATTTAGAAAAGGAGCTGAATTCTCTGCCAACCAGCTTGGCTGAGAATGATTAAGTTTGCCAGTTCTCGACTGCACAGTAGAGTGTAATGTATAAAGTGAAGTGCAGTTTATCTTGAAATGCTATAAAAATACTAAAAACAGATCTGCAGAACTGTTACTAAGAACTGAACCCAGAGTATACACATGACATATTCAACCTACCCTATCCCTTTCTGTTTCCTATCCTTACTAGTAAATGAAACATACACAGGAACATTTAAAAGACATTTCCCAGTGTACACTGAATCCTTTCTTGTTTTCTCAGTGCTGCCAAACCGGAGAAGAGTAAAGAACTATTGAAGCATGCACTGGGTGGCAACTTCATAATAGCAGCATTTCTTCTCTCTCCCTCTCTCTCTTTCTCTTTTTATCAGAAGACAAAGTGTAAAAACTGTGAAGTTATCCTTGCCTCAGTGCAAGCTTTTAAATGGATGGCTTTTCCAGAAGCAACAGTGCTTCTCTTACTTGGCTAGTTCCCCAGATGGGATTTGCAATATAAAACCATACATGGATTCGATATTGAGAAAAGGGAATAGACTTGTACAAATCACTGGAAAGATAAATATGCCATATAGATCAATAAATAAAAGCTAGTTCCGAAAAAATCAAACTCCGGCATTCCAGACCAATTAAGATGTTATTTACTGCTCATTTGATTGCTAGTTTGACGCTCTCCTTATTCATTTTTAGACTATAGGCATTTGTTTTGTTGAAAGATATATAACTGATTTGTAAATAGAAAATGATATAGATAGATTTTATGTCTCATAAAACTGTTAATCTGTGCTCCATATTAAATATATACTGTAGTATTTTTTTGTATTTAGACACAGCACTAGTATAATTAAAATAAAGTATGCTAGCTTTATTTTGTTCCGTAAGTCATTTCCAACCCTAGAGCTCAAATAACAGTGCAACTGCAGCATGAAATGTGGTTATAATAGCCTGAGACCACATTTCCTGAAACTAAAACATGGAAGATAATAGTGTGAAGGTACAAATTAAATGCAAATAAAACAGATTCCCTATTGTTGCTAATCCCCGGATTGGATTTCAGTGAGGAAATTAGCTGTAATATTTAACCTCTTTGAATAGCAATCATTGACATATTATCAGTTACATTTTCAGAGTTTATGCAGAATTATGACTCAGGGATTCGAGAGTGCCACCTGTCCACCTTTTGAGGTTGAATAGGATGGTCTGAGGGTAAATAAAATAAAAATAAGTAATACCAACAGTTTAAGGATGCTTATGACTGTGAGCAAAAGTGACTGACTCATTTTTCTGATTGATAAGTAGTTTTGTTACAACCACCTTTGATTTCATAAGTACAACCAAAGATCTACTTTATGCTCAGAGGTTGCACCAGTTTAACCAATTAATTTTAAAATCAAGTTAAGAATTTAAAAGCCCTAGTGTGAATACTTAAATTCACTTGCATCTGGTTTAAAAAGATTTTAGTTGATGCAGTTGCTTGCTATTTAAGCCAATTCTATATATGCCAAGAGTAAGCATGGCCCTTAATAGAGGGATGCACCATCGTAACTAAATAGATATAAAATCATTAAATGCAATCAGTGCAACTTTTGCAAGGATTTATTTTGGAGAAAAAGTGAAAGAAGGGTTTTTTTAAAAAAATCTTCTTTGGTGTATGAATTCATTCAAAACAATGTTCGATAATACAATGGTTTTTCCAGATGAAGGTCACTGGCTTCACCATGTCATGGAATCATGTTGCATGTTAAACTGGGAGCAAGCTGGGAGCATGTGAAAAATAGCTGGCAGATAAAATCAAAGTGAATCACATTGGAGGACTATTCTGTGGCAAAAATCTGGACACTAAAGTCCTTGAGTAATCTTTTTCTTTAGTTTTTCAGCTGTAGTTACATGAGCAGAATATTTTGAGATATTCTTTTAATACAAAGAGTTCATGATTCCAGCCAGATCCAAAAAAAGACCCCTACTGCTGAATTTAGTGTTTGGTGCCAGCACCCAAAACAGTAACCCATAAAACATATTGCCTAGTAGACACCTAATTCTGGATGTGCCTTAAACCTCATTAGAAGCCTTCCTTTTGCCTGAAATTTCCCTGGGTGCCTTTAGTTCTGCCATCTGTTCATGCCCAAATGAGCATAGTTTAAGCATCTAGGTGCTTAGCTCCTACCTAAGAGCCATTTGGATCAAAATGATCAGCGAAGTAGTACATACTATATATCTATACAGAACAATTTGGTGTAATACTGAGGCTTGCCACACTGACTGTGTACATGCTAGCTCCCCAACCAGAAGTAGTATAGCTGTGTCAGTATGTCTTTACACAGGTTAATGGGCTTTGCTTCACACTCATTACAGTCGATTGGCCCATGTTGGGCCACACTAATGGTTTCAGTCATAGATTCATAGGTTGTTAGGGGCTGGAAGGGACCTTGCAGATCATCAGGTTCAACTCCCCCTCCCCCAGACGGCCTTCCCCGCTCTAGGCAGGAAGACAACTGGGGTCAGGTGAGCTCCTCATGCACTCCTCTGGTATAGCAGTAAGCTGATAACAAGTCCCCTCTCAACTTTCTCTTCTTTAGGCTAAAGAGGCCCAGGTCCCTCAGCCTTTCCTCTCATGGCTTGCCTCGCAAGTCCCTCATCATATGGGTGGCTCTTTTCTGAACCCTCTCAAGTTTTTCCATGTCCTTATTGAAGTACGGTGCCCAGAAGTGGACGCAGTAGTCCAACTGCAGTCTCACCAGTGCTGAGTACAGCAGGAGTATCACTGCCTTAGTTTTACATGAGTTTTACATGAGTTATGCTCTTTCCAGTGAGGGTGTGCAGAGCCAGCACAGTGGTTTTCAGTTTGACTTTGGTTTATATAATATAAGGATGTTGTCAGTACCCAGAGGGGCCCAGTCTAATGGGTGTGCTCATACACACCAACTACGGCAGTAAATTCAGCACAAAATGCAGCAGTTACAGCCACTTTCATTCAAAAGCATGGCCAGAGGATGAGTGAGCTCTCTACCCATCGTATTGAAGCTGGCCAGATGGGCAGCAAAGAAAGCAAAATTAATGGGGCCAAAAGTAAGCAGGAAGGACCACGCTGTAGTTTAAACTTTGCGCTGCTTTTACTTTATGCATTTACATTAAATAGCTATTAAATAAAAAATAAACATGGTGTTGAGTCTCTAAGACTCTTCCCCTCCCAGCCAAGACCCCTAGCCACTAAGCTACAGGGTATGTTTACATAAGACGCTTTACTATGCATTAGACTACTCCAATGTGCAGTAAAAACTCACCGTCTGCATGTGTGCAGCAATTACTGTGCAGTGTATTAGTCTAATGCTCTGT